>NW_006289235.1:1932361-1942677 GCF_000327345.1 Myotis davidii
TGGCGCCAGCTCTTAGGCCTCAGCTGCTGAAAGCAGGTATCTGGTTTGTTTGGGTTCTATAATCGAAACACTGTTTCAACTCCAGCTCTGAGATCCCGGCTGGCTGAAAACAGGTTTCTGGGGTTTTGTTTAGCTTCTATACTTGTAACAGTGTTTCAAACTGCAAGCTCAGAAGCCAGCAGCAGTAGGCGGGGAAAGTTGGCTTCCTCCGTCACTGAAGCAAGCAAGCCTCATGTTCGCTTCAAGCTGCCTGGCTGCTGGCCGCCATCTTGGCTGGCAGTTAATTTGCATATCTCCCTGATTAGCCAATGGGTAGGGTAGCGGATGTATGGCTAATTACCATGTTTCTCTTTTATTAGATAGGATATTTGGGTGACATTCATTAATAAAATTATATAGGTTTCAGATATACAATTCTATAATACATCATCTGTATATTATATTGTGTACTCACCACCCCAAATCAAGTCTCCTTCCATCACCATTTATCCCCTCATTACCTGCTTATACTGCCCTACCCCCTTTCTCTCTGATAACTACCACACTCTTCTTGAGAAAGAGGTTTGCAGAAAAATATTAAATCTGTGGAATGAGGCAAGGTTAAGAGGAGCAGTTAACTCCATTAGAAATGAAAACTGTATTAAGTTCTTCCTTTCATCTTATCTCCCTCACTTTTTTCTTCTTCAGTTATCGGGAAGAAAATAAAATTAAAAAAAGTATGATTAAAACAAAACAAAGTTGAACTTGCACTAGTTAAGGATGGTTCTAACATTGACTGAACTAGGCAATTGTGACATTTCCTTCCGCTTCTCACTCTAACCCATTTTCCCTCACAAGTAGTGCCAGTACCTCAACACAGATTATTTCTCATTCCTCCTTCTCCAATCTTGCTGTTGTCATTCATCATATTATCCATAAATACTAATCACCCAACACATTGTTATTTTACATATTATATTATCTATTAGGTCATTAGAAATAAGAAAAATGAAGGGTTTTTATTTTACTTCAACTTATTTATCTAATGCTCTTCTTTATTTTTCTCAACTTTCTGACCGACATCATTTTCTTTCTCTCTGAAGAACTTATTTAAACACTTCCTGCAAAGCAGACCTATTGGCAAGTACTTGCTTGTCTGATAAAGTATTTCTCCTTCACTTTTGAATTATTTCACTGATAAAAATTCTAGGTTGGTATTTCTTTTCTTTCAACACTTTAAATAATTTACTCCATTCTTCTTGCCGGCCCAACCTGTTTTATGTCCTTCTTTGTTCTGTTCTGTGTCTGCAGGGCTCATCCCTGTAAGTTACATCTTCTTAGCTCCCTTGCAGACCCAGCTCAGTTGATTTTGGTCAATGGGAGGACAGACATCAGACAAAAGGCAGGGAGAGAGGAGGGTCTGGGCATTTCTCCCCATTCCTCTTCACCTTCCTTTAGTCTTAACTCTCACAATGGCAGCTTATATCCCTAACTTTCCTGGTAGGAATCCCTTCTTGCATTGCTCTATCTCTTACTGAAGTTAGAAAATGTTACTTCCTTCACCTTCAGACTTGAGGAAGGGATGTGTGACAACTTCCTACTACCCCAATAGCTCTTATTTTGTTTCCTTTAAAACTATCCACACCTCTGAAAGGAGTCCCTTTATTGAGTTGTATTGAACCCTGGGTGTCAGATTCTATTTCTTGCCAGGGTCATGGCTGATACAGGGAGATTTAAAAAAATCAATAGCTTCTATGAGTTTTTGTTACTTTGTTTTTCTTTGTTCATTTGTTGCTTTCTATTTTATATCCCACATGTGAGTGAAATCATATGGTTCTTGACTTTTTCTGACTTATTTCACTTAGCATGCTATTCTCAAGATCCCATAGTTACACACAACAGTATGGGAGTTACTAGAGAGAATGGGGGGCTAGGGGAGTAGTAAAGGGTAGAAGGGGAATAAATGCTGATGGAAGGAGATTTGACTTTGAGTGGTGGGCACACAATGCAATACAGACGATATATCAGGGAATTGCACACTTGAAACCCATATAATCTTATTAACCCATGCCACCCCAATATATTTGATTTAAAAATCAATAGCTTTTCCTTTTGAAGCAATAAAGTATAGATTAAAATGAATGAGATTTTTTAGTTACTTTAAAAATATGCTTCTATGTATATAAACAGTTGCTACATTTTTTATGCTTGTATAGGGTGGCTTGTGTATAAAATTCTTATTAGAATTTGAAATTAAAGTTTGGCACCTCCTTACCAATTTGCATATGAAGTTTTCACTCAAAAAATAAGGGTTGAGGCAATGTTGACTATCTTGACATTTGGACCAGGAATCATAAAACAATTCACTTGGTGACAATTACTCAGCTCAGTGTAAAAACTCCTAAAATTGAGCACACCACTCTGCAAGAACATGATTACTCAGATACTTCATTACAATGTTGCGAATATCAATGAAATATCAAGTTGCCTGATTACAAACTGTCGTATGTTTTTTCTGGTCTCTGTGCCCCTAAGCTAGCCTGTAAACCAGTACATTCCCCCACTGTACTTATGACTTTACAGAAGGTTAACCAGTTCAACAGATATGCATCACTGTGGGGAGGAGAGGCAGAAATGCCAAAATTATTTTTTTCATCTCAATAATGTTGGAAAACTTTATATAAATATCTTAGCTCTCAAGTGCAGTCCCTACTCCCCCAGCCCAGTGAAGCTATATTAATCTGAATGTTTTAAGGTCAGCTAAATAATTGAATATGTGGGGAAAATAATTCAGACCCTTCCCAATTTATGTAAAAATAATGCCTTTAGGTTTTTTAATTATTTAAGAATTTATTCCTTGTTCACTTGTAAATTTAGCACATTTGGATATTTCTAATTAACTTGTGTTTTATGATAAAAGGATTATTGCTTCATATTGGAATATAAGCAAGGACCGGCCTTCATTTTACAAAACTGTAGGCTAAAGAAGAGTAATTAACAAAGCACACTGATGCATGACTTTAATGTAATTAAAATATGTTTTGCATTCATGAAAAATTACAGGCCTCTATCAATTCCTTTATAAATAATTATAACCTTATCATTAAAAAGTTTTTCAACATTATACACATATTTAGCTATAGTCATTTAAATTTTCAAAAAGTGTTTCCCTTTCAAAACAGCAATATTGGAGCCTTTCCTATTTTCCCTTTTTGTAATCACATGCATAATATACAATAACACCATAATAGTTGTATTATAAATATGAAAACACACTCTTATCCCAATGTGAAACACTGTGAAAAAGTACAGCATGATGAAAGAAATCAAAGATCTATTAGTAAGGAGATACAATGTGTTAATGAATTGGAAGATTCAGCATGGTAAAGATTTAAATTCTCTCTAAATTGATATACAGGTTTAATGCAATTCCTACCAAAATAACAGCAAGTTATTTTTTGTAAACATAAACAAGCTATTCTAAAACTTACAGAAAATACATAGCCCTATAATAGCTAAAATAATCTTGACAAAGACTAAAGTGAGAGGAATCATACCACCCAATATTACGACTTACTATATAATTACAATAATCAAGACAGTGTGTAAAAGGTGGAGGGATAGAGTTATAGATCAATGCAATGGAACAGAGGACCCAGAAACACACCTATACAAATATGCCCAATGATTTTTAAAATAGTAGTAAAAGAAATTCAATGGAGGAATGTTAATCTTTTCAAGAAATGGCACTGAGGCAAGTAGACGCCTGCTGTAGTAAAAAACAAAACAAAACAAACAAAAATACAACCCAATGACTTAAGCCTCATACTTTATGCAAAATTAACTCATATGTTGAATATAAAACAAGAAACTATAAATCTTTTGAAAATACATATAAAAGATAATATTTGTGACTCAAGCAAAGACTTTTTATACTTGACACATAAGATACAATCTATAAACACAAAACAAATGAATTTGACTTCATCAAATTTTAAAATGTTTTGTTATGCAAAAGGACCTGTTAAGAAGATGAAATACAAGGCACAGACTGAGAGAATATGATTTTATATAACTTGTTTGGATAAAAACTAGTATCTAGAATATATAAATAACTCATAAAAATAAAAAAAGGCAAAAGACATGAAGGTATATTTTACTGAAATGTATATACAGATAACAAATAAATACAAAAAATCATCATTACTAGCCATTTGGGAAATGCAAATTAAATCCACAATGAAATAAAACTACACATCTATCAGACTGGCTGAAATAGAAAACAGTGAAAACACCAAATGCTGCCATGGATATGGAGAAACTAGATCATGCATGCACTGCTGGTGAGAAGGTAAAATGTTATAGCTACTCTGGAAATTAAGCAGTTTTAAAAAAACACACACACACAAACAAGTAACAATGATAAAAGAAAGTATGAAACTACCATATGACCCAGAAACTGCACTTATGGGCATTTATCTCAGAAAAATGCATACTTATGTCCACACAAAAGCCTGCACATGATTGTAACAGCTTTGTTGGTAATAGCTTCAAACTGCAAACAACCAAAATTCTCTCATCTGGGGAATGGTTTATTAAACTCTGTGTTATTGTAACTACAAATAGATCAGCAATATGTTTGAGCAATATAAATTAAACTATTTTCTCCATGCAATAACTTAGACGAATCTCAGTGGAATTATGCTGAGAAAAACAATTTTGAAGTATTAAATTCTGTATTATTCCATTTGTATATTTTAAACAAATATTTTAAAAATTTATTTTAGAGAGGGGAAAGGAGAGGGAGAGAGAGAGATAAACATGGATGTGAGAGTGGAACATCAATCAGCTGCTTCCTGCATTCCCCCAGTAGGGCTCAAGCCAGCAACCCAACCCAGGCATGTGCTCTGACTAGGAATTGAACCCACACCCTTTCAGTGCATGGGGAAATACCCAACCAACTAAGCCACACTGGCCAGGGCCATTTGTATATTTTTTGAAATTACAAAATTACAGACATGAAATACAAATTAATCATTTTCACAGGTTAGTGAGTGAACATGGTGGAAGGAGGAAGTAGGTGTTGTTATAAAACAGCAATAATAGGGATCCTTGGATATGCATATGATCTAAATTTAGATTTTCATGGTGGATGCACTAACTAACATGTATTGAAACTGCATTGAACTTAACACACATAAACACAAAAAAGTAAAACAAAAACTTGGGAAAATGGAATAAAATAGGTTCATTGTATTAATGCCACTATCCTGGTTGTGAAAAATTAAGATACTGAAGTATAAATATAGCCAAGGAGGTAAAGGACCTGTACTCATAAAATTACAGGATGCTGAAAAAAGAGATAAAGACATAAACAAATGGAAGACTATACCATGTTCATCGATTGGAAGAATCAACATCATTAAAATGTCCATACTACCCAAAGCAATCTATAGATTCAATGTAATCTTCATTAAAATACCAATGGCATACTTCAAAACCTAGAACAAAATCTCCAAAAAATCACCTGGAAAAAAAAAGACCCCAAAGAGCTGCAGAAATCTTGAAAAAGAAGAACAAAGTGGAGGGATTACAATGCCAGATATCAAGCTATACTACAAAGGCACTGTCCTCAATAATGCCTGGTACTGGCACAAGCATAGACATATAGACCAATGGAACACAACAAAGAACCCAGAAATGGACCCAAGCCATTATGCTCAGTTAATATTTGACAAAGGAGACAAGAGCATATAATGGAGTCAAAACAGTCACTTCAATAAATGGTGTTGGGGAAATTGGAAAGATATATGCAAAAAATGAAACTAGACCATCAACTTACACCATACACAAAAATAAAAAAAAAATGGATAAAGGACTTAAATGTAAGATGGGAAACCATAAAAATCTTAGAAGAAGCCATAGACAGCAAAATCGCAGACATTTGTCGTAGCAATATCTTCACCGACCCAATTTCTAGGGCAATGGTTACTAAGGAGAAAATAAATAAATGGGAGTACATCAAAATAAAAAGCTTCTGTATAGCAAAAGAAACCATCAAAAAAAATGAGAAAGAACACTGTTTAGGAGAACATATTTGTCAATGTTATCTCTGATAAGGGTTTGGTAAAGTACAGGTCCTTTACCTCCTTGGTTATATTAATGTCCAAAATTTATAGGGAATTCATACAACTTAATGAAAGGATGATTATCAATTCAATCAAAAAAATGGCAAAGAACCTAAATAGACACTTTTTGAAAGAGGACATACAGACGGCCAAGAGTCATATGAATACTTGCTCAAAGTCACTAATGATCTGAGATATACAAATCAAAACCACAATGAGGTCACACGTACATTTACACAATGAAATATACTCAGCCATAAGAAATAAGGAAATCTTACCCTTTGCAACTGCATGGATGGAACTGGAGAGCATTATGCTACGTGAAATAAGCCAGTCAGAGAAAGATAAATATCACATGATCTCACTCATTTGTGGAATATAATAACATAGACTGATGAACAAAAATAGAACTAGAGTTATGGAAGCATCGAACAGACTGCCCACCCTATGAAGGAAGGCAGGGGGTAAGAGATATAAACCAAAGGACTTGTAGGCATGCATATGAGCATAACCAATGGACAGTTATGGTGGGGGTTGAGGGCATGTGCTGGGGCCTGGGGCAGTCGGGGAGAGATCAATGGAGGAAAAAGGAGACATATGTAATACTTTAAACAATAAAGAATTTAAATTAAAAAATGCAGCATACCTCATTGTTTTGTGCTTTGCTTTATTATGCTTTGAAGATATTGTATTTTTTACAAATTTCTGTTACATGTCAACTCTATGTCAAGCAGGTCTATTAGTGCCATTTTCCCAATAGCATCTGCTCACTTTGTATTTGTTACATTTTGGTAATTGTTGCAATACTTCAAACTCTTTCATTATTATTATATTTATTACTAGTAGCCTGGTGCACGAAATTCATGCACATTAAAATGGAATTAATTAGAGGAAATATTTTAATATTGCTATTTGCCCTTTCTCTATAATAGAAGTGTCAGAGATGAAAGAAAATTAGTAAAATGTATATGAAAATCTCCCTCCTGTCAGAGTCAGGGGCACACCGTGGGACCCAGAGTCAAGTCCCCGCCCACCCATGTGCACATTGAAATCGCGCAAGACCCAGCCCTGGCTGGCTCCACCCCCATTGGGCAAGATCCAGGCCTGTCCGGCCCCACCCCCATGAAGCCCCACCAACTGGGGGGCACACCCTCAGCTACCCTGGCCTGGCACTGGGCGGGGGACACAGCCTCAGGGCCCCTGGGCAAATGCTGGGAGGGGGGTCACAGTCTCGGGTCCCCCATCAAGTCCCTCTAGGTTGGGGGCACAGCCTCAGGGCCCCCATTAAGCCCCACCAGGTGGGAACACAGCCTCAGGTCCCCCATCAAGCTCCACTGGGTTGCTTTGTGCACACCAGGCAGGGGGCACAGCCTCAGGTCCTCTGGTGCACCCTCAGGTCTCCTGGCTCAGCGCCAGGGCAGGGGATGCGGCCTGAGGTCCCCTGGCCTGGCACCGGGGCAGGGGATACACCTTGAGGTCCCCCGTCAAGCACCGCTGGGTGGGAGGCACAGCTTGAGGTCTCCTGGCCTGGTGCCGAGGTGGGAGACATGGCCTGAGGTCCCTTAGCCCATCACTGGGGTGGGGGGCATGGCCTGAGTTCCCCTATCAAGCCCTGCAGGAGGTACAGCCTCAGGTCCCCCAGCTCAGCACTGGGAGGGGGGACGCAGCCTCAGGTCCCCCGCCAAGCCCTGCTGGGTGGGGGGTGCAGTCTCAGAGCCCCAATCAAGCTCCACCAAGCAGGGGCATGGCCTGAGGACCCCTGGCCCAGCACCAGGACAGGGGCCACTCCTTGAGGTCCCCTGTCAAGCCCTGCTGGGCAGGGGGCATGGCCTGAGGTTCCTCGGCTGGGGCCAGGGCAGGGAGTGTGCCTTGAGGTCCCCCATCAAGCCCTGCCAGGTGGGGGGCACAGCCTGAGATCCCTCGGCCCAGGCCGGGGTGGGGGTCACGCCTTGAGGTCCCCCATCAAGCCCCGTCTGGCAGGTGGCGCAGCCTCAGGTTCCTCTATCCCAGGGCTGGGGCTGGGGGTGCGGCCTGAAGTCCCCTGTCAAGCCCCAATGGGCGGGGGGATGCAGTCTCAGGTCCCCCACCCCAGCCCGTTGCCATGCAGCCTCAGGTACCTGCTGATCACTCATTTTGGCTCGTTATGGAAACCCTGCCTCCACTGTGGGCAAAGCCTTCTTGTGTTACAAGAACCCTGCCTCTACTGTGGGTGCAGCCATCTTGTGATGGCATGAGGGTTAATTTGCATATTACCTCTTTATTATATAAGATGGTGATCTGTGGTCCATGATTTTTGATATTACAATTACAATCTGTGTCCATGTAAAATGGCAAATGTGATCGATAAATGTGTGTTCTGACTGCTTCATCGACTGGTCATTTTCCTATTTCTCTCCTTCTCCTTGGGCCTCCTATTCCTAGAGACAACAATTTTGAAATTAGGCCAATTGGTAATCTTACAATAGTCTCAGAGTGTTCAAAGTGAAAGGAAGAGTCTCACATCTCTCACTTTGATTAAAAAGCTAGAAATGATTAAGCTTAGTGAGGAAGACATGTCAAAAACTGATAAAGACTGAAAGCTAGGCCTCTTGTGCCAAACAGCCAAGTTGTAAATGCAAAGGAAAAGTCATCGAAGGAAATTAAAGTAATACTCCAGTGAACACTCAAGTGATAATGGAACAGACTTATTGATGATATGGAGAAAGTTTTAGTGATCTGGATAGAAGATCATAGCAGCCACATCATTCTCTTAAGCCAAAGCCCAATCCAGAGCAAGGCCATAACTCTTTTCAATTCTTTTAAGGCAGAGAGAGGTAAGTAAGCTGCAGAAGAAAAGTCTGAAGCTAGCAGAGGTTGGTTCCTGAGATTTTAGGAAAGAAGTCATCTCTATTACATAAAAGTGGAAGTGAAGCAACAAGTGGTGAAGTAGAAGCTGCGGCAAATTATCCAGAAGGTCTAGCCTAGCTACAAAGACTCTCTTGTCAGGGGCAAATGAAGCTGACGACTTTAAGTTGAAACCCATAGTCATGTACTATTCCAAAAATCCTAGGATCCTTACTGATTTCGCCAAATCTACTGCTTCCTGTCCTCTGTTTACACCATGGCTTATTGAATATTTAAAACCCATGTAAAGACCTACTGCTCAGAAAAAAAAGAGATTCCTTTCAAAATATTACTGCTCATTGACAATGCACCTGGTCACCCAAGAGCTCTGATGGAGATGTACATAAGATTTATGATTTTTTCCTACCTGCTAACACAGCATTTATTCTGAAGCCCATGTATCAGGGAATAATTTCAAGTTTTAAGTCTTATTATTTAAGAAATACATTCTGCAAGGCTATTGCTGCCATAGGTGGTAGTTCCTCTAATGGATCTGAACTAAGTAAATTGAAAACCTTCTGGAAAGGATTCACCATTCTATATGACATTAAGAACATTTGTGATTCTGGAAGATGTCAAAATATTAATGTTAACAGGACTTTGGAAGAAGATTCTAACCATCACGGGCGACTTTGAGGGATTCATGACTTCAGTGGAGGAAGTATTGCAGATGTGGTGGAAATAGCAAGAACTTGACTAAGAAGTGGAGCCTGAAGATGGGACTGACTTGCTGCAATCTCATGATCAAACTTTAATGGATGAGTAGTTACTTCCTGAAGATGAGCAAAGCAAGTTTTTTCTTGAGAAAGAACCTACTCCTGGTGAAAATATTATGAAGATTGTTGAAATGACAACAAAGGATTTAGAATATTACATAAACTTCAGTGGTAAAGCATTGGAAGGGTTTCAGAGGATTGACTTCAATTTTGAATTAAGTTTTACTGTGGGTATCAAATAATGTGATATGCTACAGAGAAATAGTGAAAGGAAAAGTCAATTGATGATCCCAATTTCATTGTTATCTTATTTTAGGAAAATGCCACATCTATCCCAAACTTCAGCAGCTACCACCCTGATCAGTCAGCGGTTATCAACACCAAGGCAAGACCTTCTACTGGCAAAAAAGTATGACTCACTGAAGGCTCACATGATGATTAGCATTTTCAGCAATACATTGTACACTAAGTGGACTTCTGCTTACATTTGTTTGAGGAGACCTCAGCACTATGGGAATACCTGCAAGGGAGACTTGACAATATATCCGTGCAGCTGTAGCACCCTTACTAGGCGAGAACAGAATGGAATTTAATGGTCCTCTATCCCCGC
>NW_006289235.1:1942723-1942979 GCF_000327345.1 Myotis davidii
ATAACAAATCAATATTCTGTTTTTTTAATAACAAATCAATATTCTGTTTTTTTTTGTGTGTGTGTTTTACCTGTATATTGCACTATGTGCCCACCACCCAAAGTCAAATCTTCTCCTATCACCATATATTAGGATCCCCTTCTATATGATGTATTTTGGTATACTTTTGTTCAATCACTTGAATACAGTCAAAGTTAAACTCTGTTTTCAGAAACTGTAACCTTGGACAATAAAGACATTGATTTTTTCATGTCAA
>NW_006289235.1:1943161-1953156 GCF_000327345.1 Myotis davidii
TGTACACTAAGACTTCTGCTTACATTTGTTTGAGGAGACCTCAGCACTATGGGAATACCTGCAAGGGAGACTTGACAATATATCCGTGCAGCTGTAGCACCCTTACTAGGCGAGAACAGAATGGAATTTAATGGTCCTCTATCCCCGCTCCCCCATCACAAATCTCTACTCAAAGACTGCACATTTTATGAGGACATTTGGGCCTCAATGTATTGAAGAGAAACCTAAAAAATGGAAACATAAAAAGTTTATCACTACCTTTATTTAGAAAGAGCATTTAGCTAGAATTTATAGTAATAAAAATTATGCTTATATGATGTATTTCATTTATTAAATTTATTGGGGTGGCATTGGTCAACATCCCCTTCTATATGATGTATTTTGGTATACTTTTGTTCAATCACTTGAATACAGTCAAAGTTAAACTCTGTTTTCAGAAACTGTAACCTTGGACAATAAAGACATTGATTTTTTCATGTCAAGAAAAGAAAAATCCTAGTTGTGTTATAATTTACAAGATATTACCCTTGAGGGTAACTAGGTAAAAGTTACACATTATTTGTTTGTATTATTTTTTACAACTTCCCTTTATTATACAGTGATCTCAATATAAAATGTTAAAAATTAAATTTGCACATGCTCACTCAGCTTGTGTCACAGCTGTGCCTCTTGCCATTGCTCTATACTAGCCCTCAAAGATCCTGTATGCAGGAAGGTAGAATAGAACTGTAGGCACAATTTAACCACTAAGTGGATTTCCTCAATTCTAGGCTACGATCTGCTTTGGGAAGAAATATAGATCCTATGGTCTTGTTAAATGGTATGAGAATGTAATGGTCACCATCATGCTGCCCACCTCTGCCATTGAATAGGTGTTATGTGTGCGTACACGTGTTTGGAGGTTTGTGAATATGTGATACTTTGGAGAAGTAACCTTTCCCTGCCTCAGTTCCTCAACTGCTAACTGGGGGATAATAACGACCTACTTCATAGAGTTACAAGTGGATTAATACTGGTAATGCACTAATAGCACTTGGAACATAGTAAATTATATGTGTTAGCTAGTAGTAGTATTACTATTATTACTGTACATTCTGTTTTCAGAAATTATAAAATATGGAAAATACACATTTTAAAAGCAAGGGAATAAAATCATTCCCATGATTCAATGCCCATTAGTCTAGAGACTGTGTATATTGTCTTACAAGTTCATCTATATGAACAAAGCATTAGCCACCTCTGCCACTGCAAGAGTTAACCTTTCGGTAAAACCCTGTGGAAAGAGTTTTTGTCTTACATTTACTCCTAAGTCAGAAGTTCACTGGTAGCACTTTTCTGGGTAAGGTTCCCTTCTGGCCACTCCCAGTGGTCCGCACAGAGCACTTCTCGATGGCCAGCTCATCACCACATGGAGTCCCGGGACAATTCTTTGTTCATTGCAGCTCCACTGCCTGGGCCTCAGCTCCAAGCGGAATGTGGAGCAGGCCTTACTGCTCACCTTGTGGTCCCCACAACGTCTTCATAAAGAGTTTTCTAGGATTACTGGACTTTACTGGAGGGTTGGGGTGGGAATAGCTCAAAAGAATTACAATGAGGGAGGAATGCACAACTGTACGTTAAAGATGGCTTTACCGTTAAGTTGTGCAACAGGAAAGCACGAAAAAGTTAAACCTAACTCATAAGTCCTTTGTGGGCACTCCAGTTCCTAGGCTTGCTCTTCCCTGTTGAAGGCTGTGGTCATCCTTTCTAGAAGGCCTCCATTGTCAAGGTAGAAACTACTATTCCCCTTTAGAAAAAGTCTACCCCATAATAGCAATCTTTGAGCATTCACTATAGCCAAGTACTAATTTAAGCACCTTATATGCATTACCAACTATATTTCATTGAATCTCAGATGGCATATTTCATGTTTTAATATTTTTAGATTCAAATTATATCTAGAAATCATCGATGTATAGAGTTTAGAGTGTAATTTATTTTTTCTTTTGTACAAAAAATAATGGCCTCACTTACAATCAATGTTTTTTTAGACTGAATGAAATATGGCAATGTATTCCTCACAAAAATTTCATCAGGTAGGGACTTATTTTCACCAACATTTTACAAAGGACAAAACTGAGGCTCAGAGAGGTTACACAGGTAGAAATTTCAAGGTTACTCAGGGACACAAAGTTAGTAAATGGTAGATTTGAACATAGGTAGCCCCATGCAAGAGCCTGTACCCTTAGGATATGATCTGTTACTCCTTGATTTACTCATCTCCCCCATCCTCATTCATTATTAAAGATGGTCCAGTTTAATTCATACTGAGGAAGACAACATTTTCCAAAGTTGTTCACAATCTGCCCATTTGGTCCTGCCAACTTATATTATTAAGCAAAACAAGTACCGGCATTGTGTTTCTCTTTCACCCTTTCGATTATACTCTGGGGGCACTCTAGATGCATGAAAATTGGGCCCTTTACAGAGCTACCTACCACAAGGATGACAACTCTTTTGTCACACAAAAAGATGGCAATGTCTTCTTAATTTGGAAGCCCGATCAAAATCCAGGATGGGACAATCTCCTGTGATTTCTAACAATGGCTGAGTGACCACTGACCATTTTGCTCTCCTTGCAAAAACTCAGTATGGTGAGGACAGGAATGATTGCGTCCTTCCAGTTACATATATTTGTGACATTATTCAATGAGTCCTATCCATCAACTCATTCTTCATCAATCTCTGATAGAATGTTTGGCCCTAGCCGGTTTGGCTCACTGGATGGAGCATCAGCCTGGGGACTGAAAGGTCCCAGGTTCGATTCCCGTCAAGGGCATGTACCTTGGTTGCAGGCACATCTCCAGTAGGGGGTGTGTAGGAGGCAGCTGATCGATGCTTCTCTCTCATCGATGTTTCTAACTCTCTATCCCTCTCCCTTCCTCTCTGTAAAAAATATCAATAAAATATATATTTTAAAAAAATAAAGAAGGCAGTTTGATACAAAAAGTAGTGTTTAAATGTCTCTCAACCAGTTCATGCACCAAGTATAAAAATGCCAGAATACTTCAATGTTGAGGATAGGTGATATTAGGCCCATTACCAAAATTTGAGGAAAACAGTTGTACTATATGAAATAATTTATAATGTTCAGAACAGTCTAATCTAAGAACTATCAATGCTATAAAAATGTGCAGGTGATTTTGCTACACAGACCTTTGTGAAATAGGATTTTCTTATCACTGAGAAATAACAGCCAAATATAGGAATAAACTAAATACATCACTGAGATGGGGATTAGGGCACTTTGTTTTGGATATGAAGTGGGTGTGGGTATTTAGAAAATATCATCTCACTGTTCTCATTTCTAAATATTTCCTGATATATTGTACAAAAGTTTAAATATGTAATACCTTATCTTGATATATTTTTTTTACTATTTTGTCAGTTAAAGCGAATTAATTTCTCAATGCAAAAAATCAGTAACAGTGTAAATCAGCATGTGAATTTTACATAAACACACACAGACACACATACATATTCACACACTCACACACACAAGCATAACATGGTATCTATAATTAGCCTAGAGAGTTCTTTAAAACTAAACTAAACACAATAGTTACCAAAAGGGATTCATAGTTTTTGAATTGAGTTCAAATTAACCTGCCAGACAGTTCCAAATGAATTTCCATTCCTATAATGTGAAAATTGTCATGGTGTGTCACTTGGAAAAGGATCTAAATGAGAATTTTTCCTAACACTCATATCCATGTGTATAAAATACAGAATTAAAAGGGCACTGATGTCCAAACATATCAAATTGTATACATGTGCAGAATATGTGCAGTTTTTTCAATATCAATTAAACCTCAATAAAACTGCTTAAAAAGGGGGCACTAATGAAATCATTGGAGGTCTGCACTCTTGGATTTATATAATTTACATCTTTGAAGACCACACTCTCTTTGTTTTGTTCTAGTTTACATGTATGCTCTGGCATTGCAGATGCTCTAGATCAGGAAAAAAGTGTGTGTTTATCCATGGCTACCTATCTACTAGTATTTATCATCTATCTATCTATCTATCTATCTATCTATCTATCTATCTATCTTCTTCATCATCATCATCATCATCATCATCATCATCATCATCTATCTATTTATCTCATCTACCTATCATCTATCCATCTGTCGATGTTATGTAAGCACACCAGGGGATGTGTAGAAGGTACCTGGTATTTTATTTCTTATTTTTTAAAAAAAATTTATTGTTGAAAGTATTACAATGCCCACTCCCCCACCCTACTGACTAGCCCACCCCACCCTCCACCCCAGGCCTTCACCACCCTATTATTTGTGTCCATGGGTTATGCATATATGCATACAAGCCTTTTGGTTGACCTCTTCCCACCCATTCCCACCTTCTGTCTGAGATTCAACCGTCTGTTCAATACTTCTATGTCTATGGATCTATTTTGTCACTTGGTTTATTTTGTTCATTAGATTCCACATATGAGTGAGATTATGTGGCACATATCTTTCTCTGACTAGCTTATTTCACTTAGCTTAATACTCTCCAGGTACCTCCATGCTGTCTCAAGGGTAAGAGATCCTTCTTTAATACTGCTGCATAGTATTTCATGGTATAAAGGTACCACAGCTTTTTTATCCATTCATCTACTGATGGGCACTTTGGCTGTTTCCATATCTTACCTATTGTAAATTGTCCTGCTATGAACATAGGGGTTCATACATTCTTTCTGATTGGTGTTTCAGGTTTCTTTGGATATGTTCCTAGAAGCGTGATTAATGGGTCAAATGGCAATTCCATTTTCAAATTTTTGAGGAAACTCCATACTGTTTCCCATAATGGCTACATCAGTCTGCATTCTAACCATCAATGCATTAGGCTTTTCTTTTCTTCACACCCCCACCAGCACTTGATATTTGTTGATTTATTGATGGTAGCCATTCAGACAGGAGTGAGGTGATACCTCATTATCCTTCTAATGTGCATCTCTCTGATGATCATTTTTTTCATATGTCTCTTGGCCATTTGTATGTCCACCTTGGAGAGGTGTCTATTTAGGTCCTTTGTCCATTTTAATTGGATTATCTGTCTTCCTTTTGTTAAGTTGTATGAGTTCCTTATATATTTTGGATATTAACTCCCTACCTGTTATATAATGGACAAATATGTTCTCCCATTCAGTAGACTACCTTTTTATTTTGTTGATGGCTTCTTTTACTGTGCAGAAGATTTTTATTTTGATGTAGTTTCATTTGTTTATTTTCTCCTTAGTTTCCTTTGCCCTAGGACCATGGTTGGCAAACTGCGGCTCGCGAGCAACAGGAGGCTCTTTGGCCCCTTGAGTGTGACTCTTCCTAAGCCTTAGGAGTACCCTAATTAAGTTAATAACAATGCACCTACCTATATAGTTTAAGTTTAAAAAATTTGGCTCTCAAAAGAAATTTCAATCGTTTTACTGTTGATATTTGGCTCTGTTGACTAATGAGTTTGCCGATCACTGCCCTAGGAGACGTATCCACAAACATATTGCAATGAGAGATATCTGAGATTTTGCTGCCTATGGTTTCTTCTGGATTTTTATGGTTTCACATCTTACATTTAAGTATTTTATACATTTTGAGTTTATTTTTGTGTATAGTGTAAGTTTGTGGTCTAGTTTCTTGATTTGCATGTATCTGTCCAATTTTTCCAGCACCATTTATAAAAGGGACTGTCTTGATTCCATTGTATGCTCTTGCCTCCTTTGTCAAATATTAATCAAGTGTAATGGCTTTTGTCTATTTATGGGGTCTCTGTTGTGTTCCATTGATCTATATGTCTGTTCTTGTGCTGGTACCTTGTTGTTGCACATTTTAGAAGCTCTTGTGGTTTAATAGTATCACTTGCATTTTGCTGGTAAGAAAATTGAGATTCACTGAGTTCAGGCATCTGCCTAAAGTTAGAACTGTTATTTTTTAATCATATTATGTTCAACTTATTCTATGCTTTTCACTACCACAATCATTATGAGGGTTACCAGGTAACATTAAAAAAATCTGCTGAGTTAAGAACTTGGTCAAAACTACCAAGATTATCTAATGCTATCTAGGTTAAGTGAAGGCTTCCATCAATACTGAGAAGACTTTATCCACAATACACACTTGCTGCTTACTGAAAAGCAGCATCACCAGCATATGGATGCTTGTTAGAAATGCTGAATATTGGGCACAACACCAAGCTGCTGAATCAAATCATAAATTTAACAAGAACTCCAGACAAATTGGATTCATATTAAAGTTTGAGAAGCACTCATATGTACAATGGATATTCTCTAGTTGTAGAAGACAGAGAATTCAATATGAACCAAATCTGCATATGTCATAGAGAAAAAGTATGGAAATCCCATCATTTATTCCTTATTCCTTCTGAAGAGATTTTAAAATGATCGGTTAACTTCTATCCGCCCTGACCAGGTACATGGCTAAGTTTAAATAAAAAAGTTTCCAGAATAAAATAAAATCATTTCTTTTTATATTGATTAAGGTATTACATATGTGTCCTTATCACCCCATTGCCCCCCACCCCCTATTCATGCCCTCACCCCCTTGGTAAAGGAAGGGAGAGGAGTAGAAAGATGGGAACATCAATGAAAGAGAAACATCATTAATCAGCTACCTCCTGCATGCCCACTACTTAGAATCCAGCCCACGACTCAGGCATGTGCCCTGACTGGGAATGGAACCAGTGGCCTCTTGGTTCATGGGTCAATGCTCAACCACTGAGACACACTGGGCCGGTAAATCATTTAATTGTTGCTTCTCTTCCAAAAAAAAATTGCCATTCCTGGCTAAGTACTGATATGGAGAGTTGGTTTTTGATTGTATAAGGTAAATTACATTAGTAGGAAAACAAAAAACAAAGTTTTGCCTGCTCCTTATCTAATTTTAAAGCATGCTGATGCGATATGATCATCATAAAATCTGAAATAAGTACTCACACACAGATGTAAATTTGCTTAGAACTACACAAACATGGAGTCAGGATGCTTTAGTCAAA
This sequence comes from Myotis davidii, assembly GCF_000327345.1. Lineage (NCBI taxonomy): Eukaryota > Metazoa > Chordata > Mammalia > Chiroptera > Vespertilionidae > Myotis > Myotis davidii. Next base: position 1,950,209 of record NW_006289235.1, read on the forward strand.
TTTAGTTAAAGTAAATAATGGCTAAATAGAAAAATAAATATTTTTAAGATGTCAAGTTCAGCTCAAACTATTTATTCTCTGAGTTTATAAATTGGGCTTTTAGATTAAAATAATACAGTAGCTTATTGTTGTTTTTCTCCAAAATGGTCAACTGTGGAATAAATTGTTTGATTTAATTAGTAGTTTTGTAACAGAGTTGACTTTACATTCTCCAAAGACTAATAAAGAAGTTAATATCCATCCTATTTACAGGAACATTGTTTCTTGAGCACAACTAGGCTCACCTAATACTGTAGAAATAAAAGACCATATCACATTTGAGTGTATTTTAATGTGGTCTGACATAATCCGAATGAAGCTTCATTTTATAACGTTCTACATAACTAAAGTGTATTGGCAAGCTCTAGTGTCTTGAAGACATGCAAAACGTATTTTCAAAATAAATTATCAACATGTTCTTTAGTGTTAAATAACTCTTCCAAATGTATCATGATAAATGGGAGAAAACACAACTTCTTGGTTTAGTTTTCCTGCCACCATACACACACACATATACACAAAACCCCACATGTGTATGTTCTGTTTTCAGATATGTGACATTTTGCCCATTCACTACTTTGATTCATAAAAAATATTTATCATAGGAGAAACTAGCTTGACTTTTATTACAACATATTCTTTTCTGGAATGTGGTTTATCAATAGAGATTATTTTGCTTCTTCATGACTGTTTTGAACTAATGTATTTTAGTAATACTACCTTATTATACATTTTACTAATACTTAAGCTAAAGGAACATGGTTACATTTTAGGGCTCTAGAAAGTGAAAAAGAATAAACAAACTTGACCAAAATTAATTCCGAGGAAAAAGGAGACAATGAATTAGAAAGTAAATGGAAGTACTTACTCTGAATATTCAAAATCTGTGAAATAAAATGGTATATTTTATTTTTAATAATCACTAAAGCTATCATTTTTTATTATCCCTTAACCAAAAGATATAAGGAAAATCTAGAAGGTGAATCAGATATGTTCTACATTGTCTCATATTAGTATATTCTTCTTTTGTTCTCCACATGTTTGGTGTGATAAATGTCTCATTATGAGGTCCAAGTATGGCATAAGACTAGAGAGATTGGTGGAGAAAGCAGCTAAGTATTTTAACAGAATTACATGAAAGTACTAGAATTTCAGTTTAAATGAATACAGAAGCTACTTTGTATCAGAAGTAATAATTTTAAGTTTCCAACTTTTTATGACTTTTGGGTGATTCCAACTTTTTCAGGAAAATTCTCAACATCTACCATATTTCATAATCAGTGAAGAACCCAACAAAGATTGTGAATGTCTAAAAATATAGTTTATGTTGACATTGGAAAGATCAAAACCCAAAACGAAATATACTTTTTATTAAAAAAGCAATTCAGAATGATTACAAGTCTAGTTTCTGCAGCTAAAAATACTGCAACATTGATTTGGACTTGTTCTAAATCCATCTGTGAGTTCATATCTGGTAGAACAGTAAAATGTCAGAGAGTCATGGTTTCTAAATTTGCTAAGGCATATGGCTACATAAGCTCTACAGACTATTATTCACTTCTGTATAATAGTTCATGCAGTAGTTAAACTATAATACACATATGTATGCATGTGTGTATATATGGTAGAAGTTTCATTTATATATGTGGTGGACATTTCCCTCCAAATATCTACTATGTTAAATGGAGAAAAATAAACTATGCACATCGAAAATATTTCAAATAGAATTATAAGCACAAAAACTGTTATGTATTCTAAATTATATTTATTCTTTATATGTGCACAGGGATGTAGTAATGAAGCAAAATAACTTAAATTTTAACTTTAAATGGTGCAGAAAAATTTTGTACCTTGAGATGTACAAAATAGCACCAGACAAGCGATGCACAGATAACCCTAAGGGTAAGAGTCATATACTAGGTATAGGATTAAACCATTTCTAAAATGTATTTGTATGATTGCTTACTCATGGCAAAGATCAAGATTTAGATACATGCTTTGGAATCAAAGTGCTTAAATAAAAAGATTGGCTGAACCGACTATATTTCTGTGTGAACTTTCTTGAATTTAGTGGTCCAGACTTTTATCAACCAACCAATCAATAGATTAAATGAAAGATACAAGTTCAAGAAAACTCATAGAAACTGACCTAATTTAATACAGTATAATAAATCTCATTTATTTCTATGTTTATGACTAATGCTACACAATTTAAAAATAATCTTTATACCTGCCCATTCAGCTACCTCATCTTCTTGGTTAAAAGAACACTAATTTTGTCCAAATATCAAGGGGCATTGTCCTCAGGGAATGTGTCCATCACAAAGAACAAATCATGACTGGCCCAAGCCAGTCAGGTTGATTCTCTTATTTTTTGCCAGCAATTGGCCATAATGGAATCATACTGAAATTTCTAAATCAATGACAAGGCAAGCTACCTCCTGATGACTAATAAAAGTCCAACTGAAATAGAACATCTTAATGCCAAAGTTTAATCTACTCAAGCATTTGGGAAGTATTCCTAAAGTCTTTATAATTTTTGAGGTAGCCTGGAAAAAATCTCAACTTTGGTTATATAAACATAAATAAATATATTGATGTTGGTCCTATATACAGGGTTTTCTAGTAGTCAAGAGGCATGGTATAGAGAAACAATTTATGTAAGGAAAGAAATGGAAGAGTAAAATGCGGTCAGCCATTTTGAATTATTTTTGGGTTTTGTTTTTACAAGCAAGCATAAAACAAATATCAGGCTGAGAACCAAGATGGCGGCATAGGTTAACGCCGGAATTTGCCGCCTCGAACAACCATTTCAAAAGTGAAACTAAAAGACGGAAGGGACATCATCCAGAACCACAGGAACGGTGGCTGAGTGGAAGTCCTACCACTAGGAGGAAAGAGTAACGCAT
>NW_006289235.1:1954921-1970493 GCF_000327345.1 Myotis davidii
CAAGGTGGCAATCAGGGAGGAATTTGACAAATTTTTTTATCAATTATTTTATTCTTTTTATCATAGCTGCCCGCTTGCCTTCTTTGTCTCAAGTTGCCTTCCCTTTTTGCCTACAACCCTCTCTTCATTAATAGTCACTTATTTGTTTTGTCTCTGCCTTCCACAATTCCTTCTGTATTACTCAAACATGCAAATCTTATTAATGGCAAGACATTTAAAAATGAGCATTCTGTATCCTTTCTTTAAAAATATGTGACATTCATATTGACATTAGAAAGAACAAGTCCTTTTTGAGAATTCATGGGGGTTTGAGGTTGAACAAGACATAAAGGTTTACACACTCATACACACACACATTTAAAAGATTGTCATATTGAAGACAATACTTTACTTTAAATTAATGTTATTTTGGTGTTTCCTCATAAGGAAAATAATCTATGATTGGTCATTTATTCATGCATAGACATGTGTAAAAATACCCTTGTGTGTTTGTACTTGGACAGAAACAATGCTAAATGTGCCCCAGATTCATTTTAGCCAATAATAGATTACCTCTCTTATGATTTAATTGGACATTCCTAGATTCTGAAGCAGTTGGAAATGAGGATATGAGAAAAAGAAAATGAAACCGAAACTAGAAATATTGAACATCAAGAGAAGATCCAAATCCTATTGATCCCATTATACTAGTAGTATTTACATGTCAAGTACATCCTGCAAAGAGTAATTGAACTGGAAGCTTGATATGGACCAAGACTAATGAATGGAAATGTATAAGTTTATTGAGACATATTAGATCTTGATAAGAATTACTTAATAAGGAAACCACTTCCACTGGTTAAACAGAATGAGAAAATCATTGAAAGACAAGTTTTATAGAATGTGAAGTGAAAGAATGCATCCATTCATTAATGCTAAGATCAGGTAAGTCTGTCATTTCACAGTGGAACTAAGAAATTGCCAGTGACTGATTTTTAAACTATTGGGGACTACAGATGTGCTGAAAGTTAAACTAGAAAAAAAATGCATTTAGTTACTTCTGATCCATAAAACAGAACACATATGCTTGGCAAAAGAAAATCTGGAAAGATTTGATGTCAATGTCCCTGTTTATGTGCCAAAATTCCAATGGAATCTTGACCTTTCACAACAGATGTCAATGGTCACACATTAAAAATACCAGTTTCTCTAGTGGTCCTCTAGTCAGGGAAAACAATAAATCCATAAAGCACTAATGACATTTTTCAAACTTTATTCAGCTCATCATTCTTACTTATTAATTTTGCTAGTTTAATTGTAATTATTCACAGAGACAACCAGAAAATCCCATCATTAATTAGCAATGGTTCTTGATTAATATTTTAAAGATAGTTTTCAAACCAAACTCTTAATACATCTAATAACGTTTGCACTTTAATGAGAAACTATCCATTTAAAAATACATCTTATACTCTTTTCTATATACGTACATATTATTTTGTAAAGACTAAAGAAAAAATCTCATTAAAATCTTAATAAAATCATATATATATAACACATTTGAATATCTGAGAATATACTCCAGTACATATTCTTGACTGATTTGTAAATCTGATTTTAGCAGTGCTGGTAATGCTTAATTGTATTTATACATTTGCTTTATTTCCTATCACTTCTGTTTGTTTGTCTGGAACTTATAGTATTTTTTTTCACAGCGAATATCTTTACTTTTAGTTACAACTTAGTGCTTTTAAAATGGAATTGAAATATTTGTGCTTAAAATTATAATAAATATAATGGAATTGCATAATAATGTGATATATCAAATTAAGAATTTCACATTAACAGATTCTGAAGTTTATCATTATCATAAAATTTGGGGGACAGGGGTAGATTAGATATATGCAAAGATAGTTATCAAATTTTTCCATGTGTCCTAGGCAAGAACATTTTAGTTTCTCCCTTAGTTTTTTTCTTTTTCATACATTTTGATATAGATTTTGATAGTACAATGTTTATATTAGTGGGGAGATGATACACATTATTTGAAGTCAATTGTAATTAAATAATTTTAAACTCATTATTTTATGTGATGCTTCTCAGAAAGGATAAATCAGAAAAAAAAAACAATTATCAGCATCCTAAAATATTTAGATTGGATGCTGGGGTCAATAGATAAAATAATATCGGTTATTAAAATTTGGTTATAAAAACCCAAAATTTGTACAAGATTGAGGAAAAAAGTCAATTTTGGATTATGTTTTTTATTTCATTAAAAATAAAAATCTATTGATATTTTAATAATTTTTACATGATAAGAATTTCTTTAAGAACCTATAAGCTAGCTGAATTATTTATGAAGTACATTTACTTATAAAGTAGAATTTTATATATTTTTTCAATCATACCATTTAATTATTCTTACATAGTATCTTTCTATTACTTATGATATTCCATGGTATGGTGGTATTGTTAAATTTGAAAGTCTCTTATATATTCATGAATAAACACAGAGACTGTACAGTAAGTGCTACATGTGGCACTATATTCAAAGAAAGTTTTTGGTGTGACATTTTTTATAATGAGCAGACATTTACCAACTATCAAGTAAAACTTAATCTTATAACCCTGGGCAAATGTCATTAGTTAAGTCATTGCAATCACCTCATTTTTAACAAACCTCACTAAATACCTAGGGAGAATTCCAAATAAATATCACTACTACACTGAACAAAATCAATAGAGAAATAATTACTATATAATTTTAGTTAAACGAACACATCTATTACATTTCTAAACAATTGGGAAAGGCACTTTTTATCCCAGAATAGTGATGACTCAGGAGATTACCACTCACATTTAATAGGAAAGGTATTCTATAAATACTTGTTGTTAAAAATAGTTTAATATTAGTCAAATGTGACAATATAAATCAGATTTATATAACCACCTTCTTAAAAGTGTAACTGGGTAACAAACAGTTGATTTTTTTAAGTAGAGAGAACACTGATAGAAAGACTAAGGAAGCAGGATATATGTCTGGTTTTGATGCTCTAATAACTTAAAAGCTTTAGGCAAGTCACTTAACCTCTCTGGTCCCCCAATTTTCTCATCTGTAAACAGACTGGATGATCTCTCAAATGAATTCCAACTCTATTAACTCTTTTTCTGTGGCCTACCTTGAAGAGTTCTATCTTTAGTTAAAGCATTTAATGTGTTTACTTCGTTGATTTTGTGTAATGCTATATTTAAAAAAGGTTTAATAAAATACCATTATTAACTGAGGTATCTATCAGGAAAATGGTGGGACTTATTCAACAAACTAATCTATACACATCTGCCTTCCTAGAAGGCCATGATACAAAGTTTCAGGTGGCAGAAACCTCTAAAACATGACATAGCATTTTAAACCTCTACTACTGTTTTCTCCATTCAGTCAATCTACATGTAGTACTTTGGATTCAAAAGACCTCGGCAGACCATCACAGATGAACTCTCTCCTATCTTGTAATCCTCATTCTTTTAGGACTTGCATATGATGTATAAAATCATTCCATGACTTCCCATGTTAAATGAATATTAGCTCAAGACTAATTTCTTGGTGATTATATGTACCAAGGAAGAAAAACTTCACAATGTTAGTAGGACTCTACTTATTCCTTTCACTATTGACAGTTTAATTATATGTTTGAAAGAGAGTTTAGATTTGTTGGCACTTTGGGTTACTGACAGTCTCACAAGCCCAGTTACACTTCATAATATTTATATCCACAATCAAGAAAAAGCCTTTTCACATTTTTATATAAAAATATAAATGTTATCATGTGCCCTCAATTGTCTAATTATTTGTCATCTGCATATACAGGCCAGCAGAACATTTCTTTTCAATATTATTGGTGTAGTGGTCTAAAATATGAACACATATGCTAGGTATAAGCGAAGGACAAAACCGTGACTAATCATGAGGTGATACAGTATAATGGATAGTACTTGATGTTAAAAAATTAGTTTTCAACAGCCACGCAAATAGTGGAAATTATGCTTGAGTTTGATGGTAACACTATTCAAGTCTCATGCATGGTTACATTTCCCTAAATATTTTTTTTTAGAAAAATCTGGCTTATACCTTATGTAATTAATAAAAATCCTTCAAACTCATTTCATTTTGTGTTAAGATGAAAAGAGATATAACATTCCTATTTTAGATCAACCATAAACCACATTAATTCTGATTTAAAATAGAAACTGACTTTGTAAGTAAGGATGTATATCTGCCTCATCTCTGCAGAGAAATATATTCATATTATAATTTTAACTTTTAGATATAAATGTTTATGAAATTCCCTGTTTATTTGTTTCATCTGAAATAATACCCGGTTTGAGAAACACACTTAATAAAATAAATGATTACTAAGTGTACCTTACTTAAAATTACTCTAGATTTTAATTTATTAAATGGTAAGTGCAAGGTTTTATTTTTTAATAAGAGGTACAGTATTATGCTAGTGTGATTATGCAGACCACTATTATTTTATCTTATTAATTCTTATAAATGAGTTTCTGCAGCATTAATATAAAGCTACATCTAGATGTCTTTAGCCCCTTTATAAATATAGAACTGAGTAACAAATGTTGAAGATATCCCCAGTCACCATTTTGTAATATGTGCAAAAATTCATAGTTTTTAAATATAACTTACCTGTAATTTTCCAATTTTCAAAAAGCCATAGCAGCTGTTTTGGTGTGATCAAGGGGTTTCTGGAGATTGAGGTGGGAAAAGGTATCCATTTCTGAGAAACACTCACTGCAAGAAGGAGGGTGCTATTTGCATTTAATGTAAATACCACTTTCATTTCCTTTAAGAAAAACAACACAGAAAAACCTGCCTCATTCCTAACATAAAAAATAAAAGTCTCTTCTTAATTTGGTAGTCGATTGCAAAAAACTATTTTGTGTGTAGAAATGGTCTTTTCACCAATTATTTTTAGCATAATGCTATTTTCATTTAGAAAGGTCAGAGGAGTTCTTTGCTCAAACCAATGTGATTTTCCTAATAAGCTCACCATTCTAAGTGATCCAACAGAATTGCTCTGTATGTTAATAAGGCAAGTAAATGGCATTACTTCACAGAACTGTTTTCCAATGGTGGTTCATTCCAACAAATTAATTTGTCCATACTTTTCTAGTGCCACATATACACTATCAAATATGAAATGTAGCACCCTTATCATTCAATTCTTATACTTTGCTGTTTTGTATTCATATTTGAAAAGAAAAGATAGTTTTCCATCTGCCTATAATCATGATGATGAGATTAAGTCCCACTGAAAAGAAACAAATCCAAGGTATTAGAGAGGCATGTTCTTTTGAATTGCTCCTATAGGATGGTTAGTTCAATATCCTATTTTGTACAGTCATTATTCTTCCAAGCCTCCTGTTTTCCTTCACATTTAGTTGGTGGTCAATTCACTACCAGGGGAATGCATTTTTTTTTCTGTTAGACACTGAAGATGAGTAAAACAGAAATATCCTATCACTAAAGATGCCATAGCATCAAATGTCTTATTCACTCCAGTTGTATTTATAGATATTCCCAGCAGCACAAAGAATCAAATGAGGCAATCTACAGATCTAGCCAGAATGCTTTTCAGACACGGGATCATTTAAACAAGTTATTCTTGTTACCAGTTTCCATAAGAATCTGATGAAAATTTTTCATTGTTTCTACAGTTATTAGACTGTTGGCTTCTAATGACACTATGAATATACAACTCACTATTGTTTCAGCACAATGTTTTATGCATGATATTTTAAGAACTGTACAAAACACAGCATTAAAATTCGAGAGTGAAAAATAATAGCATTATGGCTCATTACATTCTATATTGTAGTAGTCTAAAGTGTGAGTAACTGTACTGTCATCCTGTCAACTCACTTTAAAAGATCTGCCCTAATGTTTTACACAACATCATTTTTTTCAGAGAAATAACTACACCAAAGTGTCCCAGTTCAGAATTACGTTGTAAATGTTTAAAAATGCTTTCACAGTCACCTGAGAACTACCTGCACCAAAAATGAATCATCAATTACAACAAAACCAACCAAATTCCTGCTACTAATTATAGTTTTTATCATACACAAAACAACATACTGAGCAACAACAACAAAAGAAATGATACCTGGGAACAAACTTATCCAAGGTGGAAAAAGACATGTACTCGTAAAACTGATTAGACACTTTAAAAGGAAATAGAGGAAAATACAAACTAGTGGAAATATATACCATGTTCATAGATTGGAAGAATTACTGTTATTAAAATGCCCATAGTACCCAAAGCAATCTATAGATTTAATGCAATCCCTATTGAAATACCAATGGCATATTTCATAGGTCTAGAACAAGTATTCAAAAGATTTATATGAAACCAAAATATCAGATAACAAAATACCAGATACAGATATACTATAAAGCCATTGTAATCAAACAGCCTAGTACTGTCACAAGAACAGGCATATAGACCAATGGAACAGAAGAGAGACCCTAGAAATAGACCCACTCCAAGATGGTCAATTAGTATTTGACAAAGCAGGCAAGAGGGTACAATGGAGAAAAGATCATATCTTCAATAAATGGTGTTGGTACATGCAAGAATAAACCCAAAATGTATAAAATATTTAAATGTAAGTCATAAAACCATAAAAATCATAGAAGAAAACATAGGCAGTAGAATCTCAGACATCTCACATAGCAGGATTTTCACTGATGCATCTCCTAGGGCAGTGATGGCGAACCTTTTGAGCTCAGCGTGTCAGCATTTGAAAAACCCTAACTTAACTCTGGTGCCGTGTCACATATAGAAATTTTTTGATATTTGCAACCATAGTAAAACAAAGGCTTATATTTTTGATAGGGCAGGAGAGACAAAGGCAAAAATAAACAAATGGGACTACATAAAACTAAAAAGCTTCTGCACAGAAAGCCAAACCACCAACAAAATGAAAAAGAAACCTACTCTATGGGAGAACATATTTGCCAGTGTCATATCTGATAAGGGGTTAATTTCAAAAATATACATAGAGCTCAAACAAATCAACACCAGGAAGACAAACAATCCCGTTAAAAAATGGGCAAAGGACCTGAATAAACACTTCTCAAAAGATGACATACAGATGGCCAAGAGACATACAAAAAATGCTCAATTTCACTGATCATCAGAGAGACACAAATTAAAACTATAATGAGCTATCATCTTACACCTGTCAGAGTGGTTATCATCAATAAATCAACAAGTGCTGGTGAGGATGTGGAGAAAAGGGAACCCTAGTCCACTGCTGGTGGGAATGCAGACTGGTGCAGCCATTATGGAAAACAGTGTGGGGTTTCCTCAAGAAATTAAAAATGTAACTCCCATTTGACCCAGTGATCCCACTTCTGGGAGTAGATCCTAAGAAACCTGATACACAAATCAGAAAGACTATAACAGTGTTATTAACAATAGTCAAGATCTGGAAACAGCTCAAGTGCCCATCAGTAGATGACTGGATAAAAAAGCTGTGGTACATTTACACCATGGAATACTATGCAGCTGTAAAAAGGAAGATCCTTTACCCTTTGAGACAGCATGGAGGGACCTGGAGAGTATTAATTATGTTAAGTGAAATACATGTACCACATGATCTCATTTCTGTGTGGAATCTAATGAACAAAATACACTGATGAATAAAATAGGTCTAGTGGCATAGTTGCACGGAAGAGAATGACAGATCTCAGGGGGGTGGTAGATGGAGGGGATGGAAGAGTTTAACCAAAGAACATATATGCAAATTCTATGGATACAGACAATAGTGTGATGAAGGCCTGGGGTTGGGCAGGAGTCTAGTGGAGGTGGTCAAAGGCGGGTAAAATGGGGTATATCTGTAATACTGTCAATAATGAAAAAGCTCTTATACAATTTTATATGACACTAGAGACCCTGTGCATGAAATTCGTGAACTTAGGAGGTCCCTCAGCCCAGCTTGCGCCCTCCGCAGTCTGGGAGCCCTTGGGGGATGTCTGACTGACGGCTTAGGCCCCCTCACTGTGAAGAAAGTGGGCCTAAGCCATCAGTCAAACATCCTTAGCGATGCTGCAGAGGTGGGAGAGGCTCCTGCCACAGCCTCTGCACTCGCCAACCATGAGCCTGGCTTCTGGCTGAGCAGAGCTTCCCCTGTGGGAGCTCACTGACCACCAAGGGTTAGCTCCTGCATTGAGCATCTGCCCCTGGTGGTCAGTGCGCATCATAGCAACTGGTCATTCTACAGTTTGATTGATTTGCATATTAGACTTTTATTATATAGGATTGCAAAGCCTTTTACTCCTACAAAGCTTTGCTCATAACTGATAGATCATCTGCCATTGAAGGTTTATTCTGAATTTAATTGTATTATGCAGTAAATATTCAATTAAGACTCATGCTTGGCAGGACTCTCTTGACATTTGTAACTGTTTTAAATAGCTAAGATGTTGTATGAGGGACAAGTGACAAATTAACAAACATGTATGAGGCATTGAATAGCAACCAGAATAATTCCAGGTTGAATTAATTATCATATTAAATATATATAGAAGGAAAAAATAAAATACTTGCTTTTATATGGACAAGTCTTATTTAAATATACATGTTTGAAGATAAGCACTTTCAAAGGAATTATTTTCCACTCAAGAGCATATGGTTGCCCTGACTGGTTTGGCTCAGTGGATAGAGCATCGGCCTGCCGACTGAAGGATCCCAGGTTCGATTCCTGTCAAGGGCATGTACCTTGGTTGTAGGCATATCCCCAGTAGGGGGTGTGCAGGAGGCAACTGATCTATGTTTCTCTCTCTCTCTCTCATTGATGTTTCTGACTCTCTGTCCTTCTCCCTTCCTCTCTGTAAAAAAAAAAAAATCAATAAAATATATTTTTTTAAAAAAGAGCATATGGTACTATACTGAGCAAGTTTTAAAACTGTGTTTAAAACAACAGGTTTTGATCTGGTAACTATTTTTAATAGACTTTATTTCCTAGAGGGGTTTTAGGTTCAGAGCAAACTTGAAGGGAAAGTATAGAGATTACCTCACAAGTGCACAGCCTCCCCTATTATCAATATCCTGCACCAGAGGGTAAATTTGTTATAGTTGATGAACCTACATTGATACATGATCACCTGTAGTTTGCATAAGGTTCATTCTTGGTGTTATACATTCTAGGGATTTTGACAGAAGTATAACAATATTCACCCACCATTATAAGAGAATAGAGAGTATTTTCACTGTCATAAAAATCCTCCGTACTCATCCCTTCCCCCCCCATCTGTTTTCAAGTACTGACCCTTTGTTTCCATAGTTTATCTCAGTGGTTCCCAATGTGGGGCACATGACTCACAGGGCAGCAATTTAATTTTTTAAGAGGGACAATTTTAGAATGAGTTATTAAAAGTGATTTTTTTTGCATTTCTTATGGTTCTAGGGGCCTCAAATAGAGTATATAAATATATAATGTGATATATTTATTCATTTCAGTTCTCTTATATTTTAAAACTTTATTTGCAATTTTTTCATATTACATATTATTATTATCTAACAATTTCTTAATGATTTCTTCCTCAGTACTTCAACTGTCCTGTTGTTCTTTTCTTTTTCTTTTTCATTGATGCCATGTTCTTTGGAAGCTTGTTTAGACCAAGGTAATGGCCTTTTAGGCTTCCTCCACGTGAATAGTAGTTCACTTTTTAAATAACAAGAATTATATGTCACGGGGAGGGGGGAGGCATCAGGATTTTAGACATGCTTAGGTGGGGCGTGGCCAATAAAAGGTTGGGAACCACTGGTTTAGCCTTTTCTGGAATGTCATGTGGTTAGCATCATACATATGTAGCCTTTTCAGATCGGCTTCTTTCACTTAGTAATCTGCATTTAATTTGCCATGTATTTTTATAGTTTGATAGCTCATTTCTTTTTAGTTCTGAATAATCCCTTTGCTTCTAAGTTTGGGAAATTATGAATAAAGCTGCTGTAAACATTTGTAGGCATCAGCAGGCGAGTGGATTTAAAAACTGTGGAATACTACGCTGCTGTAAAAAAGGATTCTTACCATTTGCAATAGCATGGGTGAAACTGTAGAGCATTATGCTAAGTGAAATAAGCAAGTCAGAGAAAGATAAATATCACATGATCTCACTCATTTGTGGAATATATTGAACAACATAAACTGATGAACAAAAATAGATCCAAAGACATAGAAGCATCGAACCGACCATCCAACCTCAGAGGGAAGGCAGGGGAGGAGGGGATACGAGAGCAACCAAAGGACTTCTATGCATGCATATAAGCATAACCATGGACACAGACAGTAGGGGGGTGAGGGCATGTGCCAGTGGGTGGAAATGGCCAGGGAGATGTCAATGGGGGAAAAAGGAGTCATATGTAATATTTTAAACAATAAAGAATTAAAAAAACAACAACACCTCCAGTAAAGCTGGATTGCATTAAAAAAATTTGTAGGCAGTTTTTTTGGTTTTTTTTTGTGGACATGTTTTCAACTTATTTGGTTAAATACCATGGAGTGCAATTGCTGGATCATATGGTAAGAGTATGTTTTGTTTTTTAAGCTATCACCAAACTGTTTTCCAAAGTGGTTGTACCTTTTTGCATGTCCACCAACAAATGAGAATTCCTGTTGTTCCACATCCTCACCAGTACTTGGTATTGTTGGCATTTTGGCTTTAGCCATAATAATAGGTGTGTAATGAGCAATAGCTTTTAAAGAAACAATAATTTTGCTTTTCTAAAGTGCTATGTTTCTTTTTCTTTAAGAAATAGAGCTACACTCCTAAAACTGAAGATGAATTATTTTTCGCACTCTTTTATCCATTAACCTTTCAATGACATAGACAATGGCATTGCCCTAGTTAAAAATCTTCATTTTGTATATTTTCAGAACACCATAAAACATTAAAAGCAGGAAAAGGAGAAGAGAAAAATAATAAATCCTAAAACTAGTAGGTAGCTCTTTAAGAGATAATCATTACTGTTTGAAAATACAAAATAAAATATCCACAGTTTATATTATATTTATATCAATATTATTAGGAAATTCATCAAATTGCTTACTGAATTAAGGAAAATTTTTCTACTAGCTTAAATGAAAATCTGTGGAAAATGAAATATTAGTTTACTGTTACGTATTGTTAGAGTCCATTCTGTTTTTCTGTGCTTATCATTTCATATATTTATTTATTTTAAAAATCTGATTGCCAGATTATTTTGTTGATGATATCTTGCAAGGAACTGCAGTATAGAAGTTGCGTCTATGTCTCCATGTTTCCTAAATGTTCATTTCTTCAATTAATATTTGTGGGTCTGATTGCCAGGTATCATGTTGAATGACAAGAGTATAACAACAACAAAAAAATTGCAAAAAAAAAAAGCAACAACAACGCACATACATACTTAGTCTTAGTCCTCTAGGACTAACTGACATTTATTTTACAGGGTGATGTAGATACATTAAAAGCAGCAATTAAATGCATCTTTAATAGGTGAGCCATGGGTATTTGGGAAGGACGAAACAGAATCATTTAAGCAGGTTTATCTATATTAACTCAAATCTCTGCAAAGTTATTAAACACTTTTAAATGTGGAAACTATTTTCTTTGATAGAGAAAACTGAGACCAAAAAAGCCTTTATATTACTTTTAGTGTATTACAATAATATAGATACATTGCTCCCTAAAACATAATGATCTGGTTTATCTACTATCAATATATTAGAAGTATATATCTGAATGTGGTTTTTAATTTTATTTGACTTTGTGAAGTTAACAAATACCAGATTAAATATAAAACATTAAATCCAATATAGTTCAGATGGCATGACAATTTCATGTCTTGACACATATAACATGTTTAAAACACAGAGCACTGATAGAGAAAATATAAGAGGAAAGAATACACCATAACACAGCAGGGCTTAGAATAAACTTGGCACCTCTGTGAATCACACACAGTAACTTCAGGCCTAATAGGCTCTTTTCCCCAGACTGACAGTGCCCTGCATTTAGGCTTCCTTAGATGTCAGGGAGGAGCCAGAGTTCAGCTCACTTCTTGAAGTCATAGGTTAAAGTACAAGTCTACCCAGTAATTATTTTTGAAAGGAGAGATTTCTTGAAAATTTTGCTGACCTACTGCCTAAGGCTCCATCTTTATAGAAAACTAGAAATATGAGAAAGAAAAAATAAGACAGTATGATGGCAGAAGCAACCCACAGGAAACTAACTTGAGTACTGAGTCCTCAGTACCTCTAATAATCACCACAAGGCAGGAACCCCAAAACGCCGGGGAAGTATCTACATGTAGATTGCTATTCCAGGGACAGCAACATATTTCTGGAGCAATAAAGGGAGAAATAAAGAGACACTGGCACCCTCTTAAAGGACCTACACACAAAATCTTATTCTCAGCACTCACCTAGAGCTCTAGTGAAGGGAGAGCAGAGCAGACTAAATTCTCATGAGACTGAGGTTTATGGCTCTGAGAATAAAGCTGAAGGAACAGCCATTAGGAACCTCCATACCTCAGACACCATCTTTCTTGGGTGGAATACTCCCCTCATTATGCCATCAGACTAGAGGAAAGCAATAGCCCCATCCTCTGGACTCCCCGTCACCTACCCTGCAAAGTTGGTGCCCTGCTGAGGAGTCAGCTGCCAGGGCCAGGGTATAAAGGTCTGGGAAGACTCAGGGAGTGTCATTGAGTGGTACTTTAGGGATGGGGACATTTCTCCCACATTCCTGTGAATAACATCAGTGCCTCCCTCTCATGGGTGATAGATACACTAACCCCACTCTGCTGACTCCAGGGGGCCCTGCTCTGCAGAGATAGAGCTCCTGACAGAATCTGGGACAGACTGAGATGTGTGGTTCTGGAATAGAGGCCATTTTTTCCTGTCATGCCTGATTGGTTCAGACCACTCCCTTCTCACAGCCAAATCTTGGTCTGTTTGTGCCTGATAAACACTGCTGGTGTCACTCCAACAACTCCCTGAGACCCCACCCCAACACAAAGGTCTGCCGGCACTCAGACAGGGGGTAGTTAGACTTGGTGTAACCTGGGACTTTTGCTGAGTAGCCACATACCCATCACAGGCACTAAGTTTGAACCTGTATCAAACTGAACACCACTCGCCCCTATATGGTGATTCATTGAGAACCTACCTTATGTGATTCGAGTGCCGCCAGAGGCTCTTTCAAATGAGTGAGCCTAACAGGCAGCTGGCATGTAGAGGCAGGTGGAGGCAGATCTCAGGGTGCCTTGGGACTTCTTGTGACCTGCCCCCAGGCCCAGTACTGGTAAAAGCAGGCCTTGGTGCACAGCTTAATCCTTCCCGTAAACAACCAGGCCCAGGAAAGAGATCACTTTGTAACTCCAAATAGGTTCCCCAGAGCCAATTATTGGCAGCACCTGATAGTGGCCTGCACCAATCCCTCTCAAGAGGCCGCAGAACCAACACAACCAGGATCCAATAAGCATCACAAGTGGCATATTCAGAGAGAGATCTCGTCAGGCACTAGACCCAGCTGAGGCGAATTCCGCTTCACGTGGCCAGCACCTGAAGAGTAGCTTGTACAATGTGCTTCTGGCTGATCTTCACATTTAGTTAGCCTGAGGGTTGACCTCACCCACAAATGGGCCAATAGCAATTAATACTCAATTACAACGGGGAGGACATACAAAAACCACGCAAGAGCCAATCCCTCAAGATTGGAAACAAGGCAGGAGGTCCACTTTCACCACTGTTATTCAACATAGTGCTGGAAGTCCTGGCTGCAGCAATCAGACAAGAGAATAAATAAAAGGCATTCAGATTGGAAAGGAAGAAGTAAAACTATACTTACAGATGACATGATGCTGTATAAAAAGAACTCTAAAGATCCCACCAAAAGTCTACTAGAACTAACAAATGAATTCAGTAAAGTAGCAGGATTCAAAGTAAATACTCAGAAATCAGTTGCATCTTCATGCACCATCAGAAAGTGAAACTAAGAAAATAATCCCATTTAAAATTGCATAAATATATAAAATACCTAGGAATAAATTTAACCAAGTATGTAAAAGATCTATATTTGGAAAATTATAAAGCACTGAAGAAAGAAATTGAAAAACACACACACAATAGAAGCATACTGTGTTCATGGATAGGAAGGGTTAACATTATTAAAAAAATACCCTTACTAATCAAAGGAATCTGCAAAGTCAATGCTATTCCTATCAAGATACCATTGGCCTGTTTCCCAGAAATAGAATAAATATTCCAAAAATTTTTTTTCTGGAATCATCAAAGACCCCTAATAGCAACAACAATCTTAAGAAAGAACAAAGGTGAAGGAATCACACTACCTAATATCAAACTATACTATAAATCCATAGAACTCAAAACAGCATGGTCCTGGCATAAAACAGATAAACAGATCAACTGAACAGACTACATTCTTACAGCATACACAAAAATAAACTCAAACTGGATTAAAGACTTTAATGTTAGACTTCAAACCATAAAAATCCTGGAAGCAAACATAGGCAGTAAAATATCAACATTTCTCATAGCACTATTTTTTCTGCTATATTGCTTTGGTCAAGGGAAACTAAAAAAAAAAGCAAACAAATGGCAATGCATCAAACTAAAATGTTTTGGCACAGCAAAGGAAACCATCAACAAAATGAAAAGTCAACCCATCTTGGCTGGTGTGGCTTGGTTGGTTGAGTGTGATCCCATTCATTGAAAGGTTGCCAGTTCGATTCCTGGTCAGGGCACAAGCCCAGATTATGGGTTTGACTCCACTGGGGCTGTGTACAGGAGGCAACTGATCAATGTATCTCTCTCACATTGATGATTCTTTCTCTCTTCCCCCTCTCCTTTCCTCTCTCTTTAAAATCAATATAAACATTTTAAAAATGAAGAGACAACCCACTGAATGGGAGAACATATTTGCCAATGATACATCTGATAAGGGGTTAATATCAAAATTTATAAAAAACCTGTACAATTCAACACCAATAAACAAGCAATACAATTAAAAACTGGGCGAAAGACCTGAATAAACACTTCTCCAAAGAGGACATGCAGATGGCCAATAGACATATGAAAAAATGTTCAATGTCATTAATCATCAGAGAAATACAAATTAAAACTACAATGAGATATCATCTAACACCTGACATCTTGGCTGGTGTGGCTTGGTTGGTTGAGTGTGATCCCATTCATTGAAAGGTTGCCAGTTCGATTCCTGGTCAGGGCACAAGCCCAGATTATGGGTTTGACTCCACTGGGGCTGTGTACAGGAGGCAACTGATCAATGTATCTCTCTCACATTGATGATTCTTTCTCTCTTCCCCCTCTCCTTTCCTCTCTCTTTAAAATCAATATAAACATTTTAAAAATGAAGAGACAACCCACTGAATGGGAGAACATATTTGCCAATGATACATCTGATAAGGGGTTAATATCAAAATTTATAAAAAACCTGTACAATTCAACACCAATAAACAAGCAATACAATTAAAAACTGGGCGAAAGAC
>NW_006289235.1:1970825-1980857 GCF_000327345.1 Myotis davidii
TGTGCCTGCAACCAAGGTACATGCCCTTGACGGGATTTGAATCTGGGACCCTTCAGTCCACAGGCCGACACTCTATCCACTGAGCCAAACCAGTTAGGGCTGGGAATATATTCTAAGAAATCCAAAACACTAATTTGAAAGAATATATGCACCCCTATGTTCATAGTAGCATCCTATATAATAAAACCCTAGTATGCAAATCTACCAAACTGCAGAAGGACCAGCGGAACTACCGGTCACTATGACATGCACTGATAACCAGGGGGCAGATGTTCAATGCAGGAGTTGCCACCTGGTGGTCAGTGTGCTCCCACAGGGGGAGTGCTACTCAGCCAGAAGCCGGGCTCACAGCCCACTGCAAGCAGATGGTAAGTAGCGAAGAGTCCCAGACTGTGAGAGGGCGCAGGCCAGGCTGAGGGACCCCCCCATCAGTGCACAAATTTTGTGTACCAGGCCTCTCGTTATTTATAATAGGCAAATTTGGAAGCAGTCCATGTATGAAAGATGGGTGGGGGAAGGTAGAAGAGGGTAAAGGGTAGATAATTGGTGATGGAAGGAGGCTTGACTTGGGGTGGTAAACACACAATACAATATACAGATGATGTATTATAGAATTGTACGCTTGAAACCTTTATAATTTTATTAACCAATATACCCCCTAATAAATTAAATACAAATAATTATTAAAGGATATATTGCAGCTAGATGAAAAGTGAATCTATAGTTTTAGAAACATTTTCATTAATGTTAAGTGCAAACAATATAGTATAGTACAATTAAAATAAAAGACAGAAAAGTTAATTAAGGTGTCATTTCTTCCAAATTAAGTTCAATGAAACCCAAATAGAATGCTGACAATTTTTAAAAGGGGCTTTTTATAAATTTTGCCTATAATTCACATGCAAACAGAGACCTAGGGTAATCTAAGAAAATTCTGAAGAACAATGTAAGGTGCTCTGCCTTACCCACTTCAAGGCTAATTATAAATCTACAGTAATTGAGATGTATGGTGTGGGCACATGAATTAGCAAAAGAAGAAAATAAGATAAAAGGATGCCCCAAATACACATGTATATACTAATCTTGATACACAGTGGAGGTGGCACTACATATAAATAGGGAATGGATAGAGATTTTTTTAAATGATGCTAGAATAACTGTTTTTTTTTGAAAAAAATATTGATAAAAATAACTAAAAATGATTTCCAGGTTTATTAAGCGACATAAAGGTGGAAGAGTAAAACTTTAATATTTTAAAAGAATACATAGGAGAATATAAGAACTAGACCCACAATGCAATTGAAATATTGACAAAAGACACGAACAGACAATGGAAAAGCAAATAAAAAGGCCAATGAATATAAAAGATGTATTATTACAGAAAAGGAAATTTATATGAAATGTAACTTCACACTCACCAGGTTGAGAAATTTTAAATGTGACAATATTTACTTGATAAAGATGTGAAAAACAGAAGATACATACACCATTAGAAGCATAAACTGGTATAACAATTCTAAAAGCAAGTATCGCAAAATGTGGTTTTATGTTGTCATTTTCTATTTGTTTGACATATTCTATAATAATCAACATGGTACCATAATTTATCCCTCTTTAAATCATAAAATGAATATACATGAATTATCCTTAAGAACTAACTCATGTGTTTACCAAGTCCATTTGAAAGTGCTTTATTCATTCTTCATATAGAGTCTACACATTTACTATGCACTTGCTCTCTTTGTTAAAGGCAACACTGGAGACATCTCTTTCAATTGCAATGCCTTATCCATATGCATCATTTCAGACTGACAAGTGACCTTACTCTACTTAGACAGCTATTCTTTCCATGCTATAGAAACATGTTTCCTTTTATTATCTGAACTAGGAATTTTGAGTAAAATGGTACCTGCCCTGCCCCTAATGTCATGTGTGATAATAATTATGTTCTGGTCAAATTTTTTAGATACAACTTTAACATAGGCAGTAATATTTAAAGGTAAATAACAAGGAAGTAACAATGAACTAGATTATTTTGCTGATCAACTACCACTCAATCCTGAAGGGCTTAAAATGCCATTCTTCCTAAGTCATGGCGTGTTACCCTAGGTGAGTGTCATTCTAGCATCATTGTCATCAACTATTACCTGTCAAAATTTCATTTTTGGTTATTTCCTGTTTTTAGAATTGTTCTCTAGCAGAGAATATATTAATCTTGATGGATGTTAATTTTAGAGGAAAAACAAGGTCTTGGGTATATATTTTCATGTGAGAGGTATTAATTCAGCCAGGGGATCAACCATAAGTTGAACAAAGATCATTAGAAGTTTTTTGTTTTGCTTTGTCCTTTTTTTATGTAACAGGAGGTATGGAAGACCACCGTGTTACTTAAGCATTCTTCCTTTTAAAGAAACATTTAACAAGTGAAAAGGAGTAAAAAGAAGCAAGTTGTTAAGCACAAAAAAAGTGGCCTATTGCAGAGAAAATGTGCTGGGCAGTGTATTAGACATAAATTGTCATAATTATTCACTCATTACAGTTTTCAATTCAGGTGAGCTCCTGGGTAAAAATTATATGGGGTGATATAATGCTGTGTGTGCGTTTTAGTGGTAGACTTTATTTTATTAGCTTATATAGGACTTGAGTTCACAAAATCAGTAAGAGTACAATGGGGTCTCTGCAATTGTTTGCTTATACTTACTGCATTTTATGGGTGAAATTACATGGTTTAGTGGTATTTGAAAAATTGGAGGTTTGCAAAGGTCTCTGGACATATACTTTGGGGTTGTAGAAAGTATATATTAGCTGGCTCCATATGATTTTTATAAATTATAGCTTTACAATTAACCCCAAAATGGATATAGCTATATGTGATTTAAGGGGCAATGCTTTCTCTATCCTGCCATGTTTAACACTATATTTGGTTTATGTCTGTAATAAGATAATGCTTATGTTTTTTGTTTTGATTCTTAGTTGATTTAATTGTTTTTTGTTTAATCGATTTCAGAGAGAGGAAGAGAAAGGGAGAGAAAGACAGAAACATCAATGAAAGAGAAACATTGATCGGTGCCTCCTGCACGCTCCCTACTGGGGAACAAGCCTGTAACCTGGTCATGTGCCCTGACCAGGAATTGAACCCTGACTTCCTGGTTCATGGGTAAATCTTCAACCACTGAGCCACACCACCTGGAGTTTACATTTTGCTATTTTTAAATTCACACTTCTTTGTTCTTATTTTTTTAGACACCAGTAATAGGTATTAAAAGAAAAGAAATATTTTCTTCCCCACATCAGGGAAGTTTTCTGACATTATTTCTTCAAATAGGTTTTCTAACCCTTGTTCTTCTTCCTGTTTTTCTGGCACCCCTATTATTCGTATGTTGCTTCATTTCATGTTGTTCCATAACTCCCTTAGGCTCCCCTCCTGTCTTTTTAATTTTTTTCTCCAATTGCAGTTCAGTTTGGGTGTGTTTTGTTTCCCTGTCTTCTAATTCGCTAATTGGGTCCTCTGCTTCTCCTAGTTTACTGTTGAAACTTTCCATGGCGTTTTTTTTAAAAGTATATTTTATTGATTTTTTTACAGAGAGGAAGGGAGAGGGACAGAGTCAGAAACATTGATGAGAGAGAAACAGCAATTAGCTGCCTCATGCACACTCCCTACTGGGGATGTGCCCACAACCAAGCTACATGTCCTTGACCAAAATCGAACCCAGGACCCCTCAGTCCCCAGGCCGACGCTCTATCCACTGAGCCAAGCTGATCAGGGAATCCATGGTGTTTTATTGCAGCTATATCACTCTTCATTTCTTCTTGATTCTTACATAAGTTGTTAATTTTTTTCATCCATCTGGTTTATGAGCTGTATGACCCTTATTCTGAATTCTTTTTTCTGACATATCAGATGCCTCTGTTTCACTTAGCTGCTTTTCTGGCGATTCTTCCTTTTCTTTCCTTAGAGGTTTTCCTTGTCTAACCATCTTTGATCTCATTGACAGTCTAGATCAGAGGTCCTCAAACTTTTTAAACAGGGGCCAGTTCACTCTCCCTCAGACCGTTGGAGGGCCGGACTATAGTTTTAAAAAAAACTATGAACAAATTCCTATACACACTGCACATATCTTATTTTGAAGTAAAAAAACAAAACGGGAACAAATACAATATTTATATTTGCATATGTCCCGTGGGCTGTAGTTTGAGGATCCCTGGTCTAGATGTCGAGTTGTGCAGGGGATGCTCCTTGGGTGGCTGTAGCTCCTCTGGCTGGGGTTGCTCCTTGGGCAGTCGCAGCAGCAGCTGCTCAAATATCACATAATCTCACTCATTATGGAATATAATGAACAACATAAGCTGATGAACAAAAACAAATCTAGAGACAGAGAAGCATCAATCAGACCGTCAAACCTCAGAGGGAAGGTAGGGGAGGGTGGAGGTAAGGGGGAGAGATCAACCAAAGGACTTGTATGCATGCATATAAGCCTAACCAATGGACACAGACAACAGGGTGTTGAAGGCCATGAGTGAGGGGGTCAGGGGGGTAATGGGGGGGATAAGGACACATATGTAATACGGGGGCAAAGGATAAAGATACATATGTAATACCTTAATCAATAAAGAATTTTTTTAAAAAAAATTAGAAAGATTATTTTACAAGAATTGAAAATGTTTTAAAAAATTCCCAAACTGGCTTTTGAGAGACAATAGGTAGATCTCAGTAAAAAGTAAGGCTCAGACAAATTTAAGAGGGAAGGCGGGGTGGGTGGGTGGGTGGTAACTGATTAACTGGGGAACTTATATGTATATATGCATAGTCCATGGACATAGACAATAGAATGGTGAAGGCCTGGGAGGGGCGGTTGCGGGGTGGAGGAGGTCAATGGGAAAAAAACAAACAAAGGGAACATCTGTAATAATTTCAACAATAGAGATAAATTTTAAAAAAACACACAAAAAAAACAGTAAGACTCAGATTTTATCCTGCAGCAAAAACAGGAAAGAAAATGAATGACAACTCCACACAACACCCACAGGCACAGAAGTGGAGAATCACCAGGGTGGAGGGTAAGCGGTGGCCACTGTACACAGATTCCCTGCCCAGCCTCAACTGAATTGCTCCAGGTGGATCCTGATCCTTCTGCTTCTGCAATACTTTGGGGCAACTATGATCACTCCCTCACAATAGAGAATAAGTGCATTGAATCCCAGACAGTGGTGAGATTTAGAAGGGGAAGCTTCAGCTTAGGCACTGGGGAAGAAACTGAACAACAGCAAAAGCCACTCTTTTATACCTGTCCTCAACTAGAAAAAAAATTGAACACATTTTAAGAGTATCTAATGATATGTTCAATAATTGGTCTTTAGAAAAGAGAGAAAATACATGCAAAATATAAAGGACTAATATATAAGTAAGGCAATTCCAATATGGGAGTAGCTGAATAAACTATTATCTTGAAAAGAAATGTTCAAGATTAAACCACTGCATTTTTTTTTATTATGTAAATTATATAGAGTAACAAAACATACATGAACAGAATCTTGTCTGCTTTTATCTTTCTTTTTTATAAAAATGGATTATATTTAACGAGCAAGGACTTTTGCCACCCAAGCTAAGATTTATTTTTTACTCTGAAATTCCAAAGTATCTTAAAGGTTGCTATTTGAGGCAATATTTTTATGTTAATCCTATTTATCTTCTTAAAAATCTAAAAAAATAATTTCTGTCAATGAACATTTACTGAACTTGAAGTAAACATGTAGCATTGTATTGAATGTATTACTATTTTAAAGTTACAGTTCTAATATATTCATAGTGTACAAATTACTATTTATACAGGGAGAAAGTAACCAGAGTTATTTTGTTACTAAAATCAATTTAGGGAAAAGTTAATAATTCAGTCATACCTTAAAGAATGGAAGGAATAAAAGAAAAATAAAACAGAAATAATAGTGAATGATTTACATTATGTAGACTACAAAGTTTATTTTATTTATTTTATTTTTTTAATATATTTTATTGATTTTTTTACAGAGAGGAAGGGAGAGAGATAGAGAGTTAGAAACATCGATGAGAGAGAAACATCGATCAGCTGCCTCCTGCACATCTCCCACTGGGGATGTGCCTGCAACCCAGGTACATGCCCTTGACCGGAATCGAACCTGGGACCTTTCAGTCCGCAGGCCGACGCTCTATCCACTGAGCCAAACCGGTTTCGGCAAAGTTTAATTCATCAACCTACCTGGAATGTTTTGAGGTAAAGTTGTTCTCAAGAGTGAAGGTTGAAACTATATATGTTGTAGAGGAGATGATTGCACTTCTTGTCTTAGAGTGGGATCTCTACTTAAGATAATTACATTGAAACGAGAAACAATAGAAGAAAAGGATGCAAACTGTATTTAGAGGTGGAGCCATGGGTGATTAAATTATCTCCACATTGGTCTAGGGAAGAGTTGAGACCATAATAGGTCAAATCATATCTGTGAGACAAAATAAAAGGAACAAACAGAGGACATAAAGAAAATATATATATATATATATATATATATAATTGAGAGCTGGAGGTGAACTTTTTGTGATACCAATTGAGGATTTATTTATTATAGAAAGTTATTTTTATCAAATTAATTAGCTGAATTTAATGCAAAACATAGTGACAAAGGCAACTCAGATTTATCTTAACTGAAAATACAGGGAGGTAATTTAGGTTGGTTTGAATTCTAAAGAAGTCAGACCTGAGGGTGAGTGTAAAGATTGAAATTCCTAGGAAAGGTAGACACTGGACTTTAGAAATGAAAAACATATGCAAAGAGAAATATTGGAGACAAGTTTTGGCTACTTGCCATTGGAAAATTGAAAAATCCAAAAATAATCAAAAACTAACGGGTTTTAATCACCATTAGGGTAAAAATTGTCTTATTCACCCGTGTATTCCCAACACAAAACATGCTATCTGACATTCTCAGCATTTATTGACAGACTGATTGATTGCACTTTCTAAACTATTATATTGGTGCCTCCAATCTTTAAGCTTTACCCAAAGATGATAATAAGTGATAAGGTAATTGGTTGTGATCCCTACCTCTACCCAGACCTAACACACAGCAGAGTTCTGAGGAACAAGGAAACATTAAACAGTGACACTGTTGTGACATGTTTTGAACTTATCTAAAGTTCAAATGTGATACTTATAACCTTGGATGCAATCTCAGAATGATGCATATTATAAATAGCAGATTATTTTAAAGAAGCATTTATCATGCAAGAAAACAATGTTGCTTCAAGAATAATAATCGGATAAGGGGGAGAGATCAACCAAAGGACTTGTATGCATGCATATAAGCATAACCAATGGACGCAGACAACAGGGGGTGAGGGTGAGGGCAGGATTGGGAGGGGTGAGGAACAATGGCGCATAAGCACACATTTGTAATACCTTAATCAATAAAGGGAAAAAATTACTCTAAACAACTGACTTTAGTTTTTAGGAGATATCATACTTCCTGAGTTACAAACAATGTGTATAATTATCAAGATCCTAGTCCAAGTTTTACTGTTGTGAGTTATTTGGGCTTAGGGATCACTGCCTGTGAGATTTAATTTTCTCATTTGCATTCTAATAGAACAGCATGAACAATCCTAGTATTTATAGAAACATATGAAAAGTCATTTTTTCTTTAAAAAGAGAATATTACATTTATTTTTAAAAGCTTCTGTAATTAATGTCTAAAAATAAAAAGGAAGAGATATGTAAAAAAAGAATAATAATCAGTCAGTGGCACCTTCTTAAGGACAGGATTAATATCCCATTGTGTTCAGTTTCAATATTAATGTGCATACACATAAACATTTGAAAAAACAGGTTTCATTAGAACATGCTATGTAAAGGTCATACAGACCTTGCACATATTGCTGCATCTCTTGAGTTCAAATATCTGACCTGTTTCATGAATTCAAATATCAAATTATATCCCTTTGTGCCATCCAGAATTTTAAACTTTTTTTAATAAATTATTACTGTTGAACAAAAGTCTATATGACCTTGGGATAGGCAGAGAATTTTTGGATCACATAAAGGAGTCATTATAAAAGGGGGGATGACAGCGTTAAGAAGATGAAAAGGTCAGTCGGATAGAAGAATTTTTAACAAATAAGTTGTGTCTACAACATGTATAGAGTAATAAGAAGCACTGAGTAATAAGAAGACAAACAACCAAATTAGAATATGGGCAAAAGATTTTAAAAAATACATTAAAAAGAAGATATACAGCTGGCTGGCCTGGCTCAGTGGTTGAGCATCAACCTATGAACCAGGAGGTCATGGTTTGATGCCTGGTCAGGGCACATGCCTGGGTTACAGGTTCTATCCCCATTGTGGGGCATGCAGGGGGCAGCTGATCTTCTCATCAATGATTCTCTCTTTCTTCCTCTCCCTTCCTTTTTGAAATCAATTTAAAAAAGAATAATGTTTAACAGTTCATGTAATACTAGTTTGGTGGTGATGAACCACTTTAGCTTTTTCTTGTGTAGAAAGCTCTTCATCTGACATTCAATTCTAAAAGATAGTTTTGCTGGGTAGAAACCTACCTTGGTTGTAGGTCCTTGCTATTCATTACTTTGAATATTTATTGCCATTCCCTTCTGGCCTATAAAGTTTCTGTTGAGAAATCAGCTGACAGTCCTATGGGCACTCCCTTCTAGGTAACTAAGTGCTTTTCTCTTGCTGCTTTTAAGATTCTCTCTTTGTCTTTAACCTTTGGTATTTTAATTTTGAGGTCCCTTGGTATGGTCCTCTTTGGGTTCCTCTTGTTTGAAACTCTCTGCACTTCCTGGACTTGTAAGTCTATTTCTTTTGCCAGGTAGGGCAAGTTTTCTGTCATTATTTCTTCAAATAGGTTTTCAATATCCTGACCTCTCTTTTCTCCTTTTGGCAGCACTATAATGTGAATGTTCATATGCTTGAAGTCCCAGAGACTCCTTATAATATCTTTATATTTTTGATTATTTTTTTTCTTTTTGCTCTTCTGATTGGGTATTTTATGCTTCCTCATATTCTAAATAACTGATTTGATTCTCTGAGTGCTCTATTCTATTGTTTAATCCTTGTAAATTATTCTTTATTTCAGTTAATGTATGCTTAATTTAGTCCTTTTAAATATTTTTGATGTTTTCACTAAGGTTTGTGTAATTCTCACTAACTCCCTTGAAGCTCTCATTAAGATCCTTAAGCATATTATACCATTGTTTTTAACTCCATATCTACTAGTTTGTTTGCTTCCATTTCATTTAGTTCTTTTTCTGGAGATTTCTTCTGTTCTTTCATTTGTGACATGTTTATTTTTCTCCACATTTTGGCTACTTCCATGTGTTTGTTTCTATGTATTAGGTAGAGCTGCTATGTGTCCTGGAATTAGAAAATATGTATAGTCTTAATTGTATGAGGAGTCTCATTACAGTTTTCTTATGTAATTCTTTCTCTCCTCTAAATGGTATCTTGTCAGTTATTTTTTAATATGTATATTATATTCCAGATTTGTTTCTATGAATATACAAATTTATGCTCACTTAAAAAAAATAGAATCACACATATATATTGTTTTCTGACTTGGCCTTATAAATAAATGTTCTTCTATGTCAGTATATATAAATTTAAATATTCTGGAGTCAGCTTAAATTCTGACATAGGCTTCATAACTATTTGGGCTTAGGCCCTGTAAGCCTCATTTTTCTGATCTGTAAAATGGGGATGATACCTAATCAAAAGATTAGTATAAGGTTTAAATGAGAATCTGTTAATCCATTTAACTGCTAAGCAGTGTTTGATGCACATTTAAAAGCTTTAGAATTAATTTCTAGATGTGAACTAACTGGGTCCAAAGATATAAATGTTTAAAATGTTTCTGTTGCCAAACTGCTATTACCAACAAATAGTGTTCCTTAACTCTGTGTCATTATTCTAATTTTTGCTAACCTAGTAGGCAAAAACTGACAGAACTAATAGAATTAGACAAATTCATAAGTATAATATGGTATGTTTTAGC
>NW_006289235.1:1985172-1991294 GCF_000327345.1 Myotis davidii
TTATTTTTTTTCTTTTTGCTCTTCTGATTGGGTATTTTATGCTTCCTCATATTCTAAATAACTGATTTGATTCTCTGAGTGCTCTATTCTATTGTTTAATCCTTGTAAATTATTCTTTATTTCAGTTAATGTATGCTTAATTTAGTCCTTTTAAATATTTTTGATGTTTTCACTAAGGTTTGTGTAATTCTCACTATGTTGTTACCCTTGAAGTTGTCCCAGAGTTCTTTACAGTATCTTCATATTTTTAAATTCTTTTTTCTTTTTGTTCTTCTGCTTGGGTGTTTTTTACTTCCTCATATTCCAGATTGTTGATTTGATTCTCAGCTTCATCTACTCTACTATTGATCCCCTGTAAATTGTTCTTCATTTCAGTTAGTTTCTCCACATTTTGGCTACTTCCATGTGTTTGTTTCTATGTATTAGGTAGAGCTGCTATCTTTCCTGGTATTGGGAGAGTGGCCTTGTGTAGTAGGTGCACCCATATGTGGGCTGTGTGCACTGTCCTATTATAGTTGAGTCTTGATTAATATTGGCATCACTGGGAGGAATTGACCCCTAAGCCAATTGGTGGAGAAGACCAGAAGCAACTACTGCAGAAGAGCTACTGTGTAGGTGACACCCCTATAGAGTAGGACTTGCTTCAGTGGGGCTCTGGTGTTCACTGAGTCTGCCCCTTGATTGTGTTGCTCATGGATGTATAAAGTTGTAATATGTTGTGGTCTGAAGCTGTCCACCAGGTGCATTGGCTCTGGGGCCTCCTGGGAGGTGTAAAGTCAGCCACTACTTGGGGCCACCCAGCAGGAGCTACAGAGCAATCTGAAGATGACTGCTACTTGTGTTGTGCTTTGAAGTGCTCAGGTGAAGCCAAGCTGTGAATCAAGGCAGGTTGCTTCTAGTGCCAGGTCTTGGGCCTCTTATTGATAGGTATAGGGCCGTGGTCAGCAAACTGCAGCTCACGAGCCACATGCAGCTATTTGGCCCCTTGAGTGTGACTCTTTCTAAGCCTTAGGAGTACCCTAATTAAGTTAATAACAATGTACCTACCTATATAGTTTAAGTTTAAAAAATTTGGCTCTCAAAAGAAATTTCAATCGTTGTACTGTTGATAGTTGGCTCTGTTAACTAATGAGTTTGCCGACCCCTGGTATAGGGTATGCTGATGCCAGCTGCTGTTTATTTGGGAGATTTTAGCAAAGTATGAAGCCTGTGCCAGGATGGGCCATTTGTATGAAAAAGCCACTGCAAACAGCTTGGGTGGGGCTGCAAAATCAATGGAGCAGGGTCTCAGGGAATCAACAGGATGAAGTGAACAATGTGAGCCAGGTCGATGGAGACTCAGATATGTCTGCTAGTCAGCTCTGTAATGTGGGAGGTCTCAGCATAGGAACAATGAACCCTGTTAGCAGCTGTCTGAGACAGAGATGCCCCCTGAGTTTTTGCCCCTATGCCAGACAATCCAGTTCCTCTCCATATGTCCCTGGATCTCCCTAAGCCACTACCCCCATGCTGGAGTTCAGAGGGAGAGAGTTCAAGTAAGTACATGTGCCAGCCCTTTAAGACCATCTGCAGGGTCTCCTGCAGGATCTGTGTCACTCAGCCAAAAACCCTGCTGGTTTTTACAGCCTAAGTTATGGGGCCTTCTCTTCCTAGTACTTGAACCCTGAACTGGGGGGTCTTTTGTGGAGGCTGGGAACCCTTGTTCCTCATGGGAGACCCCCACAACAAAGATAACCCCCAAAATTAAAAACAAATGCCACACCTGGATGTTGGACCAGCCTGTATTATGCCTCTACCCCTCCTACCAGTTTCAATGTGATTTCCTCTTTGCTTCTATAGTTTTAGGACTTCCATTCAGCCAAATTTGAGGCTGTTCTGAATGATGGTTATTCTGTATTTTAATTGCAATTTTGATATGATTGTGGGAGGCAATGAGTACTGGCACTTATCTATGCCACCATCTTGGTTCTCCCCCAGAATTTTGAACTTTGGATAATGAATCCTAAAAGTTTCAGATTCCTATATATTTAGAAGCCCATATGAAGCCATATGCAATTAGAATATGTTATATTTTGGAAGTTCTGTCAATCAGCTCTCTGATAAACAATGCACTCTTAGTGTTGAGTCATCAAACATTACAGCAGTATTTTAAAACTTCAGTTATGCACTATGTCAAATAATATGCATGCCTGCCCTCTAAATATGAAAGACAATTTGTTTGGTTTCACATTTTATTTTGTTTCCAGGATTACACTGCTCACTAACAACAAAAGCAATATGATAAGAAATATAGCCTCAGAATACCACAGTTTCTGCCCCTCAAGAGCAAAAATTCTCAGTCTTAACCTCAATGCCAGAAGATGAATCTCATTATGATAATTCAGTGATTGTTTATGGGTTCACATTTTCAAGTGTACATACGATAATGTAAAACAAACACAAATTAAATAAGCAATCAGATTACTGAAGTTTTTGTCAATGATGTAAAGAATATGTTATAAGTCAAATAGTTCCAAAATGGCGTCAGAGTAAATAGAAACTATACTAACACTCTCCTAGGACAAAACTTGAAGTAAAGCTAAATACAGAAAAAAACCTACCCTGAAAAATCAACTGAAGACTAACTGGAAAGAACCCTGATAACCAAGGACAGAAAGTGGAAATGACATAGAGACTGGTAAGGGTGGAGGTGTGAAAGGGCTGGCCAGGCTACCACAGGTAGTAGATGAAGTTCTGGAGGGATATCTCAGCTGTGGGGGGTTTCCCATTGAGAAATCTGTGGTCTAAACCCCAAGCAGGCCTCCCCAACTCAAAGCACCAGAACTGAAAAAGGTGCCCACACACCACCTGGCTGTGAAAAGCAGCAGGGTTGCTGTCTATCAGCCAGAGATGGCTGCAAATGCAGGCACCCTCTAAAAGGGCCAACACACACAATTTTGTGTGAAGCCACTCACCTTGGGCTCCAGCAGAGGAAAGGCAGAGTGGACTAGAGCTGTGTGAGGAGATGCCAGATTTGGGGTCTCTGCTGTTAGAGCTCAGAAGGTAGCCACCCTGGTTTCCTGTGCTGAGTAATTCCTTCATATTGAAGATGACATACTCTTCTGGCAGACCTGAAGGAGGAAGCAATTTCCCCACCCTGTTAGAAAAACTCTTGCCCCACCCTGTGGAATCTAAGCCTTGTTGTGGTCCATAGCCTGGGGCTAATAAAAACGGAATAACAGACTGCAGACAGAGGCTGATCTCTGGATGCATTGAGTCTTTGCCTGATCTCCTTCTGGACTCCCTGCTAGGAACAGCAGACCTTGGTGCATACCTTCATCTTTTCCAAAGCACCCAGCCACAGTAGAGGATTGCAGATAGCGTCAAACAAGGTACTCAGTGCCAGTCACAAACAGTATCTAACATTGTCCTGCACTGAGAGTAGTAGCATATGTACCTAATAAGCAGACACAGACCCAAACAGGCAGCCAAAATGGGAAGAAAAAAGACAAACCCCAAATTAAAAAAAGAAGATAATTCTATAGAATAAGAGCTAAAAGAAATGAAGACAAGAAATTTATCAGATATATAGTTCAGACTAATGACTATAAGGATGCTCAACACCATAAGAAAAGATATAGAAACTAAGAAAAAGGAATAGTCGGAAATGAAGAATGACATAGTACTAACAAAGAACATATTGGAAGGAATAAACTGCCGATTAGGATAAACCAAGGATCTGATCATTGAATTAGAACTCAGGTAGAAAAAAATCTCTCAATTAGAGACCCCAAAATAAAAAAAGAAATAAAAAACCAAAAACTAAAAAATAGGAGGACAATTAAAGGAAGCTGTAGGACAACATGCTATGTAACAACATTTGCATCATTGAAATACCAGAAGTTGAAGAAAGTAAGCAAGGGTTAGAGAATCTGAAGAAATAATGTCAGAAAACTTCCTTACCCTGGTGAAGGAAAAAGTCACCCAAGTTCAGGAGGTGAAGAGAGTGCCAAGAAAGAAAAATCCAAACACAGCATAACTAAAATGCCAAAAGTTAAAGACAAAGAGATAATCTTAAAGGCAGCAAGAGAAAAGCAATTTGTAACCTACAAAGGAGCTCCCATAAGTCTGTCAGCTAATTTTTCATCAGAAACCCTACAGGCCAGAAGGGAATGGCATGAAGTACCCAAGGTAATGAAAAGCAAGAAACTGAAACAAAGATTACTATATCCAACAACGCTATCATTCAAAATAGATGGTGAAATAAAGAGGTTCCCAGATGATAAAAGCCTAAATGGGTTTACTACCACTAAACCAGGACTACTAGAAATGCTAAAGGGATTGTTGTAATGAGAAGAAGAGATATATAGAGAAAGAAACACAGATATAAAAAAATTAAAATGGCAAAAAACAAGTACATATCAATAATAACCTTACATGTAAATGGATTAAATGCTCCAATCAGAAGACATAGGGTAGCTGAATGGATATGAAAACATGACCCAATTACATGCTGTCTATAAGAGATCCACCTCAGAATAAAAGACTGGGGTAACAATACTCATATCTTATAAGATAGACTTCCAAATTAAGGCCATCTCAAGAGACAATAAAAGTCACTATATAATACTACAGGGATCTAACAAGAGCTTATAATACTTGTAAATATATATGCACCCAATATAGGAGCACTTAACATTATAAACAAACAAACAAACATAAACACTAATACAGTCATAGTAAAGGAATTTAACATCCCATTGACTTCACTGGATAGATCTACCAGACAAAAAAATCAACAAGGAAACAGTGACTCTAAGGACACACTGGGTCAGATGGATTTAACTGATATTTATAGAACATTTCACCCCAATGCTGCAGAATACATGTTCTTCTCAGGTGCACATGGGTCATTCTGAAAGATAGACTGCATGTTAGGACACAAAACAAGTTTTTACAAGTTCAAGAAGATTGAAATCATATCAAGCATCTTCTTGGGAATACAAGGGAATAAAATAAGAAATGAATTATAATAAAAACACTAAAAACATTCAAATACACGGAGACTACATAACATGTGATAAACAAGAGTGTGTTACCAATAAGATCAAGAAAGTAATAAAAAAAACTTCCTGGAAACAAATGAAAATCAACACACAACACCCAAAATCTCTTGGACACAGCAAAAGCAGTCCTGAGAGGACGTTTATAGCACTACAAGCCTATAGAAAAATTAATAATAAACTATTTGACCCTACAACATAAAGAATTAGAAAGAGAACAGTAAGAAAATCCCAGAGTAAGTAGAAGGAAGAAAATAATAAAGATCAAACCAAATAAATGGCATAGATACTAAAAAACCGAAATCTAAAAAACAAAAAGCAAAAATGAAAAAACAAAAGATCAATGAAACCAAGATATGGCTCTTTGGAAAGATAAACAATATTGATGAACCTCTATTCAGACTCATCAACAAACAAAGAGAGAGGACTTAAATAAACAAAATCAGAAACAAAAGTAGTGAAGTAATAACTGACACTACAGAAATACAAAGGATTGTAAGAAAATATTATGAACAACTATATGTCAACAAGCTGAACAATGTGGAAGAAATGGACAAATTCCTAGAAAAATTCAGTCTTCCAATAATGAATCAGGAAGATTCAGAAAACCTGAACAGGCCAACAACAATTGATGAAGTTGAAGCAGTGATACCGTATTTGCCGGCGTATAAGATGACTGGGCGTATAAGACGACCACTTAACATTTCCACTCAAAATACAGAGTTTGTTATATACTCGCCGTATAAGACTACCCCCTCTTCCGCACACCTTCCACACACCAAATAAAAGGTAAAACAATATCAGATTTGATTTTAACATTTTAATTTATATTCAAATGCTTATGACATGCAGGAAAACTGTCACAAGGCTGTATGTAATCAAACATATACATAAAACAGTGCAAGTTTATTACCGGTAAACATACTGGTAATTCACTAAAGAAAACACACTCTATAGACTGGTACCGTAGATGCTTCTCAGGAACACAGGCAAGCAGCCCACAACCTAGAGGGACTGTCAATGATAGAAGAAAGATAACAAATAGAGGTAGAGAGCAAGTGCCGGGCAAGTCCCTAGCAA
>NW_006289235.1:1991687-2002070 GCF_000327345.1 Myotis davidii
CTCACCAGCTGAGCCCTTTCGCCAACTCGGGGTGGGTGCTATTAGTTTCAGCTGCTCACTCCATTTGCTCCAGGACACGACCTGGAACGCGTCTGCCTATATCGCCGCCATCTTCTCTCCCCAGGCTCTTTTTATGAGGCCAGCATTATTGTAATTTCAAAACAAGATAAAAACACGACAAAGATAGAAAATCACAGGCCAATATCCCTGATGAACATAGATGCTAAAATCCTCAAGAAAATATTGGCAAATCGGATCCAGCAATATATTAAAAAGATCATACACCATGACCAAGTGGATTTATTCCAGGGATGCAAGCCTGGTATAATATTTGCAAATCAATAAACATGATATTACACATAAACAAATTGAAATTAAAAAATCATATGATCATATGAATAGACACGGAAACAGAAAATCCAACAGCTATTTTTTGATAAAAACTCTCAGCAAAATGGGAATAGAAGGATCATACCTCAACATAATAAATGCCATATATGACAGACCTACAGCCAACATCATATATAATGGGCAAAAACTAAAATCATTTCCCCTAAAAACAGGAACAAGACTGGGTTGTCTGCTTTCACCACTATTATTCAACACGAGGGGCCCAATGCAAGAATGTGCGCACCTTGAAAGGAACTGTGGGCTGTGAGGCTGTGGTGAGCACAGGGGCAGGTCTTGGCCCATCCTCCATGCCCCTGTCTGGCCCCTCCCGCCGTGGCCCCTGGTCCCTTGTCTGCCGGCAGCCCCACTCCCTCTGCTGCCGCTCCCATGCACTGAGGGCACTGGCCCAGCTCACACCCCCTGTCAGCACAGAGAGATTGGGGTCGGTGCCAGCAGGAGGTGTGAGCAGCAGCTGCCGGCCCCAATCTCCCCGCAGGAGCAGGGGGAAGTGCAGGAGCCCTCAGGGGTGATCCGGGCTGGCAGCTGCTGCATGCACCTGCTGACAGTGCTGAGCGACTGGGACCAGCACCGGTGCTGGCAGTGGATACGAGTGGGGCCGGTGCCAGCAGCAGGTGTAAGTGCCAGGCAGGACTGCAGTGTGTGGGAGCAAAGAATTTTTAGTAACCAACAGAGGATTGCCCTGATGACAGTGACCTGTGCTCCACCTTGGTCTGGTGTCCCTGCCCACCTGCTCCACCATCCCACAGTGGCTGACGCCTGCCATATTCCATGCTCTGCTGCCAATGTCTGCCATGTTCCACGTGTGCCTCCTGGTGGTCAGCGCACGTCATAGCAACTGGTTGTTTGGTTGTTCTGTCTTTCGGTCTATTTGCATATTATCCTTTTATTATATAGAATAGCACTGGGAGTACTAGCCACAAAGATCAAAGAAGAAGAAATCATAAAATGCACCTAATTGGAACTGAGGAAGTAAAACTTTCATTATGCCCAGATGACATGATATTGTATATAGAAAACCCTAAAGACTCCCTAAAAAACTAGATTTAATAAATGAATTTGGCAATGTAGAAGGATATAAAATTAACACCCAGAAATTGATGGCATTTTTATACACCAATAATTCAGAAAGAGAAACTAAAAAAAGAATTCCATTTACCATTGCAACAATAACAATAAAAATTTAAGAGGCTTAGGAATAAACTTAACCAAGGATATAAAAGACTTGTACTCTGAAAACTATAGGATGTTGAAAAAAAGATAGAGAAATATATACACAAGTGGAAGATTATACTGTGTTCATGGATTGGTAAAATCAATATCATTAAAATGTCCATACTACCCAAAGCAATCTATAGATTCAATGCAATCCCTATTAAATTACCAATGGCATATTTCACAGATGCAGGACAAATACTCCAAAAATTTATATGGAACCAAAAAAGACCCCAGTAGCTGCAGCAATCCTGATAAAGAAGAAGAAAGTTGGAGGTATCGCAATACCAGATTTCAAATTATACTACTAACCCATTGTAACCAAAACAGCTTGGTATTGACACAAGCGTAGGCATATAGATCAGTGGAATAGAACAGAGACCCCAGCAATCAACTCACACCATTATGCTCAATTAATATTGACAAAGGAGGCAAGTGCATACAATGGAGTCAAGACAGTCTCTTCAGTAAACGTTGTTGGGAAAATTGGAGAGATACATGCAAAAAAAAAAAAATGAAACTAGACCACCAACTTACACCATACACAAGAATAAAATCAAAATGGATAAAAGATTTAAATGTAAATCGTGAGACCATAACAATCCTGTAAGAATTCATAGGCAGCAAAATATCAGGCATCTCTTGTAGCAAGATGTTCGCGGATACATCTCCTAGGGCAAGAAATACTAAGTAGAAAATACACAAATGTGACTACATCAAAATAAAAGGCACAGCAAAAGAAACCATCAGCAAAATGAAAAGGGAGCCCACTGTATGGGAGAACATATTTGGCAATGATACATCTTATAAAGGGTTAATATCCAAAATATATAAGGAACTCAGACAACTTAACAAAATGAAAACAAACAATCCAATTAAAAAATGGGCAAAGGACCTTAATGGATATTTCTCCAAAGTGGACATACTGATGGCCAAGAGACATGAAAAAATGCTAAAAGTCACTAATCATCAGAGAGATGCAAATTAAAGGACATAATGTATCACCTCACACCGGTCAGAATGCTACCATCAATAAATCAACAAATGAGAAATGCCGGTGAGCATGTGGAGAAAAGGGAACCCTAGTACACCGCTGGTGGGAATGCAGAATGGTACAGCCATTATGGAAACCAATATGGAGTTTCCTCAAAAAATTGTATTTGTAACTGCCATTTGACCCAGTGATCCCACTTCTAGGATCATATTCTAAGAAACCCAAAACACCAATCAGAAAGAATGTATGCACCCCAATGTTCATAGCAGCACAATTTACAATGGTTAAGATCTGGAAACAGCCCAAGTGCCCATCAGTAGATGAGTGGATAAAAAATCTGTGGTACATTTATATCATGAAATCCTATGCAGCTGTATTAAAGAATGATCTCTTACCCTCTGAGACAGCATGGGGGGACCTGGACAGTATTATGTTAAGCGAAATAAGTCAGAGAAAGACAAATATCACATGATCTCACTCATATGTGGAATCTAGTGAACAAAATAAACTGATGTAAAAAATAGATCCAGAGACACAGAAGTATGGAACAGACTGTCAAATCTCAGATAGAAGGTGGGGAGAGTGGGAAGATACAACCAAATAACTTGTATGCATATATGCATAACCCATGGACACAGACAATAGTGTGGTGAAGTCCTGGGTCAGGGGTGGGGGTGAAAAGGGGTCATTGAGTAAAAATAGGGAAGAGCCCTAACCGGTTTGGCTTAGTGGACAGAACATCGGCCTGTGGACTGAAGGGTCCCAGGTTCAATTCCGGTCAAGGGCATGTACCTTGGTTGTGGGCACATCCCCAGTAGGAGATGTACAGGAGGCAGCTGATAGATGTTTCTCTCTCATCAATGTTTCTAACTCTCTATCTCTCTCCTTTCCTCTCTGTAAAAATCAATAAAATATATTTTAAAAAATAAAAAATAGGGAAGATATGTAATACCTTAAACAATAAAGATAAAAAAGAATGTTTAAACTCATCGAATGCAATCCTACAATTAATGAAAACAATGGAAGCTCAGTATGTATTCGATTAACTCAAGGTCACACAGGTGGTTGGTAAATCCTAAAGAACAATTCTGTTTATATTTCTTAACTAAATATTTTTAGAATTATACTTTATATGTTGTACTAATATTAACTACCAACAAA
Organism: Myotis davidii; assembly: GCF_000327345.1. Classification (NCBI taxonomy): domain Eukaryota; kingdom Metazoa; phylum Chordata; class Mammalia; order Chiroptera; family Vespertilionidae; genus Myotis; species Myotis davidii. The sequence continues at coordinate 1,995,466 of NW_006289235.1, forward strand.
TCAGCACTAACTGGAACTATTTTAGACTTAAAAGGACTAAGTTGAAAAGATTTTGAAAGCTCATCTGGTGGGAGTAGTGAGAGTGGGGTGGAATCTAAGGTGGCAAGAAGGGTCAGAGAGTCTGAATATGATTGTGGGCATGTGAGACATATGCCAGAGATTTAGGAGCAAACGAAGTGAGAAAAATAAGATTTTTAGCTAGGTTAATTGGTACAAATTCACAGAATAAGGTGGAGGAAACCTCACCATCAGGGAGTTTGAAATGAAAACTGCACATGTACATTTATTAGCTAAGATAACATTCTGGGATTTGAAGTTTTCAAAAGAAATGAGTTCTCAATAATTTTATGCACTGAACTCTACCTTTAAAATAATGTTAGTGCTAGTCATTAACATCTGGGACTTACTAAATACAAAGCGGGTTTTTCAAACACCGCTGATGTAATGTGCCATAACTGAGGAGCCATAACTGATGCTCCAGACTGGCATGTAGTGTGTCACGACATCTGTTAACCCCAGGAAGATTTGAGGGCTTTGGAATGTTGTTAAAACTTTATTACAAGATCCTAAGACTGTTGCCTTAATGGTAAAGAAGTCAGCACTGGGGCTGAGTTCTGGGCATTGAGCTGGCCCCTGCCTTGGGCAATGGACGCATTAGATGAACCCAAGTACCTGATTTTACATAGCCTTGACTCACCAAAGGTTTGTGCTCTCTAACACAATGTAATTGGAGCAGGATTTTTTCTTAAATATGTTTTTATTGATTTCAGAGAGGAAAGGAGAGGGAGAGAAAGACATAGAAACATCAATGATGAGAGAGAATCATTGATTGGCTGCCTCCTGCATGCCCTACACTGGGGATCCAGCCAGTAACTTGGGCATGTGCCCCGACCGGGAATTGAACCATGACCTCCTGGTTCATAGGTCGATGCTAAACCATTGAGCAACACTGGCCGAGCTGGAGCAGGATTTTTTAAAATCTGTTTTTGTTTTGTTTTGTTTTGTTTTTTCAGCAAAAGGCAGTCTCCTATCCTACCTTGAATATAAAATTCATGTTTGGAGCTATATAAATTATATGGTTTGAGGACATCAATATATGATACAGCCTAGTTTATGTTATTCTTACTATATATGTATTCAAAAAACACACGTTTCTAAAACAAGGTTTGATCATATGAAATATCTTAAGCTGACAATGCATAGGGTTGAAGAGTCAAACTTTAGAATTAGTCAGTCTGAGTTTGGATCTCAGCTCTACTATTCACTAGCTGAGTCACTTGGGTACTTAAGCCCTTTGAAAGCTTGCTTTTTTATGTGAAAAATGGACTAAGTGTGGGATTGTTACAAGGAATATAATTTCCTTACTGTTTGAAGAATGGCTTCAGGCAACCTTTGAGTAGTTCTGGTAGTGACAAATTCTTTTGGTTTTCCTTAATCAGAGAGTAACTTTACTTGCCCTTCATTCCTGAAATAGCTTTGCCACACCTTTTAAGCACCTGAAAAAAAGTCCTTACACGTCCTTCTGACTATGTTTCAGAAGAGAAATCACTGTGATTCAAATTGTTTTTTCCCTTTATGTAATGTGTCTTTCTGTCTGGATGCTTATAAGATTTTGCCTTTAGTTTTCAGAATTATAATTATTATATGTATTGCCATAGATCCGTTTAGGCATATTTTGTTTCAGGTTCACTTGACTTTATTATTGTGTAGGTTTGTGTCTTTTACCAAATTCAATAAATTTTCAGCCATTCATTTGGGTAATATTCTTTCACACCCACCCACTTTCTACTCTCTTGCTAGGACACCAATGATGCAAATGATGGATCCTTTGCTATTGTCCCAAAAGTTTCAAGATCCCGTTCTTTTAAAATTATTATTCTATATCATCTATTTCTTCAGAATGGGTAAATTCTTTTTGTTTTCAAGTCCACTGGTTTTATCCTCTGTCATCTCCCACTACTATCAAAGCCATACAGCAAGTTTTCTTTTTATTGTGCCTATTGAATGTTTTAGTTTCATACGTCCCATTTTGTTCTTTTTGTAACCTCTATTTCATTTCTGAGCTTTCTCACATGTTTTGAAAGATGTTGTATTTGAGTGTTTAAGTATTTTTATGAATCCTGCTTTAGAATTCTTGTCAGATAATTTTAACATCTGATTCATCCCAGTGATGACCTTAGATGTCTTTTATCATTCTAGTTGTGGTTTTCTTGGTTCTTAGTATTATGAGTGATGTACTGGACATTTTGTCTCTTATGTATGCAGATTCTTGTTCCTCTTCTAATTTTTCATTTTAGTAGACATTTACCTTTTGCAATTTTAGTCACAAGTCCCAGGCCTGCTGTGGTTCCAAGAATAGTTCTATAATAAGAGCCTTTGTGGTGTTATTATGATCTGCTTGGTTAACTGGTGAGGTTGACATTCCCAGTGGTCCCTAATGCTACTGCCTGAGGATTCAGGAGTTCCCCATGCTAGGATGCCCAGTGCTTCTATGTGGAGTAGGGATTTCTCATATCCATGAAGACAAAGGGTGCATGTTGTGGAAAACTGTCTATACTGGTATTCTCCAACTGCTGCGATGTCTCCAGAGAAGAGAGGGGACTCTCATGGTCACCAGGTCAGAGGCTTCCATGGCCAGACACCTCTTATGATGGATAGGGCTACCAGTATCCTGTGCTTGCCATGATGTCCCTGGGTATGGGAGGGAAGTCTCAGGTCCATAAGGACAAAGATGCTTTCTGGGCCAGGTTGCTTGATGTCATTGTGTCCCTCTTGTCATTTCTGTCTAACCTTCCTGGTGTCTCACTCGGATAAAGGGTAGTCTCTGGCCTGCAGGCTTTCATGGCAAAATCTTCTGCTTGTTGGGAGGAAGAGTACTTCCTGGCTGGTAGCTTGTTGGTGGGAGGGGGGGTGGGAGCATCCCCCTTCCAGGATCCTGTGGCTTCCCCAGTATCTCTGTGCAGGAGAAGGCAGCCTCAGCCCACAAGAAAAAAGAGTTTTCCTGGACTAGGTCATTTGATGTAATCAGTGTTGTCAGATGTCTCCACATCTTTTAGCAGAGGAGGGTAGTCTTCGGTCTGGGGGAAGGAGAGGCCTTTTTGTTGGCTCCTTATTACTAGAAGGGATCCTATTCAATGTACCTTGCCAGTTGTATCTAGCTTATCTGGTATTGTCAGAGGAACTCCTATTCAATCCAGGGGAGGAATGAGCCAAACTGACCTCTGCTGCCTTGTGTTACTAGTTTGTGGTAAGGGATACATCACATTCTGTTGGATGGGGTTACATAGTACAACTTGCTGTTGTTTTCCTCCAGTTGTGGGATCTCAAATTATTGTGCCTTCTGCTGCTTACCTTTCACAACTATCTTTGATTGCCTCTTGTGTTATCTCTAGGGCTTATTGTTGCACTTTGCTAGGAGAACATGAGTCAATGCCACCTCATCTAAACTGAGTGTCAATCTTGTTGGACTAGGTGATTCAGTTAACAGTGTTTTTTAAAGTTCACAACCTAAAAAAAAGACATTATAGGACCCAAATCTCTATTCAATTGCATCATTCAGTGAGCACGGTAGCTGTTGACTACTCAAATTATATGTAAATGGCAGCCCTTAAAGTTAACAACAAATAAAGCATCTACTATATCATGTGATGAGTAGAATAACTGTATTTGGTTATGCTTTTTTGAAGTATATATTTAGAATTTATGTTAGTAACTTAACTGAAAATAATGCCAGAAAATATTTTAGTTCACTAAACTATATGTAAATTTAATATGTATATTTTTTGTTTAATTGTATGAAAATATATGTCAAATATATGCAAAAATCCCCTCCAGCTTGAAAATTGTTGAATAAACACACACACATACACACATTTCCATCCATTAATCATACACATGTTCAATTTGAACAAGTTAGGAATGCAGTATGAAACTAACACACTACCTACGAGTTTATATAAGTGTTTTAGTCAAAGTCAAGGCTAACTATTAATGAGAAAAACTCTGAGTCAAGCACATTTGGTTTGAATATAAAAATACATTACAACCATCGCTTTTTTAATAATTAGAATTTTTTACAAAGGAAATAACAATTAATATCAAATAATTCATGAAATTTATAAGGTTTTACTTTCCAAATTTCTTTTGATTAAATGTAGGACAAAAGTATTTTTAAATGTTTTAAGGTAGTTGAATACCAAGTAATTATTGCTGAACCACTTGTTTTTATGTTAGAGATTTCATTCTAAGCTTTTTTATTATGGTTTATAGAATCTTTCATAATCTTGCTGCAACATTTTTATTTACTATTAATGCCTTCTTCAATTAAGGCACATTTTTTAGCCATTCTTTCCTAACCCTCCACTCCAAATCACAGGCCTTTTATGTGTATGTAACGTTGGTTTTCTGTCTCATGTACAGTGTGTGACACTCAAAAGCCTCTCTTAACCATCTTTCACCCCCTCTAATATCCTAGTTCTCTAAAACAGAGTATACCACATAGAAATTCCCAACAGAGCCTTGTTGAATGTATTGGTGTTTGATAAGAGAAAGGATAAGTAAAAGTAAAATTATGAGAGAGGAACAGTTTTTCTTTTAAGAATCATAGTTCAAATTCAATGATAGGTATAGGATGCTATATAAATGACTTCCTATTTTAATGAAGTGTTTAATAAGGCCTCTAAAACAGTATTTCATTTCATCCTGCTCTTCAGAGCAACAATTGGGACTCTAATAAGTGATAAATAATAAGTAATAAATATCAACAGGATTTTGGGGTTGCAATAAGGAGATTCGGCTAAGCTATTCATATATATTCCTCTATAACTGGTCTAATAATTTTCTTTTGTTATGTCTACAATTTACAGTGGTATGCTGTCAATTGCCTTATTTATTAACTTATGGAGTTTATTCTTTAAAAAGAAAACCACATACAAAACCTCAGATGTAACACAATAAACAAGTCATTTTTCTTCTCATCTCTTTATTAAAAGCACAGTTTTCAAAAAGTTTTAAATTACTCCTTACTTTTTTTGTGTGAGTTATAATATTGGGGAGGGGCAAATGATACATTTCATGTTTGAACATTCCACATTGATCCATTCCTAATTTCAATTTACATCATTAGAGGAAATATATATATATATATATAAGTGAAGCATTTGAAACACATTTTTTTTCTTTGCAAAGATTTTGAAAATTGGGAGACCAAATAACAAAATTCAGAATTCTGTCAAAATAGTGTAGCACATGGAGCATTCCAAATAAGACAGCTATTTGGGAAGGCCTTTTCAACACATAATTTTTCTCCCTTTTCTGAAAACTGCTACCTTCTTCATAGCATAGTCTAGGGGGCTGTTTGTACTGAGTGACAATGACCAAGCCAAGACTGGTTGGATTATTAAGCTTGACACCTGACTTACATTAGTACATACAGATAGATGATCTTCCTGTTGTATTTTACCTGAAACTCATTAAAACCAGGCTGTTGCACTTAGTCATCCTAATAGTACACAACTAAAGGAAAATCCCCTGTTCCCAACTATTCCTAGAGTGTATTCATTTTTCTTTGGGTTCTACTATTAGATAAACGATAGCACACGCACGCGCATGCGTACGCGCACCCCCTTGACTTTTGAATTGTATTTGATTTGAGTTTGTCTTTTACAAGGGAGATACATTGTTAATATTCACAACATGGCTTGAAAAATCAGGTATATTTCAGAAAGAAAAGATGATACTACTTGATACACTGAAGTAAACAAGGGACAAGGGCATTTTCAACAACATAATCATGCTGTAGATGCAATTTTTTCAAGAAGCCTGGGAGCATGTTAATATTATGCTTTGCATATAACCATGAATAGGGCTGTATAGAAAGAAGCACAGTATAACCTTTCTTCATGTTATACTTTTATATCAATAAAATATTTTATAAAACATTTTCTATATGACTATAGTTTTTACATATAACTTAAAAATAATGTAGAAGGTGCATCTCATTTTGTTAATCAATTTAAAAATAAGTTATTTGATATAAAACAGGTTTGATTTGCTCAATTTGTTCATTATTTTGTTTTGAGGAAGGTAAAATCAGATAAGTCCAACGAATTATACAAGTAAATATGGACACATACTTATAGTTACTAATAACTGGTCCTAAGTAATTCAGTGCTCATAATCCTTTATCTAATAAAAGAGAAACATGGTAATTGGCGTACGACTGCTACGCTTCCCATTGGCTAATCAGCAAGATATGCAAATTAACTGTCAGCCAAGATGGCAGCCGGCAGCCAGGCAGCTTGGAACAGGAGGCTTGGTTACCCCAGTGATGAGGAAGCCAAGGTTCCCCGTCTGCAGCTGCGGGTGCTCAGGAACAGTGGAGCAGACAGGCCTCCTGGCCCGGGATCAGAGGAGCCCAGAGGCCTCAAGACCCCGGGATCAGCAGAGCCGAGAGGCCTCAAGACCCCGTTATCAGCGGAGCCGAGAGGCCTCCCAGCCGGGATCAGCGGAGCCGAGAGGCTTCAGGACCCCAGGATCAGCAGAGCCGCGAGGCCTCCCGGCCAGTTATCAGCGGAGCTGAGCGGGGTCCTGGCCTCAGAGCAAAG
>NW_006289235.1:2002852-2011564 GCF_000327345.1 Myotis davidii
GGGGGGAGCTCTCCAACCCCCTTATCGGCCCTGCTCTGTGCATGACAGGGCAGAGCTCCCCAACCCCGATTGACCCTGCTCAGTGCGTGACAGGGTATGGAATCCCAACTCCCCAATTGGCCCTGCTCTGAGCCCGACCAGGGGCTGCACCTAGGGATTGGGCCTGCCCTCTGCCACCCGGGAGCAGGCCTGAGCCAGCAGGTCGTTATCTCCTGAGGGGTCCCAGACTGCGAGAGGGCACAGGCCGGGCTGAGGGACCCCCCTCCCCCCGAGTGCACAAATTTTTGGGCACCGGGCCTTTAGTCTAACCATAAAATAAAACAATCCAGATATGTTTGAAGATAATTTTGCTCCCTTATCTCTAGACCTAGTCTCCTGTTCTCCTCTTCACAGCTGAATACATGAATTTTATGTTCACCAATTCAGTCCAAATGTTCTATTTTCAATAAATCTTTCCCTGGCCATAAACAATAGATGGTATTGTGTGAGTGTGTAGGTGTGTGTATGCAAATTTACTTAAATATTAGGTGTCCTTCACAGAGCTACCTAGCTGCCCATAACAATCTATGTCCCCCATTCACATTGCTGAGAAAGAAGCTCCTCACCTGTAACTACATTTTATAGCCCTTGTCACACCAGGTGTGGTTATTTTATTAGTTTCTCCCAGTGGAATATGAGTAGTAGTAATTTGTGTCAATTCTGAGTTTTGAATTTTCAAAAACGAATGTGTCTTTTCCACTCTTTTCCCTCATCCAATGGTTGAATGTAGAGGATTCTGAGAGTAAAGAAATGGTGAAGCAATAAGATGAAAGAGGTCTAAATCCCTACATAACTGAACGTAGGAAAGCCACATGCCACTATGAACTGCCATGGTCTGTGACGAGCAAACAATAAATGCCTATTTTGTTCAGCCACTGAAATTTTGGCTTTGCTTTGCTATAATAGCTAGCATTAAAATAAGTAATACACTGTCATCCTTTCCTGTAATTCTAAACCTTACCTTTCCATTCAAAATTATGTATTTATAATATATCATTATTGTTATACATAGACATAATATGGGGTTTCTCAAAAGTGACACTGGATAATTCTTTGTTGGGCGGGGGGCTGTCCTTTGCATTGTAGAATGTTTAGCAGTATTCCTGGCCCTCCCTTGTCATTACAATAAAAAAAATCACACCATTGTAGAATATCATCTTGTGGTAATAGCATGACCAATTGAAAACTGCTGATATGATACATCATTTTTAGTGACTCAATAGTTTTTCATCTCAGGCACTGAGGATATTTATGGTATTTCACTATTAAAACACTACTTCAATGAACATCCATGCAACTGCTTTTGAGCTAAGTTTTGCTACTCATATTAGTTCCCTAAGAAGCACAAGCACCTTTTCTTCAATACCAATAAAAAGTAAAGCATTAAATTATATAGTTCTAAAAAGTAAGTGACAGTTTAAGAGGGTGGAGGAGAATTTAGAACACAAAGTCAGCACAAAAAGCAGATGAATTCTACACTGGACACAATCAGTTCGTAGTTGTTAATTGATGTAATGGATGCTTTTGAGTTAAGAATTTCAGCTAAATGGCCTACCATCTACTATCTGGCATTCCTTTATGATTCTTACTTTCTCCAAACCAATCTCTGTCATCCAACTCATCTTCATATCCTGTCAGTACTCACTGCAAATTATATTACACATGAAGCTATATTTTTCTATCATAATTTCCACTACCCTTGCCCAAGTAAAGCTGCCCTGGATGGGTAGTTCAGTTGTTTGGAATACTGCCCCATACACCAAAAGGTTATGGGTTTTATTCCTGGCCACAGCACATACTTAGGTTGTGAGTTCAATCCCAGGTTGGCACGGGTTGCAACTGATCAATATCTCTCTCTCTCTCTCTCTCTCTCTCTCTCTCTCTCTCTCTCTCATCAATAAACATCCCTGGGAGAGGTTAAAAAAAAGTGAAAGAGCTGCTGAAGGAGAAATCTACTTATGTGCTTTCCATCCAGACTTCTGCAAAGCTGGATGAAGGGATCCTTTTCAGCCACTGATGATGATGTGGCCTTGCTGACTCTTAGTTTAAGGACCAGGAAAACCAGATATTTATATAAATAATCCTTGAAATGAAAGTATAAAGATTATTAGTTCAAGTTCTTCTGCAATGGTGATGTAATATCCAAGTACGACAGGACAGGGTCATAACTGAAATTTCCAGAACTTGGCAGACGCTAGCTTGGGCCCTAGTGTCATGAGCATCTATGCCACCGAGGGCTCTGCTGGGACAAGGGAACCTATTTTTCTGAGCAGTATATCTGTTCATGTCTAGTGTTTATCTAGCTTTTGAAAATCTTTGAGCAATTACGTTGGAAACTTTATCTAACCTGGTTGCCTAGGCCAGTGGTCGGCAAACTCATTAGTCAACAGAGCCAAATATCAACAGTACAACGATTGAAATTTCTTTTGAGAGCCAAATTTTTTAAACTTAAACTATATAGGTAGGTACATTGTTATTAACTTAATTAGGGTACTCCTAAGGCTTAGGAAGAGCCACACTCAAGGGGCCAAAGAGCCGCATGTGGCTCATGAGCCACAGTTTGCTGACCACTGGCCTAGGCAAGCACAATTTCTTCCAGCCAATCCATACATGACCTAAACTCTGTACCTGCCTACCTCTTGCCCTCTCTGTATTTTCTCATGGGAAACAACATTAGAGTGACCCCCTTAAAAGTGAACATCTCATCATTGTAGCTCTAAAATCCATCAGTGATTTCCTAATGACCTTAGAATAAAGTTATAACTCTTTCTAGACTCAAAAGTCCTCTCAAACTCTCCTACTTCACTTTATGGCACGTGGCTCAGGCTGCTCTCTCAGCTCCACAGACACTGCCCTCTTTCAGTTCCATAAGTTCACCAAGTGAATCAAGCCTGAGGGCCTTGACACATACTATTTCTCTGAAGTTAATATTCTCCTTGTTCCCCCTAATTTTTCATAGTTCAGAACTTCCCACCATAAATGTCACCTTTTCAGAAAGGTCATTAGATCATTGAGGATCGTAAACACTTCAATAGTTTGTTGGTTTAATTATTATTTTTTCTTTGTGGCATATACCAACTATCTTGTATAGTGCCTAGAGCCCCAAAATGCTCAGTTACTGCAAACTCAAGCACATATGACATGAGCTGTAAACAAAATTATACCCAAAGTCTCAAGAGAAAGATGGGACCATGAAGCTTCTGAGTTTATGTACTGGAGGTCAAACAGGAAGGCTTTAGGCTTGATTCTCTCTATTTTGACCAACCAAGTTATTATTTATATCTCTCAACAACAGTATATACTTAGTAAAAAGCCTTCATTGTTGAAATTGCTGCAGGAAAAGTAACTTTGTGTTGCAAGTGTAAAAAAAAAAGTCTCAGTCCCAGACTCATTCTTTCCTTTAAAATAATTGTTTTCCTTACATGATTTTGAAAAATAATGTACAAATATTCTTCGTTAGGCTGCAATAAATAGGCAGAATATGTGGACAGCATATAAAATTTGAGTAATTGTTTTTTCAGTCTAGGGGAAATTGAGAATAAAATATTTTTGAAGGTATTTAATTTTTGTTTAGTTTCATACAAAGGGTACTACTTGCATTCAGTATATTTAAAAATTGTATACATGTTCTATAACATTAATATTAATTTACTTTAAAAAATATATAGTTTTTTAAATTTATTTCAGAGAGGAAGGGAGAGGGAGAGAGAGATAGAAACATTAATGATGAGAGAGAATCATTGGTCTGTTGCCTTCTGCACACCCCATACTGGGGATTGAGCCTGCAACCTAAGCATGTGCCCTGACTGAGAATCAAACTGGTGACCTCATTCTTCATAGGTCAACACTCAATCACTAAGCCACACTGGCCATGGGAGAGGTATCATACTTTTCAATATAAAACAAAGATGAATTTATAACCATACCTTTACATCTATCAACAAAGGCTCTTTCATTGCAGAATAGTTATTTAAGGTCTGTATTCCTAAATATAGCATGCCAGATTACTCTCTATTTCGAATCCAAAAGAGTTCTTATGCTGCCGAAACCGGTTTGGCTCGGTGGATAGAGCGTCGGCCTGCGGACTGAAAGGTCCCAGGTTCGATTCCGGTCAAGGGCATGTACCTGGGTTGCAGGCACATCCCCAGTGGGAGATGTGCAGGAGGCAGCTGATCGATGTTTCTCACTCATCGATGTTTCTAGCTCTCTATCTCTCTCCCTTCCTCTCTGTAAAAAATCAATAAAATATATTAAAAAAAGAGTTCTTATGCTATTCTCTATGAAAGTTATTAACAAACAATAGTTTAAATTGGGCAATTATTTCCTAGTATGATAGATTTTTGGATGTCATCATTTCAAGAATGGTTTCTTTAATTAAAAAAAACCTCAAAAACTGCTGACTTTCAGAGTCATTGACACTTTCCTTGAGGATGAATAATTAATTAAGAGGACATACTTTTTAAATGAGCTCCATTGACTTCAGACATATATTTACGACAAGCTACTGAACAAATACACTTCAGAATTTAAAAATAGACTACATTCCATTTGAAACCTGTACCTCCTCAGCTGTATATTACCTTAAGAAAAGGAACAACCATTTACTAAAATTCTGCCAGATTCTTCAAATCATCTAGGATTTCTCTTTCTCCCTCCCCATCCTTTAATCAAGCCTCAACAAAATTAGGTCCTACAATCAAAAAGTTTTTCTTCAAAGTGCAACGCCCATTTTCTAGTCCAAATCACAATACGTTCATGGTTAGATAACTATTAGGACATCTTAACTGATCTCTCCAAATCCTCACTCAGCCTGTTCACCCTTTAATCCCCACCCAAGTCTCCTCTGTTCTAAGTAAAACTCCCTTTTCGCATCGTCGTCATTGTGAGCTTTAAAAAATAAAGAGATCATATCACTCCATTTGATTAAAATGCATCAGCAGTTCCCAATTTCTCTTGAAATAAAATACAAAATGGTAAACACAAGCTATAGGATGTTGCATGATGTAGTCTCTGTTTACCCACCCCCCACCCAAGATCCATGTCAATCTATTCATTTATCCACTCTCTAACCATACTTGCCTTTGGTTCTTCAAAGGCACTTACTCTTTTACACCTTGGGTCTTTAATAGATGCATGTTTATAAACCAGAAAACATCCTACCCCCCCCAAAGGAATATAAACTAGAAAAGTACATCCAATGCCTTCACTTCAAGACCAATTTCTATCTTCAAGTAAATTTATGACCAACAGAAACTTTGCCAAAGGTAAAAGCTTTTGTTTGCTTGGTTTATATGATCAAAAATAATGTAAAGCTGCCAAAATGTTAAATTTGTTTACTCTTAGATTAAAATACATCGAAGCTCCCCTCATCATTAAAAAGAGAAAGCACATCTCCATATAATAAAAATTACCTCCTTCCAATATGGAAATGATATTTTTCAAATAAGTAGTATATTTTCAATCCATTATTTTGTTATTGTTTTATTGTTTAAAGTATTACAAAGGGTATTACATATGTGTCCTTTTTTTCCCCGCCCTTGATAATCCCCTGGCCTCCCCTACCCCCCAGTGTCTTATGTCCATTGGTTATGTTTATATGCATGCATACAGGTCCTTCGGTTGATCTCTTACCCCCCTCCTTCCTACCCCCCAACCCTCCTTGGCCTTCCCCCTGCAGTTTGACAATCAGTTTGAGGCAGCTCTGCCTCTGTATCTATTATTGTCCATAAGTTTATAATGGTCTTTATTATCCATGAATAAGTGAGATCATGTGGTATTTTTCCTTCATTGACTGGCTTATTTCAATCCATTATTTTCCCATTTATTATTTCCTCATTAATCCCTAAATACTGTCTTATAATCATATGAATGTTCTTCGTGAGTTCATTAATCATTTTGTCCTAAATAAGTTTCTTATTTAATATAAAATTACATTTCACTGGAGGAAAGTAAAGTATAAATAGGAGAACAAAATACAATTTTATCAGATATACACTCAATTACTTGAACATCATAATCAAAAAGATATTCACCTTTAGTGTCTCTATCTCTTATATTCTATCTCAATTCTATATTCTTCTTCAATATATCTTATCCTAAAAACCATACTATAAATACTGTTTTACAATCCATTTTCAAAATTCTTCAATAGGATATTGATCACTGTCATAATTTGCTTAACTATACTTTTACTAGGGAAAATTTAGAATGTAACCCATGCATACATCTATGAAATTTAACATGCATGCCCGTTTTAAAATTAAATGCACATTGCCTACATAATCTCCAGTAAATTTAGAAGAGTATACATATGCTCCTACCAACAATGAATGGAGGTTTCTATTTTTGCCAATCTTGGAAATACTGACCACTGCACGTTTCTTCTCATCCCCCCACTAAATATTTTGTGAAAGACTTATGGGTTTTTGTCAGCTCCCCCTTCACTCCTACATCATCTTTGAAACAAATGAATTTAGGATTCCCTTTAAATCCTTTCTTTTTTTTTTTTTTGTAGGTGTATTATATTTTTATTTTATTTTATTTATTTTTTAATTTTTTTATTGCTTAAAGTATTACAAAGGGTATTACATATGTGACCATTTCCCCCCCCACACCCTTTCTTATAGAGCTCAAAATCACTTAAAGTACATTCACTACCAACAGAAGATGCAGATTCCTCCCAGCACTTGGTTGTTAGAACCTCAAAACTATTTTAAAGTAGTAACGCAAACAAAAATATACATTGAAATAAATCAAAGATATGTATCCTGAAAGTTGTACCCTATAATTAGAAATGCCATATCAACAAAAGATCGTAAGTTCACACTTTTAAGTGTATGATATTTATAAACATATGTACATATTTAGAGGTTCCCTAAAGTAACAAACTGCTTCTTATCTGAAAATTTATTTGACAGCTATTACTTTGAAATTTGTAATGCAAATTATGAATGGGCAAATATCTCCTAGGCTAGTCCTTCATATATATAATTGAATATTTAAAAGCGAGAACTAAGACAATAAAATAGAATTCTGGATTTGGGGTTCTGGAAATAGTGAACCACATCATACAGGTGACTGAAAGAAAGAAAAGAGGGGAGAAAAGATGAAGGAAAGGGAAAGGAAAATATAAGGGAGGAAGGAAGTAGAAAAAAAAAAAAGAAGCCAGGACAAAATTCTAATGTGTATTTAGTTTTGTCCTCCTCCAGTGCTCATTAAACCCTGTCTGATCTGCCGTCTATCCCTTTCTCTGTCATCGCCTCCCATTGCTGCACTTTCCACTACCCTCTCTACTCTAACCACACAAGCCATTTTTTTCTGTTTCTACATGATGCCAACTTCATTCCTCCCTTTGTGCTTGTCGCTCTCCTGTCTGGAGTTCTTTTATCCAGATCCTCATATTCATTGGTCCGCCTATTCAGGTAACAACTCAAATGTCACTGCTTCGTAAAGGTCTTTCCTTCCCTTTTAATTGTGAGGAAACTTTGCAATCCAAAGTGACTATCCGTCATATGATTATCATTCATAATCATATTCTTTTAAAACCTTGTTTATTGTCTATCTTCCCCAACTAGATTGTAAGCTCTGTGACGACAAGGCATTGTGTTTTTCTTTTTTACCTCAAACTCCCTAGTGACTAATATAGTACTTGCCCATAGCAGGTTGACAGGGATCCTTCCTGATATTCATTGGAATTAGAGTTTGGTTAAAAGGGATAGAAAGTAAAAAATAACAGATGTTAAGGACAATGAAAATTTACTTCTCTCTCAAAATAAGAAGACACACCTGACAGCCAGTACAGTAATTCCATGATCATCAGGGATACAGAAAAATTACATTATTAACATGTGACTTCCCTTTTATAGTCTGAATGGCTACTGCAGCCATCAAATTCCCATTCCAAACAGCAGCAAGAATGAGGGAGACAGGAGGAAAACTCATACTTTGTCTTCCCAATTTAATTTTTATTATGCCCCAATTGTGGGAACAAGGTTATGCAGTCATACCTAACTGCAATGGAGGATGAGAAACGTAGACTTAATTCTGGGAAACAGGTGCTCAACTAAAAAATAGTTGGTTCTATTTCCATAAAAGATGGATCCTGGGATGAAACTGATACTCTATACTTCATGTATTCATATTTGAATGGATAGACAATGTCCTATAACACTTTTCTCACAGTGAAGATGCTCCAGATGCCTCATATCTGTAAGATGCGCATTAAAACCCTCTCCTGGCTCTTTTAAAAATATTTTAAAATGCCGAAACCGGTTTTGCTCAGTGGATAGAGCGTCGGCCTGCGGACTGAAAGGTCCCAGGTTCGATTCCGGTCAAGGGCATGTACCTTGGTTGCAGGCACATCCCCAGTGGGGAGTGTGCAGGAGGCAGCTGGTCGATGTTTCTCTCTCATCGATGTTTCTAACTCTCTATCTCTCTCCTTTCCTCTCTGTGAAAACTCAATAAAATGTCTTAAAAAAATTCTTAAAAAAAATATTTTAAAATAATAGTTGACATACACAATTATATACTTTATGGTATATAACATAGTGATTATACATCCTATCTAATAAAAGAGAAACATGGTGATTGGCATACGACTGCTACCCTTCCCATTGGCTAATCAGGGTGATATGCAAATTAGATGCCAACAAAGATGGCGGTTAATTTGCATAT
>NW_006289235.1:2012901-2016105 GCF_000327345.1 Myotis davidii
GTGTATATACAATGTCTAATAATTATATATACACATACCTTATGAAGTGATCACCATAAGTCTAGTACCTGTCTGGCACCATAGTTATTACAATATTATTGACTATATTCCCTGTGCTGTACTTTACATTCCCATGACTCATTTTTATAAATGGATATTTGTACTTCTTAATCCCTTTTATCTTTTCATCCATCCTTCCCACAAGCTCTCTCTTCTGCTTTTGGACTAAACGTGTAATATGAACATATTTTCCCTCCTTCACCCAAAACCGATTAATTCACAGCATAGGTCACATCAAGTATGGGAGATATTGTCCTAATATCTATATCTATATCTATCTATCTATTTATCTATCTATCTATCTATCTATCTATCTATCTATCTATCTATTTATATATCATCATCTATCTATCATCTGTACAAACTTTTCACCTTAATGTGTGTACTGGGTAACCTCGTATTCCTGCAAGGAGATAACAGTTAATACACCATAAGAAGTGATGTGAAAATATTAGTATTCAGAGAGCATATTATGGCATTTTTTGGGATGAATCAATTGTATTCCTTCCTGGGCTTTTCTTGGGAATTTTCCCTTATTCAGTTTTTCCTAGTTGTTATATTTTTTTAAAAACAGCTTTAGTTAAGATATAATTCACACACCACACAACTCCTCATTTTAAAGTATATAAATTAAATGGGTTTGGGGGGTCATATCACACAGTTGTGCAACCATTGCCACAATTTCATTTTAGACCATTTCTAATATCCCCCAAAGAAATCCTAACCCCATTCGCAGCCACTCCCAATTTCTCCCCATCTCACATGTTTTCAGCCCTAGGCAGCCAGAAATCTACATTGTGTCACTATATACAGGGTTGAGCAAAAATAGGTTTGCAGTTGTGAGTATAAGAAACAAAGAGTTTATTCTTGTATTATTTATTAACTAGAGGCCCAGTGCATGAAATTTATGCATGGAGGGGGGTTCCCTCAGCCCACTCTACACCCTCTCCAATTGGGGACCCCTTGGGGGATGTCTGACTGCCAGTTTAAGCCTGATCTCTATGGCAGCCGGACATTCCTCTCACAATCTGGGAATGCTGGCTCCTAACTGCTCACCTGCTTGCCTGCCTGCCTAATCACCACTAACTGCCTCTGCCTGCCAGCCTGATCACCCCTAACTGTCCTCCCCTGCCGGCCTGATCCCCTAACCACCTCTGCCTTGGACCCTGCACAACCCCTGCAGGCCTGATCTTGCCCCCAACTGCCCTCCTCTTCTGGCCACTTTGGTTCTGATTGGTTGTTTCCTATGCCAGTCAGCATCAAAAGCTCCACCTCCTAGGCAGCCATTGCTCCCCACAGCACCCAGATTTGGTTCTGATTGGTTGGTTTCAATGCCAATCAGCGTCAAAAGCTCTGCCTCCCAGACAGCCATTGGTTCACCACAGCACCCAGATTTGGTTCTGATTGGTTGGTGTCTATGCCAGACAGCCGGTTCACCACAGCACCCAGATTTGGTTCTGATTGGTTGGTGTCTATGCCAGTCAGCGTCAGAAGCTCTGCCTCCTAAGCAGCCATTGGTTCTTCACAGCACCCACATTTGGTTCTGATTGGTCAGTTCCTATGCCAGTCAGCATCTCTGGGCCTATCTCTGGGCCTGATCAGAGAGGTGGGGCTGAACAGCTGCCCGCTGGGAGGCCTGTAGAGAAAGAAAGGCCTGGCTGCTGGCGAAGCCTGGATAGAAAGAGGGAGAGAGAGAGAGAGAGGCAAGTACTGACCAACAGCTGACACTGAGGGTGCGGATCAGACCCTGCCTCTCTCTCTGGGTCTCAGCCCCCTGGGCAGTCAGTGCTGGGTTGCCGGAAGACTGAAGGACTTCCAGGTTGGTCATTACAACCCTGGGCTTTTATATATTAGGATTGTATTATATTCCATATGAACAGCTATAAACCTACTTTTGCCCACTTCTGTATTTGTCTATTCTAGACATTCAATGAAATGGAATCATACATTGAATGTGTTTTCTTTTGTTTTTGTGACAAATATCCTTTTGCTTATTTAGGACAATGTTTCCAAAACTCATTCATATTGTAGTATCTATCAGTATTACTTCATTAGTTACTACTACTGAATAATATTCCATGGAGTAGATATACTACATTGTGTTTGTCTATTCTTCACTAATGTACATTTGGGTATTTCTTTCAATCTGGCTAATATGTACATTCATGTGCAAGTTTTCATATGAATATATATCTTTATTTCTCTTGAGTATAACATAGGAATAGGATTGTTAGGTCATATGGTAACAGTTTAGAGCAGCAGTTCTCAACCTGTGGGTCGCAACCCCTTTGGGGGTCAAACGACCCTTTCACAGGGATCGCCTAAGACCATCAGAAAACACACATATACTTACATATTGTTTTTGTGATTAATCACTATGCTTAAATTATGTTCAATTTGTAACAATGAAATTGTGGGTCACTACAACATGAGGAACTGTATTAAAGGGTCACGGCATTAGGAAGGTTGAGAACCACTGATTTAGAGGAAGCCCCAAAGTATTTTAAAAGTGGCAGCACTATTTCTCATGCCCATCAGAAGAAGTACACAAGGGTTTGTACAATTTCTCCATATACTCAACAGCATTTGTTATTATCTGTCATCATCATTAGAGCCATCCTAGGAGTGCAAAGTGGTACCTCATTGGTGTTTAACATCTTATATGCTTTCTTACCAACTATATACCTTCTTTGAAGACATGTCCATCTAGGTACTTTGCCCATGTAAAAGATTATTTATCATTTTATTACTTTGTTGTGTTTTTATATATTCTGGATACTGTTTTCTTTTCATATATGTGATTGCTAATATTTTCCCATTTTGTGCACTGTTTTTTTTTTCTTTTCTTGATAGAATAACTGTAATTCCAAAGTTGTTTATTTTGATGAAATCTATTTTTTATGCCTGTGCTTTGGGTATTATATCTAAGAAATTATTGCCTAATCAAAGGTCAAGGATATTTACTCATATTTCTTCTAAGATTTTTATAGTTATATTTAGGTCTATGTATGGTCCATTTTGAGTTAATTTTTCTGCATGGTGTGAGGTAAGCATCCAATTTAATTCGAGTGTATGTATCTTTCTAGTTGTTCCCTCACCACTGTCTTGAATATATAATTCTTTCCCATTTTTATAATCTTGGCC
>NW_006289235.1:2016174-2020854 GCF_000327345.1 Myotis davidii
GAGATTTAGAAGCAGCTGCAACTCTACAGCTATGGCCAGGTGGTGACAACAGTCTCTGGTGGTATAGTAAAGGGCAGATCATCATATAAGAGAAGCAACTAACCTCAAACCTCTGTCTTATGGCCACATCCACCCAGAGAAAAGCTTCTATCACACTGACTTAAATAAAAAGGCTGGAGATTGAAGTCAAAATGTCATATTCTCACTGTGATATTGAGTGATTCTCTTAAATGAATGTTTCTACATTTTAGGTCTGTTAAGACAATTTTTCAGGGACTTTCAGTGTTTGTTTTATTAAAATTTTCAACAGATGTGGTTGTCTCACTGAAGAGAGTGTCCATGAAGCACTTTGCACCATATAACAGGATTCTAAAAGTGCTTCTCTTCAAGATATTCATGTTTATTTTTTACCACAGCTTCTTTATCCTGAATACTTGTAAAGTGTGAGGCTCCTCACTTCAGCCTTCATAACTGCAGTAGCAGGGCTATGATGAGGGGCAGAGAGGAAGGAGCAGGGTTGGAGCATATATTTATGTGGGAGAAGAATTTTTTGTGGATTGATTCTAATCATTTGTGAATAAAAATTTGACATTTGTACTTTGTATTTATAGACTCTGTTTTCTTATATTTCTTTTGAAAAGTATATAATTAACACTAAATATTGAAATCTTTACTTCCAGAAAAAAATTACAGAAAATGTATCAAAATCTGTATTTTTGCAGGTGATTGTCTTTTACTTAGCATATAGTTTATCTTTGGTGAACAAAATTATTCATCCTCACCAAAGAAAAAATAAAGAAACACAGTGATTTGGAGATTAGCTCTTAAGACACTTGGCAATAAGTTATTGAAGTCATTCAAGCAATGTATACTAGTTCAAGTGCACAAAGAAAAGGCAAATTCTTAAATTCTTTGGTAAGTTTCTCCTCATAAATATTAATTGTAAAAACCTACCAAACATCAAAAATTAAAAGGACATGCCCTAACCGGTTTGACTCAGTGGATAGAGCGTCAGCCTGTGGACTGAAGGGTCCCAGGCTCAATTCCGGCCAAGGGCATGTACCTTAGTTGCGGGCAAATCCCCAGTAGGGGGTGTGCAGGAGGCAGCTGATCGATGTTTCTCTCTCATCGATGTTTCTCTCTATCATGCTCCCTTCCTCTCTGTAAAAAAATCAATAAAACACATTTAAAAAAATTAAAAGGACATAAGAAAATAATCAAAAAAGAGTTAAGGCCATGATTAATTGTTGGTTTTAGAAATGAGAAGGAACTTTGAAACTAAAATGGTGTGCTGGAGCTACCTTTAAGGTAAAAGCTGCCTCATGAGACCTGATGTTAAATTTGAAGGATATTTGCAAGCCTACTGTTAAACATAGCCTTAAACTTACCATTAAATAAATTATATTAAAACAACTATAATCAATTTAAAAGTTCAACGTTTCCTAATGATTTTACTTTATTTTACTATTTTCAATGCTTGTGAGGTTATTTATATCTTTGTATCTATTTAGTGAAAATACTCTCTAATGGTATGCTAGTGCACATCTCTCCTCAACTCCACACTCAGCAATATCATGGTGGTAGTTTGAATTTGGATATGGTTGAAGTATTTATACCATAGAAATCAGCAACCACTACCAATCAGAAATTTTCTTTTTTTTTCAGTGAGCTGGTTGTTAAAAATTTATTAGCACTCCACTCACAAATAAATATAGATATAGCTATAGATTTAGAGAAATAGATCAATGTAAATGTTGTTACAGATATAGATATATGAATTCAGCTAGCAACACCAGCAAGATAAATGAATGAAAACTGAAAATTTGCCAGCACCTTAAAAATAAAGAAAATGTGGTATACGCATTAAATGGAACATTATTTAGCCATAAAAGGAGGAAATGCTGACATATGTAACAACATGGATAAACCTGATAATTTATGCTAAGTGAAATAAGCCAGTTGCAGAAGATCATATTAATGGCATGACTCCACGTATATGAAACACCGAAACTCATAGGAGCATAAAGTAGAATGGTAATTGTCAGGGGTTGACAGAGAAAGACATGGGGAGATGCTGCTCAATAGATATAAAGTTTCAGTTATACAAGATGAATAAGTTCTAGAGATCTTCCATACAGCATTGTGTTATAGTTAACAATACTGTGCTGTACACTTCAAATTGTATAAAGAAGGAATCTACCCTCTTATATTTTCTTACCACAGTAATCATAATAGTAATAATAAATAAAGTAAGCATAACAACTAATTTAAATTAAATTTAGAAACAATGACAGAGAATAACAGTGAAAGCAATAGTGGTACCCAATAAACAGACCCACATCTACGACTCTTCACAGTAAATGTTTATCAGACAAACATTTACTAAGTTAATAAATGCTCCCTATCACTTTCTGTGCAAGATAGAACAATGAGTAAAAAAGTCACTACCATTAGGACACCCAAATTTCACAAATGGACATGGAATTCTAGAAACCATCTGACAAGAAATATCCATGAAGGAGGAACTAATACTTACCAACAATCAGCTATGTGACAAATATGATACTAGATGTATTTACATTATTCCAGCTAAATTCTATATGAATTCTGATAGCAAAGTATCATTACCACATTTTACATATTAGACTCAGAGAAATTAACTCTCAATAATCACTATACTTAGATTCTATACCCATTCTGCTATTAACTTTTGTCCACGTAACTTATTCTCTTTTATAACGTTATTGGCTTCTCTCTCAGTAATGATTTCTATCAAAGGGAAAGTAAACATATCACAAATTGGGAAACTTTTACAAATGAAAGGTCAAAAGAAAGATAAGGCTGAAAGTCATAACTTCTTGGATATTAATTAATATGTTGTAGTGATGACTTCCATTTGAAATCACTGCCTCAATGAAAGAAAATAGGCAGCTTCTTAAATTCAGAAAACAGAGCAGACAGAGATCCTCAAAAGTACAACAGGTATTTTTTTTTACCAGCAAAGTTTTATTGTAAAATAAGGAACCAATATAAAAATATGATGTAAAAGGGGAAGAGGGAAAAGGGTATGGGTGAGGAATACAGATATGCATTACAGACTGTAGAATAAATTGATCCTGAACATTTGGGGGATGTAAAACATCTTGGAAGATACAGATCCTACACTGGAGATGGGACCTTCCAAGGTGTGGGATGAGGTGAGATCTCCTCTTAGGTGGTGAGGTTCCCCTGGTTTCAGACAGCATTTGGCCAAGCCAGCAGGGAAGGGACTTAGAAATTCCCTCCTCTTAACTACCTGCCCACTCAGAGGAACCATTAACCCATCTACCAAAAGGGACAGGAAACCGGCACCCCTGAGGGAGCCCCCTATTCCCAAACATACATAATTTCATTAACCCTCACAATAAGCCCCATAAGGTAGGTATGATTATTGACATTTTATCAATGTGGACAATGAAGATTGGAGAAATTAAACTTGAGATAGCTTCCCTGGCTAGTTTCCAACCTAGTGTGTGGCTGATTTAAAACTTAACCCTTACATGTAGGAACATTTTCCTATTCCACTACCCCCCCCCATGGTCTTCACAGTAAAGACCTTAAAAGTAAAATGGAAACGTCTCAGCTCCCCCACCTCCCCTGAAAAACCACCAGTGCAGGCTAACTAACTTCTTTAGTAGAGGCCTATGCCAAAGCAAACGGAATTCTGGGGCATTTCTGAGGCACAACTGTATCAAACAGAGGCTTAAGCTCCCAAACCCCAAAGAAATGCCAGGAAAGGGGATGTCTGTCTGAGTCAGGTCCCTCTCTCGTACATGAGTCTTTTTTTATGGCGGAAGCTAGACTGTCCCTTTTAAGACTTCAGTTGGCTGGAGTGAGTCTTGCTTCCACCCAGGTCCTTTCTAGCCTGGGCGTCCTTTAGCTCTAAGGCAGCAGTTCTCAACCTGTGGGTCGCGACCCCTTTGGTGGTCATACGACCCTTTCACAGGGGTCGCCTAAGACCATCCTGCATATCAGATTTACATTATGATTCATAACAGTAGCAACATTACAGTTATGAAGTAGCAACGAAAATAATTTTATGGTTGGGTCACAACATGAGGAACTGTATTTAAAGGGCCAGAAGGTTGAGAACCACTGCCTAAGGCTTCATTCAGTCTCAGAACATCTTGAAGAGTTCATGCCCATGGACCTGAAGGGTGAAATGTTCTCCATCCTCTGGCATCTTGGGTGGGGGAAAGGAGTCAGTGTTGGTGGGCGGTGCTTGCTTAGTGCTTCCAGGGGGCTGCTGGAGACAAGGCTCCCCTTTCTTGCAGAATTTTTCTTTCTCTGTGCCCTGGTCTCTCCCTGGATAGGCACAAATACAAACTTCAAAGCTGTTTTGCCCCAGCAGATTACCATTGGAATCTTCCAGTGTGATGATGGTGAGGATGGGCTGCTGGCTTATGCCCCCATACAGGAGCTGTTACACCTGAAGCTGCAGTGTATGGTGGTATAGTCAGAGCCCACCTCAGGCGGCTCATGGGACACCACCACACAATGTCACAAATTGTTGTTGTCATTCAAGTACTCAGCATGCAAATTCCTTTCCACCCAAATAAGATGCTGAGGAGGAGCCAGACTATTACTATAGTCATATGTAGGCACAATGCAGGGAGGCGAAAGGGAAAGCAGGAAGAAGCC
>NW_006289235.1:2021611-2027012 GCF_000327345.1 Myotis davidii
ATATATTTTCTACTTAAATATCTTCAGTGATGAAAAACAATTTTCTTTTAGGCAAATGACCTTACTGTTGGACATCTTCAATTTTAAGAACCATTAACAAAATTCAAATACATTTTTGTCATTTGCATTTTTTTGAGATTAAAAATTTTAGTATCACACCAGAATGTGGGCTACAGATTCAATATGTCATTCTGAAAGAAAAAAAAATTTCCAAAACATGTTTGCTGTTGTATTGTAAAACTATCATTGGTGTTGAGTCTATCACTCAATTTAGATTATGTGCTGTAACAACAAATTCCAAAATCTCAGTATCTTAGTTCTTGCTTATGGTATGTGCTCATTACACTATAGCAGGATGACTACATATCATTGTCACTAAGGAGGGTAGAGTAGCCACCATCTTGAGTATCATTGGCAGCTTAGTCTGAGAGAAAGGAGAACATAGTAAAGCAATGGCTTTTAGAATATCTGTCCAGAAGTGTTACAGGTTACTTCAATTCACATTCCATTTTTCTTTTTATAAATTTTATTTTTCTTTAAAAAAATATTTTAAAATTATAATTTGCATTCAATATCTCTAGTACCACCTGGCACCATACATAATTATAATAATACTAGAGGCCCAGTGCACGAATTCATGCACAAGTGGGGTCCATTGGCCTGGCCAGCAATCAGGACTGATCAGGGCTCTCTCCTGCCCCAATTGGGGCCCAGGGCTGATTGAGGCAGACAGGCCCAGGGGAGGGGCCAAGGGAAGTTGGCTTTGGGAGCACAATGACCACCAGGGGGCAACTCCTGCATTGAGCATCTACCCCCTGGTGGTTAGTGTGCATCATAGCAACTGATCAACCAGTTGTTCATTTGTTTGATCGTTTGGTTGTTCGGTTGCTTAGGCTTATATATAGGTAGATTATAGACTAGATTTCTATGCTGAACTTTATATCCCCATGACTATTTCATAGCTACAATTCTGTACTTCTCAATCTCTTCATCTGTTTTATCCAGTCCCTCAACTCCCTCCCCTCTGGCAATCATCAGTCTGGTCTCTGTATCTTGAATCATTTCTATTTTGTTTGTTTATATTGCTCTTTAGGTTCCACATATAATTGAAATTACATGATATTTATCTTTCTTTGTCTTATTTCATTTATCATAACACTCTCTAGGCTCATCCATGCTGTCACAAATGGTAAGATTTCATTTTTTTATCACTTTCCATATTTTTATCAATAGCATATCATATAGTTAGACCTATTTTCAAGTGGGTGGGGACATGTATCAAGAATGAGAGGCAGAATAGCTATCAATAGCCCTAATGACCACCTGCTTTGATTTATTTATTAGAGGCACAGAGAACATGTAATTTACATCAAACTTTTAATTTAATTAAATATAAAAATTCAAGATATTTTGTCTATATAAATTAGCTAAATATTTATAGGCAAAGTTTACAAACTGTGATTTAATTTTTTTTCTTACAGCAAGGTATCATTATGTTACTCCATAATTGAAAACCTGATGAGAGAAAAGAAAGTAATAAACTCAATATCAGAGAGCTCTATGTAAAACCCTGACTTTTTCTCTTGGTACCTGGAAGACTTAATAGAAGATTTTTAATCTGCCCAGCCCAAAATTTCCTCAGGAAGATTGGATTGATATTATCTACCTTAACTAGGTTGTTGTAGTGATTCAATGAGCTAATGTTTACCTATACAGAGGGCCTACAAAAGATGGCCTACAAAAAGTTACGTCCTATACCTTTTTGCTTTAGATTCTTCTTTAAAAATTTGATAAGAAAGTATAGCTTTTCAAAAGGTCCATGAATTTGACTCTGACAACAGATTAAAGAGAAGGCCTAGTGAAATAAGAAGGTATAGGCAGTTGCTCTAATTCTCTAAGTTATGCCTAAGCAAGAACCTCAAAAAGAAAGATTTAAGAAAGGTATAGCCTGGGGGTGAACAGGTAAAGAACAGGGAGAGGTAAAGTTGAGAAAGTTTAGATGAATAACTGTAACATGTTTTCATAGCAATTTTGACAATTAGTACATTATCTGACATTGCTTTTTTTTCACACACAGTTGATATTTTACATTTAACTTTTCCTCCATATCATTTTACACTTATATTTTTAATAAATTTAAAAGATATAAATATCTCTGCTTGGATTTTGGCTTTTTCCAGTTCCACATTAATGTTGATATTTCTGATGATTGTTTAAATGTAATAGCAGTTGTACTTAAGAAGAACATTTCACATCCTACAGTATGAGAGAGTTCCTTTATTTATGCTCAATTCCCAAAATGGACCAACTGCAGACAGCTAAGCAGAGGCAGTGAATACTAATCAAAAGAGGAAGAATGGCTTGGTTATGGTCATGCCTTAACAAGAAAGTCCTTTTCCAAAAAGGCTATCTGTTTTATATGCTACCTACATATTCCAAGTGAAAAGAGCCATTTCACAGCAACTGTAGTGTGTACTTGAAGAAAAGATTTATAATTTGCCTTTGATGGTGCATAAACTAGAATTGAAGCCATCTAGCATTTTACTAGTATTTTTATTGTAAAGTGCATTCAAATTAGCACGCATTAGATTTCATTACACATAACACACACCCAGAACTCTTTCACTAGTTTGAAGCCATCATTGGCAAAGGTAGAAATTCTCTGTTTTCACTCAGGAAAATATAATTCAACAAAAGGCATGAAATCAGCTATTTATGCTAAAATTACCCAGTAAAAATTTCAGTTTCTCTGTGACTAAAATCTTCCTGGTTTGCTGATAAGGAAATCTGAAACAAAGCTAAGTGCAGATACAATGGATATTTAAGATTATCAGGGATGTCTGGGTTCAGGGATTTGGCAGTAATTACTGTCTCTTTTATTTACTATTTAACAGTGAAAACCTGAATAATTTAATCAATGGAGGTTAAACATAATAGCTGTGTAGCAGACACAGTGTACCAAATCAAAGATTTCTAAGATTTAGGGCAGCTACATTACCATTGTGGTTTCAGAGACAATGTCTTTCTTGCAATGAAAAGACCAACTAACAAGGTGCAATAATAAATAAATTAAATAAATAAATAGGAAACTAAAAACAAAAAAATTAAAACAAATAGTATCTATGAGTTTCTTCACCTTAGGGAGTTTGTATGAAACCAAAGGCAGTATCTGCTAGAAGTAGAAATGCAGGAGGGTAAATTAATATTATAAGAACACCAAGATCACTCACGGCCAGGCACATCTGGTTTAGGAAGAAGGATGAGTTTCCACTCTAGTAATATTACTTGTGGAAGCCAGGTATCAATTCACTTTGCAGTAAGGCTATTATACTCATTCATTTCATTTCAAATTTGCATGAACCTTCTCAAAGTATTAACTGGAGACCTTGACAACTCCATCAGACAGGATCAGGTGGTTCTCTAAATAGTACTTTGCTTGGTATAGTTTTTTTTTAAGGAAGATATACCAAGTGTAACGATACTATGATGTTGTGAAATCTTTTGTAAATTATAAACAAAACATATTTCTTATTTAATTTGGATTTAATAAAATTAGGCTTTAAGGGTTTTTTCTTATAAAAAACTCATAAGATAACATAAATACTGCATCAAATCTCACCATATCAGAGATTGAGTATAAATATATTAGATATTGTTCTTTTAATATTATTTTTCTCTACATAGGCATTTAAAAATTATATATATTGGGTTTTATGCATATATTTTTAGATTGGTATTATATGATCAATATTTATTCATGTTAATAAATATTCTTGAAAACATTTTAACAATTGCATAATGTTCCATCGCAGTTATAGATCAAGATGCATTTAACTGATCACTTATTTGCCAACAACTGAGTTATTGGATGTTTCCTTCTTTTATCCTATTAAAAAGAACAACCTTGTCTATATTATTTAATCATGTCCTTAGGGAAGAGCCTCAGAAGACAAATTGCTGGGTCAAAGGATCAAATATGCCTTTTATGCATATTGCCAAAGTGCTTTCAAAAACCATTAGACTGATTTATAATCCCACCAACAAGAAAGGGCATGTCCACCTCACTGACTGTTCTGCCATACTGACCATTTCCAATTTGATGGGCAAAGAAACCAAACCAAAACAAAGACCAGAACCTACTTGCTTTAGTTCTTCTATTAATCATTTGAACATATGTTCGTATTCATTAGTATTTATATATTTGGTGAGCTATTTGTTATCTTTTCACTTTTTAATTTTTCTATAATTACAATATTGTATATTAAGCCAAAATAAAGCAAATATGAAAGTAAACTTCAACTAAGAATCATGGCTATAACAACTTGCAAATTTAAAATGATAGCATAGTGCCAATTTTTAAATAGGACACCTGGTTTAGCACTATCTCCTAGTAATTTGAATATGGGATATGAAGAATTACAAATGAATTATATAGATAACTAATATGCTTTTGTAGTACCTGGATATTTATCATTTTAAATTGATTTGCTGTCCTTTGTTCTCTCTCTTTTCAATGCATTTTAAAAATTGTGTTAACTATTTTTCCATTAAGTCAGTGAATTCTTCAGTAATTACTTATTATAAGTACTAATAAATGCCTTTGAACTTATTCAAAAATTTTAGTATAACAGAATACAAAATGATATAAAATAGTATATGTTAGATCTGTTTATAAAGGGCATCCAAAATAGAGACTAATATTATCTCTCCAGCATTTAGAAATCTATAATTCACTTAGTAGAAAATAACTATGTAATATCAGAAGTTCAACTGCTTACTTATCTAATTCACTATAAGCATGTACTAATATTTAAGAGTTTTCTCTTTTTCTTTAATCCTACATTATAGGAAATCTCAGTATTGTAAGTGACATTATGGAGCATTAGTTTCTCTCCTATGGTGAAAAGGACTAAATCATAGCAATAATTTAAGAATACACTTTATTTGACATCTGTGGTGATAGATATCAGCCACTTGAATGTCTCTGTACAGAGGCAAACTGCAGAAGTCTCTACCCAAAAGTGGCTTCTGAAGAGTTGAAAAATATAAAAGGAAATTTAGTGAGGAAGAGAGACAGAGAGTAGTTCTTTTGGGATTGCAATACAAAATTTTCAAAGAACAAGGCCCTGGGGATCATAATCTACTAGTCTCCCTGAATCATGGACAATGGATAGGTATTTCTGACTGATACATTTTGGCTATGAGGCATGACATGCAATTGGGATGAGAGAGCTAAAAAGGGCCATAGAGACAAGTCTCCAGCTTAACCTTTCTCCCCAGGCAGGAATTTCCTTTACCACAGTTGTGATGACTGGTCATCTACTCCTTTTTTAACACTGACCATGAGTAGAAACTTTTGCTTTATGCTACATGTGTTCCACTTATT
This sequence comes from Myotis davidii, assembly GCF_000327345.1. NCBI lineage: Eukaryota > Metazoa > Chordata > Mammalia > Chiroptera > Vespertilionidae > Myotis > Myotis davidii. Next base: position 2,026,998 of record NW_006289235.1, read on the forward strand.
TAAAAAAAAAAAAAA
>NW_006289235.1:2027057-2031856 GCF_000327345.1 Myotis davidii
GAGAGAGATATCTATGTGAGAGCCTGCATGCCCCCTACCAGGGATCAAGCCCACAACCATGGCATGTGCCCTGACTGGGAATCGAACCAGCAACCTTTCAGTGCATGGGATAATGCCCAACCAACTGAGCCACACTGGCCAGGGCTAGAAAAATTTTAAATGCATTTACATATCAAGGTCTTAGGGTACACCAATAAAGATGTAATTCCTGACCTCACAATGTTTCCTGTTTACAACAAGGGACAGAGATATAAATAATTTAATATGCAATATAGTGATAATAGATCTGAAAATTTGAAGTTTGGGCTAAAACAAGGAGTTATGACTAAGTGGGACTGATATTTGAAAAAAAAAGTTTCATAAAGGCAGCAACATTTGATTGAAAAATAAATGTGGGATTTCCATAGAGAGAATTCTAGAAGCAGGGCTGTGGCAGAAGTGGGGGACACAGAGGTGGGATGGCAAATGGCTCAGACACTGCAACACTTCAGGCATATTCAGGTGGAAGGTGACAGATCCCACATGTCTGGATCAAAGGAATATAAGTGTAATGTTGGAAAATGAGGTTAGAGGAGTAAATTGAGACAATAATGAAAAGTCTTAAGTAGCCATAAAGAACCAGACTCTGATACTGAGTGCAGAACAGTAGAAATCAGGTATATGGAACACAGACTATGGTGCTGGACTGACTAAGTTTGAATGTGCCATAAACTAGCTGGTGACTTTGGACAAGTTTCTTAGCCCTTCTATACCTCAGTTTATTTAATTGAAAAATGGGGATACTAATAATATTTAGCTTGCTGGATTATTATGGAAATTGTCTGATAATTTTTGTAAAATGCTCAAAATTGTTATCTTTTTAATAACAGCATTCGTTAAATAAGTGCCAAGTATGGACTAGAGCAGAATCCAGATGATGAGCTCTGAACTCCAGCAGTGCTAAGTGCCCATCAGCAGATGAGTGAATTAAAAAACTTTGGCACATCTATGCAATGGAGTACTATGCCACAGTAAAAAGGAAGGAACTCCTACCATTTGCAACAGCATGGAATGAGCTGGAGAGCATTATGCTAAGTGAAATAAGTCAGTCAGAGAAAGATAAATAACACATGATCTCACTCATTTGTGGACTATAATGAACAACATAAACCGATGAACAAAAACAAATTCAGAGACAGAGAAGCATCGATCAGATGCTTAAACCTCAGAGAGAAGGTAGGGGAGGGTGGAGTAAGGGGGAGAGATCAACCAAAGGACGTGTAAGCATGCATATAAGCATAAGCAATGCACACAGAGGGTGAGGGTAAGGGTGAGGGTGAGGGCAAGACAGGGGGGATGAGGGGACAATGGGGGGATAAAGACACATTTGTAATACCTTAATCAATAAAAAGTAAAAAAAAAGAGAAGGGCAGAATACATGTTTATTTTAACTGTAGATACAATATATATTATACAATTCTTCCTATGGCAAAACTAAATCTGCTAGCCTTCATGTAAAGAATTCAGTTTCTCCTTGTTGATTCTAGTTCTACCTATCACAGAACAGACTTACATATAATACAAATTCAGATGTTATAAAGTCTTGCCGATAATACATATATTTTTATTGAATTTATTGGGGTAACATTGGCTAACGAAATATTCCAAGTTTCATATTTTTTTTAATTCTGAAAAATATGGGAAGATAAAAGAGTTTGACATTTTACTCATGGTTAGTCTTCAGAAAGAGAACAAGATCAGACATGTTACTGAAAGAACTTATGGCACAAATGAACAGCAGGCAGCACAGAGAGCAGAGCCCCTAGTGCCAGGGCAGAAAGCAAGGAGCCACAGGCAGAAATTCAGGAAAGGCACGAACAAACAGCAGTCACTATTTAGCTATTTGCAATAACGTGGAAGGACCTTGAGGATATTATGCTAAGCAAAATAAGTCAGTCCAAAAAAATCTCATTTTCTTCAAACTGATTTCTGCCACATCCTTTCCAAACTCTATAATATTCTAAACACCAGATTTTTCAATATAAATTTTAAAATGTGAGGAACAAGAAAAACCAAAAAAACAAAAACAAGTCCAAATGTTAGCCAGTACTGAGTAAAGTTTGGCTCTTATTTTACTAGAAAACACATGGATAAAGTCTATGTTTAGACAGTCATGTCTGTGATACCTCCACCAATCAACAGTTGATGTACAGTGTACATTGTCATTTACTCTGAATGTGCCAGAAACTACAAGCTACATATGCCATTCAGTAAACTGTTCTTTGCAGAAGTCCCTCTATGTCAGACATTGGTCTTTTAAAAATTATTTTTACTTACTTTTTTATTTACTTCAGAGAGAAAAGAGGAGAGAGAGAGAAACATCAATGATGAGAGAGAATCATTGATTAGCTGCCTCCTCTTTGCCCCACCATGGGGATCCAGCCTGTAGCTCAGGCATATGCTCTGATCTGGAATCAAATGGTGATCTGGTTCAAGGTTGACACAACCACTGAGTTACACTGGCCTGGCCAGACGCTGTTCCAAAAGCTAAGACTAACAGTGTCAATGGCACAATGCTCCCTACACTGACTTCCTATAGGTCTCTTTGCTTAACTCCTGCCTGAGTCCCCACCCAACCTTGATATTTTCCAAGTAAGGATCACATTCCAAGGTCACAGACATATACATCTTTTGTAGTTAAAACTGTTTTGAGATTTTAAAGGAAATAATTCTTCTGAGTCAATTATGGGGGAGTTATGTTTTAAATAAAATAAAACTAGTTTAAAAAGAAAAACAGAAATTACTTTCTAGTATCCTGAGGCAAACAAAGTCCTTGTTTATAAAATCCTTTTAAAATATTTCTCCAAGCTGCTCCTTAAAGAAAAAGGCCAGTATTTCTGGCAGAAAAATTACAACTATCTGTTTACAGAAGTGGATATTTAGGGCTCTTACTAACTGTGCATCTTCAAAAGTTCCAAAACGAATTTTTTTCTCGCTATTTTTTTCCATTGTGTCCATTCTACAAATAGTGAGTATATTTATAGAAATGAGTCATAACTACTCCATTAAATGCTTCATTGTTCCTTATTACTGGAGGAAGGTTCATGATGTTAATTTTGGAAATTCTAATATTTTCTTAGGTGCTCCAAGATTATTACACGTAGTTAGTCTCACAGCAGGGGTATCCATACAGTGTGCTATTTGTGAGTAGGATGCCAGCCACCACAGACTATTTGCTTAAAAGAGCTGGGCTATCTCCAATATAAACAAACATGTGAAACCACATAGTCAGTAAACATTTTATAGACAAGAAGAGAGATCGAATGACATTCACTTGGCCTTTGGAGAAGATGCATGCGGGGCAATTTTTATTTTATAAAGAAGAACTGAATCCAAACATTGTTCACAAGAGAACACTAAAACTCTAAAAGTACACAAGAGAGCCAAGTGAGACTTTTTAATATGTATATGTTCTTTTAGGGAAATTGTTCTGGTTCCTGCAGATGATTAATAATACCTGCTGCATTTGCATAATTCATGAATCTAAATAATTAATAGGATTATAATTATATTCATAATTCTTTATCAATTGAAGTTAATAACTTTGGTCTACTGTGATGTGCTATGTTATTGAAATAAAATATGTACTTCAAAACAGTGATTCTAGTTAATATTAGAAATGCACATTACATATCTAACCCTTTCTTTATATGCCCTAGTCAATTTTGATAAATGACTACTAGTATATGGTTTAAATCCCTTAATATTCAATGAGAAGAAAAAAGGTATTTTAAAATCTGGAGATCTGTCTGTACAGGGTGGGGAAAAAGTAGGTTTACTGTTGTGAATACATGAAACAGAGTTTATTCTTGTATTATTATTTTTTAAGTATTGTATGATTTTCCATATGAACAACTGTAAACCTACTTTTGCCCCACCTGTATTTAAGTATAAACATAAATATCTATATCTTTACAGATTTATTTATGCATCTACATAGATATATAGATCTGCATTCATTCTTTAGCAAAGAGATGACACACCTTTTATTTCAGGATAAGTGACAGACAGGTCACCTTTTTAATTTGAAAATAATAAGGACGTGTCTATGAGTATTTTTTCTATGCTTAATCCCTTCATCTTTTTCACCCAGATTCCAACCCCGCTCCCTTTGATAGCTGTCACTCTGTTCTCTGTATCTATGAGTCTGCTTCTATTTTGTTAGTTTGTTTTTCATTACCAGAGGGAAAGGGTGATAGGGGAGGTAGAAGAGCTTAAAGGGGGGACAAATGGTGATGGAAGGAGACTTGACGGGGGGGTGAACTAACAATACAATACACAGATGAAATATTATGGAATAGTACTCCTGAAACATAAATTATTTTAATTACCAATGTTATCCCAATACATTCATTATTTTTTAAAAGGATGTACAAAGTACAACAATCTGTATAAAATCTACCTACCAGTAGATAGGTTATTCACTGACCTTTTGTGAAAAGGCATTTTTACCTTAAGATTTGACCAATGTGTTCAAAAGAAATTTTATTATTATTATTATTCATGTATGGAGTGACTACTTTGCGAGAATAAAAATCCAGGCAATGCAGAATTTTATGGGAAGCCTTCAAATACAATCCCCCATTTCCACTTCTACCAACAATAAAGTCTGGAAGCATTTATTGTAATATTTTGTTTTTATTCATTTATTAGCTATAATGTCCTTATCCATGACTGAAATTCAAAAGCAAAATTAACTTCACGTTTATTATTATAATTATTATTAGTTTGTTGTTAATCCTCACTTGAGAATATTTTCC
>NW_006289236.1:0-250 GCF_000327345.1 Myotis davidii
TCTGCGCAGGCCGCCTTCCTCCATCCTCCATCCGCCGTCCACCATCCGCCATTCGCTGGGGGCTGGCGCCATCCAGCGTCCAGTGTGCAGCCAGAAGCCTGTGATGGTGAAGAGCAAGGGGGCCTGTCTTCCCAAGAGTTCCTGATTACCCGCTCCCCCCAAAGCAATAATTAATCAATAATAAATGTTCTTCTAAGGTGCTGAGTTCTGAGTTAACTTGTTACACAGCAATACATAATATCCATTTAAA
>NW_006289237.1:0-310 GCF_000327345.1 Myotis davidii
TTGGCTCAGTGGATAGAGGGTTGGCCTGCAGATAGAAGGATCCTGGGTTCGATTCTAGTTTCAGGCTCCTCCCCAGGCCGGGCCCTGGTCGGGGCACGTGCAGGAGACAACCGATTGATATGTTTCTCTCAGGTCAGTATTTCTCTCTGTCTTTCCCTCTCTCTTCCACTCTCTCTAAAAATCGATGGAAAAATATTCTCGGGTGAGAATTAACAATAATAACAAAAGGAAATAATAAATAAAATAACAGTTATGCTATTACTAGTGCACGGGGGGTTGTCCATCAGCCCGGCCTGCACCCTCTCCAATC
>NW_006289238.1:0-207 GCF_000327345.1 Myotis davidii
GAGTTAAGTTAGGGTTTTTCAAAGTTTTGACACACCGAGTTGAAAAGGTTCGCCATCACTGCTTTAACCACTACTCTGAATTCTTTCTCTGATATGTTGCTAGCCGTTTCATTTAACTCACTTTCTCATTCTTATTTTTCTTTCCTTTGGGCATTGCTTTTTTGTTTTCCAATATTTTAAAAAAATATATATTTTATTAATTTTTTA
>NW_006289239.1:0-384 GCF_000327345.1 Myotis davidii
CTGACTGCCCATTTAGGCCCGATCCCACACCAGGCAGTCGGACATCCCTAAACAGGCATTTGGGCATCCCTTTAGAGGTCCCAGATTAGAGAGGGTGCAGGCTGGGCTGAGGGACATACCCTCCCTGCTCCCCCGTGCACAAATTTCGTGCACCGGGCCTCTAGTGCTTTATAATAAAAGGCAAATAGACTGAACGGGGAACAACCTGAACAACTGAACAACTGGTCACTATGACATGTGCTGACCCCCAGGGGGTGTGTGTGGAACATGGCGGGCGTCAGCCGTGGCGGGATGGTGCAGCAGGTGAACAGAGGCGCCAGACCAAGGTGGGATGCCGGTTGCTGTCACTGGGGTGAACCTCTGGTTGTTACTGAAAATTCTTTG
>NW_006289240.1:0-599 GCF_000327345.1 Myotis davidii
TATGCAAATTGACCATCATGCCTTAATGGTCAAAATGGCTGCACTCACAGTGGAGGCTGAGTTCCTGTAACAAGCCTTAATGAGCAATCAGCAGGGACCTAAGGCTGTGCCCCCCGCCTGGTAGGGCTTGACAGGGGACCTTAGGCCATGCCTCCCACCCCCATGCCAGGCTGGGGGACCTCAGGCCACACCCCCCGCCCTGGTGCCAGGCTGGGGGACCTGAGGCCACACCCCCTGCCCCAACACCAGGCCAGGGGACCCAAGGTTGCACTCCGCCCCCCCCACCATGTGGAGCTTGACAGGGTTCCTGAGGCCACGCCCCACACACAGCAGGGCTTGACAAGGATCTCAAGGCATGCCCCCTGCCCCAGCCAGGGGACCTCAGGCTGTGCCACAGCCCTGGCACCGGGCCGGGGGACCTGAGGGTGCACTTGGGGACCTGAGGCTGTGCCCCCCGCCTGGCAGGGCTTGAAAGGGTGGGGCCAGCCAGGTCTGGATCTCACCCAATGTGGGTGGGCCCGGCTGGGTCTGGGTCTCACGTAATTTTGAGGCTCAGCAGGTGTGCACCCCAGACGCTGACAGGAGGAAGATTTTCATAT
>NW_006289241.1:0-297 GCF_000327345.1 Myotis davidii
GTAATACCCTTTGTAATAAAAAAATAAATAAATTAAAAAACAACAACAACAACAAAAAAAGAAGAAGCCTGTTGTAGGGATTTTGAAAGCTTTCCTGTTGAGTGTTTCCTTCCATGTCCTGCGTGGAGTAGGGTTCGGTATCTGAAAGAGGAGCCTCACAACAAATGAGAGAAAAAGACACGAGATAATTTTGCAATATTGGAGGACCAGGCGGGCAAGTCCAACTCAAGGAGAGGGACTTCCACCCATGCTCATGCCTCACCGAGCTTTTATTGATCTGGGATTCACCCATAGCAT
>NW_006289242.1:0-723 GCF_000327345.1 Myotis davidii
CTCATTTGTTAGTTGTATTATTGTACATAAGCCAAGATATTTTTTTCTTCATGTAGGCGTTAGTTATTTGCACATATCATAAGATATAAGATATAACTTTGGTAGCTTTAAGTAAATTTTAGGTAATATTCAGTGGCATTTACTTTTTTCCCCCTCCAAATTAAAAAGGCTATATGACTTAATTTAATTTTTGACAAGTAAAATTGCACATGTTTAAGAAGGCCATAAAAATCATAGAAGAATGCATACGCAACAAAATATCAGACATATATCATAGCAATATTCTTACCAATACAGCTCCTAGGGCAATGGAAACTAAGGAGAAAAGAAATAAATGGGACTACATCAAAATAAAAAGCTTCTGCAGAGCAAAAGAAACCATCAACAAAACAACAAGAAAGCCCACTGCTTTGGAGAACATATTTTCCAGTATTATATACAATAAAGGCCTAATCTCCAAAATGTATAGGGAACACATACATATTAACAAAAAGAAGATAAACAATTCAATAAAAAATGGGCAAAGGACTTAAATAGACACCTTTTGAAAGTTGACATATAGAAAGCTGAGAGTCATGAAAACATGCTCAAAGTCACTAATCATCCGATAGATGCAAATCAAAACAACAATGAGTTACCATCTCACACCTATAAGAATAGCTATCGTCAGCAAATCAACAAATGACAAATCAAGTGCTGGTGAGGATGTGGAGAAAAAAGAAC
>NW_006289243.1:0-1724 GCF_000327345.1 Myotis davidii
AAATTAAAATTACAACCAAAAGACAGAACAATTTTCATCCAGAACTATGGGAAAGCTGGCTGAGTGGAAGTTCTGCAACTATAAGTAAAGAAGAAAGCAGATTGAGATTTAAAGAAGAAAGCACATTGAGATTGGTAGGAGGTGCGGAGGCACCTGTAGAATGGGGTGGAAACCAGGTGTGCTGCTTTTTTTAATAGGGAGGGAGATACAAGCTCCTGATAGCTCCGAACTCCAGTTGCAGGCGATACTCTAGGGACCCAGACTCATAGGGAGAATCTGGACTGCCTGGCATCAGGCTGGAACGTGAGGGAGGCTTTCTTTCAGATGGAAGTGCTGGCAGTGGTCATTGTTCCTGCACCAGGACCTCTCCAGTGCATAACTGACTGGCAGCCATTGCTCTGCCTTGGTGATTCCCTAAGATTCTGCTCCACCGAATTTACAACCCCACCCATGATATGCGCAGCAGTATTTTCTTATCAATGGCCTATCCTTTCTCAGCCTAAAACCTGTCAAACAGGCAGCAGCTGTGACAGACAGCCACAAAGCTACCAAAGGAAGGCCCAAGGCTCAGCAGCAGCAGCCTGCCTTGCTTTACAGCTAGGCCTCATCTGAGCACTTCCAAACCCTATACAAAGAGGAGGAATATGCAGCTTGCTCTGTAGCTCCTGCTAGGTGGGCCCAGGAAGTGGGTGACTTTTGCACCTCCTTGGAGATCCAAGAGCGAGTGTACCCAGTAGTCAGTGTGAGACCATACCAGACTACAACTCTTCACAGCCATAAGCAACACGTTCAAGGGGCAGACTCAGTGAGCACCAAAGCCCCACTGAAGTGAGTCCTGCCCAATAAGGGTGTCTCCTGCACAGCAGCTCTTTCATTGTAGACACAGCTGGTCCTCACAGCCAATTGGCCTGTAGGTCAATTCCTTCCAGTGATACCAACAGCAATCAAGGCTTAACTTCAACAAGACTGTGTACAGAGCCCACAAAGGGGTGCACCCAGAGTGGTCACCACAGATGATTGGGGAGGCTGAGCCACTGGGCCCTCTAGGACACATACCACACAAGGCCACTCTATCAACACAGGGAAGCAGCCAAAATGCGGAGACAAAGAAACATGTCACAAATGAAAGAAATGGATTAGAGCAAAATACTGGATATAGAGTTCAAAACCACAGTTATAAGGTTACTCAAGAATCTCCTAGAAACCTCTGAGGAGCTTAGTGAGACCTTCAAGGATCTTAGTGAGAATGCCAAAAACATGGAAAAGGCCCAGTCAGAAATTAAGCATACACTGACTTAAATAAAGAATAATAAGTAGACTAGCAGATCCCAAGAATGAAGTCAAAGATTTGAAATAAGAGGAAACAAAAACACCCAAATAGAAGAGCAAAAAGAAAAAAGAATCCAAAAAATTAAGATAGTGTAAGGAGCCTCTGGGACAACTTCAAACATACCAACATCCGAATTATGGGGGTGCCAGAAGAAGGAGAGAGCAAGATAATGAAAACTTATTTGAAGAAATAATGGTAGAAAACTTCCCCTACCTGGTGAAAGAAATAGACTTACAAGTCCAGGAAGAGCAGAGAACCCCAAACAAAAAGAATCCAAAGAGGACCACACCAAGACACAACATAATTAAAATGCCAAGGGCAAAAGACAAAGAGAGAATTTTAAAAGCAGCAACAGAAAAAGAGTTAGCTACCTACAAGGGAATACCCATACGAC
>NW_006289244.1:0-781 GCF_000327345.1 Myotis davidii
CAATGCTGGACCACTGGCTCCTAATCGCTCAACTTCCTGCCTGCCTGGTCACCCCTAACTGACACCCCCGTTGGCCTGATCACCCCTCACAGCCTCTGCATGCAAGCTGATCATCCCTAACTGCCTTCCCTGCTGGTCTGGGTACCCCCAACTGCCCCCGTCTGCTGGCCTAGTCACCCCTCACTGCCCCCCGCCATCCTAATTGCCCCCAACTGCCCCCCCTGCTGGCCTGGTCACCCCGCACGGCCTGCTTGTTCAGTTGTTTGGTCGTCCCTCACTAACCCCCCTGCTGGCCTGGTAATAGGCAGCCATCTTGTGAGGGTGTGAGGGTTAATTTGCATATCACCTCTTTATTATATAAGTGAGGTCATTTTAATTAACAATAATTGACCAGATAGAAAATATTCTATACAGTAAAAGCTTAAGCAACCATTACAGCAGAATGACCAGAACAACCAGACGACCAGTCTCTATGATGCACACTGACCACCAGGGGACAGACACTCAACACAGGAGCTTCCTCTTGGTAGTCGGTGCGCTTCCACGGGGGGAGCGCCACTCAGCCAGAACCTGGGCTCACAGCTGGCGATATCAGCAGCACTGAGGAGCAGTGAGCCGAGTGGTAAGGCACAGCGAGCAGGTGGACAATAAGGAGCAAGGGTTCCCAAATTGTGAGAGGGTGCTGGCCGGGCGGAGGGAGCCCCCTCCCAGTGCATGAATTTTGTGCACCAGGCCTCTAGTGTTGTATAAGTGTGGTGAAACCAGACATCCCTGTCTCGTT
>NW_006289244.1:1747-3000 GCF_000327345.1 Myotis davidii
AAGTTGCCAAAACCAAGAGAATGTATATAGCCCTTTCCACTGTTACATTTTGTTAAGGGACTTGAAAAAGAGAAATATCCCTGGCATCTGCAAAGATCTGAGTAAAGTTACCGATAGAAATGTAACTAAGAAGCTTTTTTGTTGCCATAGCTGGTTTGGCTCAGTGGATAGAGTATGGGCCTTAGGACTGAAGGGTCCCAGATTTGTTTCTGCTCAAGGGCACAGGCCCAGATTGCTAGCTCCATCCCCAGTGGGGTGGGAGTGGGAGTGCAGGAGGCAGCCAATCAATGATTCTCTCTCATCAATGTTTCCATCTCTCTCTCTCCCTTCCCTTCCTCTCTGAAATCAATAAAAATAAAAATAAATAAAAAAACTTTTTTGTTAAGCCATGGTATCAAGAAACTGAGTAGTTGCTGCAATCAGTATACTAACATAAATAAAATAATATTAAGGCTGACATAGAGCAGTGTAGATCAATATGGACCATAAAGTTAGCTCATTGGAGGGCTTAGAACTTCATTTAGCATTAAGAATATTGAAGCAAATAAAAGATATAGTTCGCTTTCAAGTAGGTTTGTGTTTGTGTTGTTAATCCTCATAGGAGGTTATTTGTTTCCATTGAATTTTAGAGAGAGTGAAAGGAAAGGAGAGGAGGGGAGAGAGAGAGAGAGAGAAAGGGAGAGAGAGAGAGAGAAAGAAAGAGAGAGAGAGAGAGCGAGCAAGAGAGAGAGAAACATCACTGTGAGACACATCGATTGGTTGCCTCCTGCAGGTACCCTACCTGGGGTCAAGGATCAAAACTGCAGCCCAGGTACATGCACTTGCCTGGGAATCAAACCTACAACTCTTCAGTGTGTGGGCCAATGCACTAACCACTGAGCAACAGCACCCAGGGCTTGCTCCTTCTTCTAGCAATGGGTAGGGTAGTTCCAGCTCCCCTTCTCCCTGCAATGTGAAGTGATGCTCATGTGTGTTAGCCCATAACTATGAGCATAGCCAAATTGGCTATTACTCCAAATAATTGGTTTAAGGATGGGCTATAGACTGAATTGTGTCCCTTCAAAGTGCATATGGTGAAGACCTGATTCTCAGTATGACTGTAGTTGCAAATAAGACTTTTAAGGAGGTAATTAAGATTAAAAGAGGTCATAAGGGTGGGGTCCTAATCCTTAGGGCAGGTGACCTTAAAAGATGAGGGAGAAACACTAGAGTGTGTTCTTTCTACTTGTAAACAGAGAAAAAACCATGGGAAG
>NW_006289244.1:3632-5150 GCF_000327345.1 Myotis davidii
AACATATATAGTTATATATATACCTATACAAATAAAAGGTTATACATATAGTATTTAATTTGATTGTACCTATCTTTTATTTTGTAAATGTGAATGCTAGAATATTTAATACTCATCTGTGACTCACATATTTCTATTAGATAGTCCTATTGTATAACTTCCATATTCTCAAAGGAATCACATTCTTGAAGGTGTTGAGAACTACTGCTTTGGGAAATACTGAAATCATAAATCCTCTACTAGGATGAACCTATGAGCATTTGGCTATTGATCCTTGTACTCTGTCAACTATGTTCTTCGGTGATACTTCTACCAGCACGTGCATAATGTTTACATGTAGAAAGATGATTTGATACAGCCAAGACTGAAAAAATAGGGATACTCAAAGATCAAAGTCAAAACTTAAATTTATACTTAGAACTAATTTTCAGCCTGACTACATGTCAGAGCTCAGAAGTTAACTGATCCACATGGCTAATACCCTTTGGAAGAAAGCAACTGATTTCAGCAGGTGAGTTAGCTAAGAGGTGTGACACTTCATCTATACAAAGACAACAGTTTCTCACTTTGTTATTGTATTTTATAATCATCAAAAGAACACACTCAACCCAAAAATCTTCTTTCTGAAAAATTTAACTTGTGTATACACATCACTTTCAAAATGCTGTTACTACAGCCTCCATTTCTAATCTGGACAAAGAGTTGGAGAAAATGACATCTATTTTTGTAATAAATCTAACCATGGGAAGATTGCATGTAAATATATATCCTTGTTTCTAAGAACCCCTTCAATTGTTCTTCCCCACTCTCACCAATACAACCAGTTTAGTTATCATATAAGCTTCAAGAAACAAACAGCTAGATTTAAATGTCAGCAACATATTACAAAAAACATAATGAAAATAAAAATCCCTCCTTGAAATACTAAAATTAATGATAATAAAAGTACATATAATTTACCCTATTTTTCCATTTTAATACAACTAGTCTATATCTGACCTATTTGTTTTACCTTTGTTAGAAGTACTCCCCCTTCAGCCTTAGCCTACAAAGTTATTACACAATTATATCAGCAATTATATTACACAAATATATAAAAGTAATTTTACCAGACTATGAGATATAATTTTAGCATGTTATAATTAATCCTAACTCTGCTTAAGAGCAAGGAATGTAGAAAGTAGACTAGAAAGATGAAACTCAAAAAAGAAATGGCAATTTAGGAAGCTGACATGCATTGGTCATTAATAGTAGAATTGGAACATGTTTAAAAGCTAATCCTAGAAATATACTACCTGTTACAGAGTTGAACTACCAAGTTTCAGGACTTAAGTGTGTGTAAAGTACATTAGTCTGACTAGCTTAATTTATTTAGTATGATTCAGCATATGATTAAGGAAGTCAATCTCTCTAGTTTATCATTGTCATATAGTATTAGTAAAGAAATGCTGAATAATTTGTTACTTTATAAAAGTTAATAAGTGATGAGAGGATGTTGAGGAAAAGAAAATACACGAA
>NW_006289244.1:5506-6393 GCF_000327345.1 Myotis davidii
AGGCAATTAATTATGTAAAAATGATGTCAGGAAATGACACTTTTAAATGTGGTAGCATGTGCTCTTTTTTTTCAACAGCAAATAATGCAGTGTGAATCCTCTGGGCAGGTGCTGATTTCTCAGAACAAATAATAACCTCTAGTTTTTGTATCTCCACTGCACCTGGCTAGAGCAAAGGCATTGACAAGTTGTTATTGATGCTTGTGCAAAATATATTTGCATCTGAGTGTTATAGGTAGAACTGTAAACGTCAGTTGTCTCATAATTATAAAACCATCCATTTGCTCATATGAAAATTGTTCACAATTTACAGCATCTTAAAAATAGCAAGTCTCTCAAGGTTGACTTTATGAAACTGCAAAATGTCTGAAGTGATTATAGGTAGACTAGGTTTCAATTCCTACTTTAACAGCTTCAATTTTAGGGACTTTGGCCAAATTCCTTATACCATCTGAATGCATGGTGTTGAAATGACTTTCTAGGTCCAAGACGGGGCAGCTCCTGTCTGGGGTGCAATGGCAGCAAATTAAAACATAGATAACTTTTATGTCCCTAGAAATGTTTTGCTTGACCAGAAAAGCAGTTATTCAGTCTGTTAATCCCCAAACACCAAAGCAACCATGGATCTCCTCAATCCAAACAAAGTTAACCATGATCCCAACCAACAAAATATTTTCTATTTGTCTCATTCTTGTTCTTTATTCTTTAATGTATAAATGCTTTTTGCCTTCTGCCCCATTTTGCAATCCCCAAACACCAAAGCAACCATGGACCTCCTCAATCCAAACAAAGTTAACCATGATCCCAAACAACAAAGTATTTTCTCTTTGTCTCATTCTTCTTTATTTTTTAACGTATAAATGCTTTTTGCCTTCTGCCCCATTTTG
>NW_006289245.1:0-941 GCF_000327345.1 Myotis davidii
CCCAAGTCCCCTTGCCTCTGACTTTCCAGTGAGTGTGAGCTGACAATAGACTTGTATAGGCTCCTTTCTCTCCATGAAGTTTCTAGAGAGCCGATGCAGCCACACCTTTTCTCTCTCCTACTGCTTCTTGTATCCCAGGCCCTTCCTTGTGTCACTGCCCCAGCATTAATAAACGTAGTCTCAAAATCATCTGGACTCATATTCTGCAATCTTTCCTGCATGAAGTCAAGTACCTGCACACTACCAGCTGGTCTTAGGCAAATTCGCTCAGGGCCTGGTTTTTATTTCTGATAACATTTTGAAATGTAGAGGGAATGCTATTGCAAAAGGAGGAAAGGGATCTGGGAGTGTTCTTTAAAACTATTTGTATTGATTTCAGAGAGGAAGGCAAAGGGAGAGAGAGAGAGAAACGTCAATGATGAGAGAGAATCATTGATTGGCTACCCCCTGCACACCCCACTCTGGGGGTCGAGCCCACAACTCAGGCAAGTACTCTGACTGAAAATGGTTCATAGCTTGATGCTCAACCACTGAACAGCGCCAGCCGGGCTGGGTGTTTTTAAGAGAAGTTAAAAGTAAGTAGTTTGAGCTAACAAGTTGATTATTTCTGAATGAGTAAAAAGAGGCAAACTGAAAACAAGAGAAGCTGCAGACGTTAGTGGAAAAGGAATATTGAGAAATTTTATGTAGAAATGCCAGGACCTAATTATGGGGATATGCTTACACACCCTAACCCAACAAAGATTACAAACCAGATTAGTTCGAATGAAGCTGAAGTAGCTATAAAACATGGCCGTCTATAACTGCAGCTGAGGCACAGGAAATTTACTTATGATACTCTTACTGTATTCCTAGTCTATGAAATTTTTAGATGATAACTTAATATACACCATTGAGTTCTGACAGCCTTGTCCCAAAATGAGGTTATAGTTCCAAGTTGC
>NW_006289245.1:1249-2279 GCF_000327345.1 Myotis davidii
TTCTGTTTATTTATTTTTTATTGTTTTTCTTTTCAATCCTAACCCAAGGATATTGTTTCCATTGATTTTTAGAGAGAGTAAAGGGAGACAGGGGAGAGGGAGGGTGAGAGAAAAAGAGAGAGAAAGGAAAAATCTATGTGAGAGGGACACAATTGGCTGTCTCCTGCATGCATCCTGATTGGGACCATGGATTGAACCTACATCCCAGACATATGACCTTGACCAGGAACTGCAGGCTGATACTCTGATCACTTAGCGACACTGGTCAGGGCCAATGTGTTTTTCTTTATGAAGACCGGTAGAACCTGACTGGCTCCCATTTACCTGCTTTTTACTCTTGAGAAAATTTGACCTTGACTTCCATCCAAGGTTACAGTCTTGCCATATTCCCAATGGTCCATACTCCAGCTAGATAAACTAAGACATTCTAGTGATGTGCCTTTCTAGCATCATGGGACCACATTTTCCAACCAGAAGGTTGGTCATCAATGAATCATTCCGTTTGATTTATGACCCAAAGGAGGAGGTGTGGATGAAAACGGGGACTAATACTAAAGCTGACAAGCTAAGAGGAGGCCTGCATAGTATGATTTGCAAAATCAGAGACCTAGAGTAACCACATAGGATGGCCTGAAATGACAACTTTCTAACTAAAAGTGAGTCATGGTAGGTAATTATGTCTTAGGTATTTTGTTCTAACATAGCTGAATCTTTATGTTAATGAAACATGTCTATTGTCTTTTTGCATTCATGATAACTTACTTTTGGAATATCAGGAAATTTTTTTCTTTTTTTCCAGACCCTCACTGCACCAGAGGAGAAGCCACAGAACCCCTCATTGCTATTGTCATCATGTTGTTAGTTGCTAACTATCCTCTATCAACCAATGTAAAAAAAGTATGTGTTATTTGTTTTAATTTTTATCTAATCTCAGCGATTTCCCTGTTTTGCTTTCTCCCACCTTCTGAATCTATCACCAATGGACTTCATTTAACCCCTTATGCCTCCTTGCTTTGATTGTAATGTACAA
>NW_006289245.1:3571-7394 GCF_000327345.1 Myotis davidii
TTCCCAGCCAAGAGGTCACTTTCTCAGAAGTACTCTCTGTGATTCCCCAGACAAGCTGAGACTAAAGTACATACAAGTCTTTCTTTATTGCACTTCTCTAGATTATAATTAACTCCTTAGTGCTGTGACTTTTCTGAGAGCCTGTCTTTGTTACAAGGTAAACTCCATGAGCACAGGCCCCACCTATGTCCTGTACTCTCAGTTCTCAGTGGGCATTCCAGGCCTGACACATCACAGATGCTCAGTAAATAATCATTAAATGGATGAGAGAAACCACCCATTGGAAGCCTGCCAACCTGTGTGACGCTAGTGGTGAAACTATGTTCCTTATTGGCACGAAGGCATTGGTGTAAGCATGGGAGGAGGCCACAAGTGTCTGGGGATGACCCAGGGATGAGTTTTTCCCCCTTACACAATCAGGGAGGAGGGAGATAGGAACAACTAACAGTGAAGAGTCACACCGACCTCCATTTCCAGAAAATCACAGCGCTCCCCATTTCCACATTGTGAGTGATGTCTCATGTTCCTGGGGCCTGGACAGAATCCTCTGCTCTTTGTCTTCTCAAAGATCCCTGATCTGGCAGACACTCTGGATCTTTCAGACCAGGTAGAGGTACGACCATGGGAAAATAGAGCTCACACTGAACTCAATGAAATACGGGGATGACTCCCAAACCCAATGTCCCTGGTCTATGGGACACCTGCCTGTAGTCCCTGAACATCTCACCTGCCCATGATGTCCTGAGGAGCAAGGGGAACTTCCTCAGCAGATGGGACAAGAGAACCCAGGATCTGGGGTTGCTTCCATCTCAGAGGACTGAGGGTCCCACAGGGGCCTCCCCTCCCCTAACAGAGGGACACACAGCTCCTGTGGTTGACACTCCAAGTGGAGCTGCATCAGATCCTGGGCTGTGGGGGGGGGGACTATAGCAGAGGACGGACAGGGACACAGGTGACTTGAATGCACACCCCAATGCAATGATGGAGACGCACAGGGCATTTGGGGGATCAGCCCTCCATTTTGGCACACTCTACTAAAAGCCTCAGAAGAGATATCACCAGGTCCTGTTCTTGAAACCTTTGGGACAGAGAGTTCCTCCTGAAACAGCACATCGACCAGAGGGGACAGTTTTCATGAAACTGGACTCATAATCCTCTGGACCCTCAGCCCCTCTGAGATGGAAGCAGCCCCAGATCCTGTCTTTTTACTGGCCTCACCCAACTCTTGGATTGAGTCAGGAGGCCTGGAGCCCACAGTGATTTAATCCGACTGACTGGCCTTTAAGCTTGAGCCCACCTCTACCCAGCTGTCCGGGTCGGCTCCCATCCTCTGGTCAGCATCCCTGGTACAGCACCTGACATTGGCTGCAGGTCTCCCTCTTCTTTGCAGGGGGCAACATTTAAACACGCAGACAACACAAGGAATTCACACATGAACCTGGCTTTGCCTGAAGAGCTGGAGAAGGAGCCTGATTTCCATCCCCTGCTCCCACAGATGCTTTTGGAGTTCGCACTCACGAGTGCTGTATCCCACCTGCTACTTCAAGGGTCTATGAATGAAACAACAACAATAACAAGAATGGGCTGTAAAATAAGCTTGTCAAGCCCAGCAGGTCACATGGCAGTCCTGACATGCTCAGTGACCAAAAATAACTGCACAGGGTGGTCTGATCACAAATTCCTTACTGGGCAGGTGATGGCAGGGAGTCATGTCCCAGGCCTGCAGCTTCGTTAGCAAAGGTCAGACTTTACGTTAAGGTAGCCCTGTTCCCTGTTCTTATGCATCTTGGATAACATACCTTTGATACATCAGAGTAGTTGTTCTTTTGCAAGACGATTTGAAGGCACAAGACGCTGGGACTAGCATATGAGACAACATACTTCTTAGGTTACCTGGTTCCTTGCACAACCTCTCTATGTGCTGTAAATGTTAATTATCCTGGAGCAACCAAAGTAAAAAAAAAAAACAAAACCTGTTTCTCCATTTTGTTATTTATCAATTCTACAGATTTCGTTACTTCCTAATGGATTTCACACAACTTATTCCATCTCCTTTTTTTATTATAATGTATAAAATAAGGTGCAAAACTGCCATTCTCTGGAGCTCAATTTGAGATTTTGCTTCCCAGCAATTGTCATCAATTTTGCTCAAATAAACTCATAAAAAATCTTACAGGTTTAGATGTTTCTGATGTAAAGGGTAATGAAAGGAAACTCCCCCAGGCAGAGAACAGACAGCGCCCCAAGGTCAGGGAGTACCAGGACAGGCTCAGCCAACAGAGAGGGAGGGTCTCCCAGTAACTACCCCTGAGGAACAGGGAGCCCACAGCCACCTGAGCTCCCACCACAGTCCTCTCTTCCCAGGACATGCAGGACACCTTCCTCTTCACTCCAAGGAACTGCAAGGCCTCCTGAGACTCCTGGTCCTGGGTCTCTATCCCTAGACGCAAAGGGCATGCTGGTGACAACCTGAGGTAGAGGGAGGGTCCCCTCTGTAGACGTCACCCAGCTTGACCCCTTCTCACCCCCAGTCACCTCTGTGCCCTTCCTGCTGGAAGGAAATCCAACCTTCCCAGCACATTTGAGAACACCTGTCAACCCGATGCTCAGCTGGGTTTCTGTGTCACAAATAGAAATAATCCCCAGTTTGGGGCCTGTGGGGCTCTCTGTGTGGTGCTGACAGACCCAAGACCAAGACACAGCAGAGGCCAATGCTAGGATGAGAGTGTCATCTTCTCAGGCGGCACGTGGCCCCATCAGCCTTGCTGTTGCAAGTGGGCTCCACAGGCCAGTAAGACCCACCTTCAATTAGAACTCATCAGATTCAGAGTCTCTGGTCCACTGCACACCTTTTGATTCAGAATCTGCATTTTAACAGGATGTGGAGACCCTCCCTGTGCACAGGAGGGGTTAAGGAGTGTCCCATCACCACATCACCAGAACTCATTCTGGTTGGGCATCCATATTAGCTGGGCAGCTGCTGAAGCAGCATCTATGGTGTCACCTGGGCATCACAATCTTTACAAAGTTTCACAGGTAATCCGATGTACAGCAGTGGTGAAATTCCTGTGAGAAGAGGTCCTGAGGTGGCCCCAGAACTCCTGCTCTGAAGGGAAAAGTCAATTGTGAATGAGAGATGACTGTGGGGGAGGCTACTGTTCATCTGACTGGGAGCCATGGGGAATGCCCATGACCTGGATGCTCCAGGCTAGTGCTTTTCCAAACAGAGCATGTGAATGTGTGTGTGTGTGCGTGTGTGTGGGTGTGTGTGTGGTTTTCATCTTTATTCAAAGATGAAAACCAAGGTTCAGTAAATTGTACCTCAGTAGCTCCAAGGAAACCAACATTTAGAGGGATGGTATGCTGGAAGGAGGGGGAAATGGTGGCAAAAATGTGGGGAGGAGGAGGTGGGTCCTTGGCACAAACTCCGCCCTCGTCCACGTGAGCAGGTAAGTGATCTTGCACCAGCAGGAGGCCCAGAACCCAGTGAAGAGGGAAAGCAGATCCTACCAGTTTGTACAGTGGTGCCTTTGAGCTTTCCTGGAATCCAAGCTCTTCTCGCAGAGGGAGGGACAGTGCAGGCAGCAGACACCATGGACTCACTCTCAGTCCCTATCCGCAGAGGACCTATCCCCTGGCAGGGGCTCCTTTTGGCTGGTAAGGAAGGACAATCCCTGGGGGGTGGACTGAAGCAGGAAAGACAGGGACTTGCTGGGGTCTCTTGGGGAGAACAGCGCTCTGAGAGTGGAGGGTGAGCTTCTATGTGGACCTGAGGCGAGAGGACAGGGGAGCAGAGAAGGCTGGGGAAGAGAGATGGGTAACA
>NW_006289246.1:0-575 GCF_000327345.1 Myotis davidii
ACAAAGTTGGAGGATCTTATGCGGATTAAGGAGAGGCCATGAACTAAGGACCTCTGTACCTGAGATACCCACGCCCCCCCAAAGGAATTTGTTTTTGTGTTTTGTTTTTTATAAAGGCTCAGGCAGAGTGCCTGCTACATAGTAAGCTCTTTTTTAAAAGATATATATTTTCTTTATTGATTTTAGAGAGGAAGGGAGAGAAATATTAATGACGAGAGGCTCATTGATCGGCTGCCTGCTGCACGCCCCCTACTGGGGCCGCTAGGGCAAGGAATTTGTTTTTAATTACAGGGTAAAGTGAGAGCACAGGCCTAAGTTTTTTTTCAAGGTTCTCCCATAACTGAATTTTCTTCTTTCCACAGATTTGATAGTAGAGATGGAAGGGAAGAATCAGACTGTGTTTCTACATGACAACGCCACCATCTCCTGCAAGGTCTCTGGTTCCACACCCTTGAACCTCACGATTATGGGTGTTATCTGGTATCACAAGCATGAGGTGCATGAAACAGAGCACAAGGTGTTTGAAATGTATGGAAACTACCATCAAAAGGCATTCAGACCCGGAGCCAGCGTGT
>NW_006289247.1:0-201 GCF_000327345.1 Myotis davidii
TCAGAACAAGGGAATCACACAGACTGATAGTGAGGGGATGTAAAAATTTCTTTCAGGCCAAAGGAAAAGATAATAAAAGCTAGGGTACCAATACTTATATCTGACAAAATAGATCTCAAAGTGAAGACCATAACAAGAGATAAAGAAGGCTACTTCATAATACTAAGAGATCAATACAACAAGAGGATATAACCTTGATAA
>NW_006289248.1:0-223 GCF_000327345.1 Myotis davidii
CACCTAACACAGAAAGTCACTCTATCAACACAGAAAGCACAGAAAATGTGGAGACAAAGAAACAAGTCACGAATTACAGAAATGGAGGAAAGCAAACTACTGGACATAGAGTTCAAAACCACGGTTTTAAGATTTTTCAAGAATTTTCTAGAAACTGCCAATAAACTTAGTGAGACCCTCAAAATATCTAGTGAGACCACCGAAAAATTTAGTGAGACCCTCA
>NW_006289249.1:0-597 GCF_000327345.1 Myotis davidii
TATAGTTATTCATAATATTTTCTTACAATCCTTCGTACTTCTGTGGTGTCATTATTTCTTCAAATACATTCTGTCATTATTTCGTCAAACACATTCTCTATCCCTTTCTCCCTTTCTGCCTCTTTTGGCACACCTACTATTTGAATATTGTTGTTGTCCCACAGCACCATTAAGCTGTTCTCTGTTTTTATAATTCTTTTTTCTTTTTGGTTCTCTGATTGAGTGATTTTTTTCAACTCTGTCTTTTAATTCACTGATCTGATGTGCAGCCTACCCAAATTTTCTGTGTATTCCTTCCAATGTGTTCTTTGTTTGTGTTGTGTCATTCTTTATTTGTTTTTATAGTTACTATATTTTTTCTCATGCTGTGAGCATCTTTACCATCATTATTCTGAACTCTATATCAGATAAATTTCTTATCACCATTTCATTTATCTCTTCTTCTGGAGAATTCTCTAGTTCTTTCATTTGGGGGTTGTTTATTTGTCTCCTCATTTTGGCTTCCTGTTTGGGTATTAGGTAGGTCTGCTGCACCTCTCAATCTCTAGTGCAGGTCAAGGTTAAATGCTTTTTCTGACTAATTAGATCAGGCAAAGA
>NW_006289250.1:0-680 GCF_000327345.1 Myotis davidii
AACTAAAGGGCTGGTGAGGGCCTGGCACCCACCGCCAGAACCGGGGACTCAGGCCCACGGTCCAGCGCCGCGGTGATGCCTCAGGGCTGGTCCTCAGGGCGCCTCCTATTGTGTCGCTGTGTTCACAGCCCCTCCTTCTGCCCTCACTGCAACCCTCTAGCCTGGAGGCGGCTCCTCCTCTCGGCATTTGGGGAACGTTTACACCGCATCTCAGGCTTCATCCCTCTGCTGCTCACAACCACAAACAGCCCCGTCGTCCTGAGCATGAAAGTAAAACTCCTCCCGGGACCCGCCTCTCATCCTCTATGTCGCCTTTAGACACACACCAGGCCTGGGTATCCCACCTCCCGGCTCAGTCCCAACATGGCCTCCCCTGGCGGCACCGCAGCCCATCGCCCTCCTCCCCGCTCCCATCCCGGGTCCCCAACGAGGACTCACTGTGCTGGACGCTGCGACCTGGGCTGCACGACCTGTGCAGCACCGGGAACAGAGGCTGGAGGGTTAAACGGGGTGACACTGAGTCAAACTGTGTGAGCGGAGAGGAGTTGGGGAGGCACGGGGACCCCAATACCGCCGATTTGGTGTCAAGAAGCCTCAGACACACCCTGCCCAGCGGGGCCGCTGGCTCCACCACCTCCTGCTACTCACCACCAAGCGCTGAAGCCTGTGAGTCTGTGCAC
>NW_006289251.1:0-204 GCF_000327345.1 Myotis davidii
GTCTGATTTCAGATGGTCTAACTTGCACTTAACGTGCTGAAAAGCCTGAAATACTGATGAGAACAGTAGGTCGGATTTAGGAATTGGGGGCACCGTTGTCTCTAAGAGGGGCACCATTGTCTCTAAGAAGGGGAAGATGTGTGGAGAGCTCTGGGTTTTCTTACATAAGATAAATACAAACCTTGTCATTTCCAGAGAAGGGGA
>NW_006289252.1:0-322 GCF_000327345.1 Myotis davidii
AGTATTTTTATTTTACTATGTTAAGGTTTTATTATTTTATTTTTATATATTTTTAAATTTTTAAATATAATTTTTATTAAATGCAGACAGGAAGGGAGAGGGAGAGAGAGATAGAAACATCAATGGTGAGAGGGAATTATGGATCCCCTGCCTCCTGCGTACCTCACACTGGGGATGAGCCCTCAACCAGGGCATGTGCCCTGACCAGGAATGGAACCTTGGCCTGGTTCATAGTTCTATGCTCAACCACTGAGCCATGCAATCTAGGCAGGTTCTTTTGTTGTTGTTGTTTTATTTTATTTTATTTTATTTTTTTTAAATA
>NW_006289253.1:0-973 GCF_000327345.1 Myotis davidii
CCTTTCAGTCTGCAGGCCGAAGCTCTATCCAATAGGCCAAAACCGTTTCGGCCACGGTAGACTCTTGAATGTTGTTAAAATATTGAAAGGATGGTCACCTCAAATGTGAAGTTTTCTGCCACACTGATACAGTTTTTCCTTTAACACATCGGTCTAGAACTGCCTTGTTTGATATTGGAGATGCTAGAGAAATGAGGTGTTACTCTGTTTCATTGATGATTCACTTCATGTTACATTTGCCCCATACCAAAGTGAAATATTAGTAATAAGGTAAATTGGGTATGGTGTACATAGGTATTATCTTAACAATTTTTCTGTAAATCTGGAACTATTCTAAAATAAAACATCCACTAAAACAACACTCAAAATACTAGGAAATGGTAATATCTGAACCTAGTGGAACAGATCACTGAAACGATGGGGGAGTTTGAGTAGTGGGTGAGAGGAAACACCACCTCCCTGCCATATGCTGGACTGTAATGGAACTAGAGGAAGAGAGAGAGAGAGAGAGAGAGAGAGAGAGAGAGAGAGAGAGAGGGGGCGGGGAGAGAGAGAGAGAGAGAGAGAGAGAGGAAGGAAGGGAGACGTCTCTTTTCTATAACCAGAGCATCTGAGACTACTGCATCCTCTCCCAGCCCCGTCCCTCCTGGATGGTCAAGCTGAGGCTAAGTGTTGTCAAGCCACTCCATGGCAACCACTGATTTTGGGCAACCAGAACTGAAGCGAGTGGCTCCTTATTAACCTAGAGATTATAAATAGATGCCAGGACCCTTTGAGTGGTGTGATGTTGCCTCAAGATAGCTAAACTTACTACCAAGATATTGTAGACTAGTGGAGATAAGGAATAGGACTCCAAACACAAGGATGGATGAAGAAACTGCAAGTTCTAAAGTAAATTAGATGTCAGTCTGGCAACTGGATAAAGAAGAAGTGGTTTTGGTCAGAGTACCTTATTCAAATGCTGCCCCTTCCC
>NW_006289254.1:0-296 GCF_000327345.1 Myotis davidii
GAGGGCAGTCCGCGGAGCTTGGCCAGGGTTGGCTCAGTTGTTTGCCTGGCCTGCTGACGGCCATCTTCTCGAGACAAGAAAGTTCAGGCTGGAGGAGAATTGAGGACCCGAAGGAGCGGGTGCCTCGTGCCCGTCGCGCTTTGACACTGGAACGTGAGGAGCCCCAGGAGTGGGAGTTCCCGCTGCCGCCCTCGGGCCCGAGCGCCTCGGTCCGGACGGGGGTCGTGCTGCCGCTGCTGCTGCCGCGCTTAGGGGCAGATAGGGCTTTTGAGGCTCTAGCGGCTCCTGGGAAAGGT
>NW_006289255.1:0-465 GCF_000327345.1 Myotis davidii
TCTAAATGGATTTGAACAATGGGATTGTAAGAAATGGGACTGTAAGAAACAGTGTGTCCTGCCCTGGCCCACATGGCTCAGTTGGTTGAGCGTTGCCCTGTGCACACCTCAGGTTTGATTCCTGGTCAGGGCACACATCCAGGTTGTGGGTTTGGTCCCCCATGGGGGGCACTTATGGGAGGCACCTAACCAGTGTTTCTCTCTCACGTTAATTTTTTTTATCTCTCCCTCCAATGTCTCTCTCTCTCTCTCTCTCTCTCTCTCTCTCTCTCTCTCTCTCTCTTTCTCTCTCTCCTCATTCTCTCCATCTCTCTCCAAAATCAATAAAAACATATTTTTCAAAAAGAAGGTGAAAAAAGGAATGAAGGGCTGCATAAATTTTCTACACCTGTTGGAAAAGACAAGCATTTTTTTTGAGAGTTGAGAGAACGTAGGCCTTCCAGAAGTGACCAGCAGGCAGGAAAG
>NW_006289256.1:0-1574 GCF_000327345.1 Myotis davidii
TTACATATCCATAATACACAATACAATAATCAAATTTAATAAACCTAACATCAATAGACATTATTTTTTTAATGTTTGTATTGACTTCAGAGAGAGGAAGGAAGAGGGAGAGAGGGATAAAAAACAATGATGAGTGAGAATCATCAATCGGCTACCTTCTGCATGCCCCTACTTGGGATCAAGCTTACAACTCGGGCATGTGCCCTGACCCAGATTCAAACCATGACCTCCTAGTTTATGGGTCAATGCTCAACCACTGAGCACCACTGGCCAGGCTCAATACACTTTATACATACTATACATTGAATATTCCAGTTTCATCAATTGTCAGAGTGACATGCTTTATAGTTATTTATTTTCTAGTATAAGATCTAGTCTAGGATCAGAATACGTATTTATTTATCAGGTCTATTAAGTTTCCTTCTACCTGGAGCAGTTCCTTATATTTTCTTTCTTTCATGACATTAATATTTTTGAATAATATCACTAGTAATATTATAGTTTTATATTCCTTAACTTGGGTATTTCTGTTGTTCCTATGAAGAGATTCAAGTTATGCATTTGGGGCTGGGACACTACATAAGTGATGTATCATATTGGTAGCATATAATTTTAATGAATGTATTAGTGATTATGTTAAATCAGATTGCTTAGTATATTACTTATCTATTGTTGCATAACAATAGAGCCACAAAACTGACAGCTTGAAGCACATACACATTTATTATATGACATTTTCATATGACAACCCCTCCACTCTATGGTTTTAGCACCCAATAATGATTCTTACCAGAATTCAATTTACTATATTAATTCTGAAATAGTAATTTTTCAACTGATAACCTATTCTATATCTATTAGTCAGAATTCTACTATTAGAACAGGTTTATCATAAATTCCTGTTTATCTATGTATCTGCAATCAATGTGTTCTGTTTCACAACTGCTTTTAATATTTTTCCATTATCTCTCATTTTCAGCTATTTATTATGTGCCCTGATGAGACTTTCTGTATTCCAAATTTGCTGTGGTTTCTTGAAATGCTTCAATGTATAAATATGTACTTTTTTTTAAATGTAGAAAATTTTGCCCATTATTTCTTCAATAGTTTTTTTTCTCCACCCCCAGCTTCAGTGGCTCTCTTTAACTATCATTCTACTTGATTGATCTCAAGCTTACTGAGTATTTGTCTATTACTTAAATTATTTTCTCACATCATTTTGTATATTTTTTAAATTCACTGTTCTTGTTTTCTTCTGATGTTTCAAATATATTGTTTATCCTATCCAGTGGGACTATTTTTATTTTCTTTGTAAGCTATTATATTTTTTACCTCCAACAATTCATTTGAGTTTTTTACATTTTTTTCTCTTCTTTATATTTGTTTTAATAACCTACTTAACTATTTTCTTGAGTTCAATCAATCTCATTGTATCTTATGCTGCTTTTATTTTTAATCCAAATTCATTATTAAAATTTGAATATCTGATTTCATTCTAGTTTAATATTTGTTTGTGATTGTTTTTGTTAGACAATTTGGAGTATTGTATCTAATAAAGAGGGAGTATGCTAATT
>NW_006289257.1:0-323 GCF_000327345.1 Myotis davidii
TTAAATGCCCCAATCAAAAGATAGAGGGTAGCTTAGTGGATATGGAAACATAACTCTTATATCTGCTGTCTACAGGAGACCCACCTTAGAACAAAGGACTCATACAGGCTGATGGTGAAGGGATGGAAAAAGGTTTTTCAGGTGAATGGAAATAAAAAAAAAACTGGGGTAGCAATACTTATATCTGACAAATTAGACCTCAAAGTGAAGGCCGTAACAAGAGATAAGGAAGGCCACTTCATAATACTAAAGGGATCAATACAATAAGAGGATATAACCATGATAAATATATATGCACCCAATGCAGGAGCACACACATACAT
>NW_006289257.1:465-1187 GCF_000327345.1 Myotis davidii
ATCAGATGGAATTAATTGACATCTTCAGAACATTTCACCCCAAAGCCACAGAATATACATTCTTCTCAAGCATACATGGGTCATTTTCAAAGATAGATGATATATTGGGACACAGACAAAGTCTCTTCAAATTCAGGAGGATAGAAATTATATCAAGCATCTTCTCATATCACAATGGCATAAATTATAAATCAACTACAATTAACAACAATGAAAAAAAATAAAACACCTGGAGGCTAAATGGCATGCTATTAAACAATATTTGGGTTACCAAGGAGATCAAAGAAGAAATAAAAAGCATCATGGCGACAAATGACAATGAAAATACAATAGAAAACCTATGGTGTGGGACGCGGTTACGGTGTTTTGGCCAGGTTCAAGCTTCGGACTAATGAAGGGACAAGGTCCTCTCATTGCCACGTACAAGTCCCAGCTGGAGGGCAGGGCCCTCCCAGCACAATTATAGTCAACGGCTGTGGTTGTAAGCTTGAACCTATGGTCCAAACATGTAGCCCTACGTGCCTTGTGATAGAGTTCTGGTGCATGTAGTTGAGTGAGATTGAAACTCATGAGAATGCTGTAAACAACTTGATCACGCCCCTACTTTGCCTCGTGGCATCTGCTATAAAATAAAGACATGGCTTGTGGGCGCTGTCTCCTCATCAGGGAGCAGGGTCCCACCAAGACCTAGCTTTCATTCTCTTGTCCGTCTTTTCTCAATC
>NW_006289258.1:0-570 GCF_000327345.1 Myotis davidii
ATTGATGGCAGGGAACATATTTATCATTTGCCTCCCGTATCTGCCGAGGATGGGAATCACACACACAACTTTGTTAATTATTTGTTTTAATATATATTTTATAGATTTCAGAGAGGAAGGGAAAGGGAGAGACAAATAGAAATATCAATGATGAAAGAAAATCAGTTGAGCGGCTGCCTCCTGTGTGGTCACTACTGGGAGTCAAGCCCACACTCAGGTATGTGCCCTGACCAGGAATGGAATCAAAGGTCGAAGCTCATTCACTGTGCCAGACTCCATTCAGTTTTGAAATATATTTTCAATTAGTTTAGAATTCAACCTTGATGGCTACTCAATTTTCCTTCAGCATTAAAGTCCTCATTTGTTGCAGGAGGTTCATGTTCAGGAGACCAGACGTCCCATCTGACACAGTTTCCCTTACAAACTGCTCAGAGGTTAAACTAAGACCATAGTGTGAGCCTACTGCCAGTGCACCAAGTGTTGTGTTAGAGAGGAGTTTCTGTGAAGGTCCCTGGGAACCAGAAGCATGAACTAGAGCAGTGATGGGGAACCTTTTGAGCTCAGCGTGTC
>NW_006289259.1:0-1082 GCF_000327345.1 Myotis davidii
TCCCTTTCCCACATCCCAGGACAGGATTCTCGAGCCTTGTTTCATCCAGACAGAAACGGTGCACATACTGAACAAAGAAAACAAGACTAAATAGACACGACAACTAGACAAATGCCTCAGTCAGAAGGTTTTTTTTCAAAGGGAACAAAACAAAACAGAAACAAACAAAACCCCTTTTACACAGGCGCATGCCACATTTACACCACAAAATACCAACAAATCAGTTTCAATTGTGCAGAGATACTGAACAAGTCCCTGAACAGAGGCAGTAGAAAACTGCCTAGGAAGGCTTCTCTTCTACCTTTTTTAAAAGACAGGCCAGACTCAAACCTTTAGTCAGTCCAAGTTTTGACTTCCTTCCTGGAAGTCCCAGAGACGTTGAATACCGTCTAGAAGCCATTCCTCCATGATACAGGACAAGTCCCTTAGAGATCGGAGATACAGAACAAGTCCCTGACCCATTTTGACAAAGACAAAGACAACAAACAACAAAGACAAAACGAACCAGACAGATGCAACCCTAAGGTTGCCCAGACCAGGACCCCCAGACGCTATCGTGCCTGGGCGGTCGGACTCCGAGGTTACACTGCGTTCAGCATTCTTTTGAGTCCACCACCAGTGACCGGTCCCAGAACTTACCTCTAGAGGATTTTCCAGGTGACTCGAATTTTGTTAGGGACGGCCCAACGTCCCCTGTCCGCTAGCTGGATCCGAAGGGGATTTCTCCGGGGCCCTGGAACTTCTCAGGTTGCGCACCCCCTAGAGACCCCTCAGTCTCCACAAACAGCTCGGAAGGTTTTGCCTCCCTTTATGTCCGAAACAGCACCCCTAGGGGGCTGCATCTTGCTGGGGAGCTTCCAAATGTTGTAATATACCCTGCGAATCACAGAAGGAAGCCTTAAGAAGTCGAATTAAAGAGTCACATTTATTGCAGTCCGGGATTATGAGGGGCCAGTCCCCAAATCTCATGGTCCTCTGGTTAAATTTCTTAGGTGACAGAAGCTTACTACTGGCTACTCCTATTTGGTCTCCCCTCCCCGCCCCCCAGCTCTGACTTTTAAAAAGTTATAAGTTGAGCTGAA
>NW_006289260.1:0-514 GCF_000327345.1 Myotis davidii
GACTGAAATCTATAAAACAAGCCAGAAACCGCCGTTCTCAGGAGCATTTCTCAATACCCTGAGGTTCTGCTTCTTGTTGACAGTTTGGCTCAAATAAACTCACAAACATTCTTTACAGGTTTGAATGTTTTTATGTTAACGCTAGGGGGCCCAGTACATGAATTCATGCACCTTGAAAGGAACTATGGGCCTCGAGGCTGCAGTGGGCCAAGGGGAGGTTCTCGGCCCATCCTCCGAGTCCCTGCCCGGCCCCTCCCTCCTCAGCCCGGTTTCCTGTCTGCTGGCAGCCCAGCTCCCGCCGCCACTCCCAGGTGCTGATGGCATCGGCCTCACTCACACCCGATGAAGGCGTGGAGTGCTTGGGGCTGGCACCAGCAGCAGGTGCAAGTGGGGCTGGTGCTGTCAGTGGGCATGAGCGGCGGCTGCTACCCTGATCACCCCTCAGGAGCACAGGGAGGTGGAGACGCCCTCAGGGGCTATCGGGCCAGCAGCCACCGCTCACACCCACTGATGG
>NW_006289261.1:0-288 GCF_000327345.1 Myotis davidii
GGTGAGATGTGCTTCATGTGCAGACAGTGGACAGATGTGCTTCATCTGCAGGACAGATGAAAACTGGGGACTGGAGCACATGCCTCGCAGAGCCTGTGAGTGATGGGACCAGGTGGGGAGACAGAAGACCCTGCATGGAGGGGGCAGGGCAGGGGGAAGGGGTCCTTCCATGGAGGGGGCAGGATAGTGGAGGCAGTGAAACCTGCATGGAGGGGGGCAGGGCAGGGAGAAGAGAGGATGCTCCATGGAGGGGAAAGGAAGAGAGGAGAGGGGACCCTCCATGGAGGG
>NW_006289262.1:0-390 GCF_000327345.1 Myotis davidii
CCAATAACTATGGAAGAAATTGAAGTAGTCATTAAAAAGCTTCTAGCAAACAAAAGCTCAGGGCCAGAGGGTTTCACAAGGGAGTTCTACCAAACATTCAAGGAAGAACTAAAACCTAGCCTCTTCAGACTAGTCCAAAAAATTCAAGAGGAAAGAACACTTCCAAGCTCATTCTATGACGCCAGCATCACACTAATACAAAAACCAGATAAAGACAACACAATGAAAGAGTATTACAGGCCAATATCCCTTATGAATATAGATGCCAAAATCCTGAACAAAATTCTAGCAAATCAGATCCAGCAGTACCTCAGAAAGATCATACACCACGACCAAGTAGGTTTTATCCCAGGGATGCAACATCCGCAAATCAATAAATGTGATACATCA
>NW_006289263.1:0-210 GCF_000327345.1 Myotis davidii
AATATTCTCATCATAAACATATACTGCAAAGTAAGGAAAGGTATAGATTGTGGAGAATTGATAAGTATAAATTCACACACACACATGCACACACACATGCACACACACTCACACACACACAGAATACATTAATGTATGGTATTGGGTCAATAGTAGGTTAGTTAGAAAGTTAGTAAGGTTAACCAGGAACAAATTCATGAAAGAAATAGA
>NW_006289264.1:0-962 GCF_000327345.1 Myotis davidii
TCAGTTAAGGTAAAGATTGACCTTTGTCAAGAAGGTTACTGGCCTAGGACATTACTATACACCATGACTTCCTTTTAACTAGAAAGTTTTAATTTCAGACCATCCTTTGTGGTTTCTTTGTGGTTTCTTTAGGTCTCTGAGTTTGTAAGGCCCACCATGCAGGCTTCTCCTGAGCTTGTCAAGTTTAGTATGTGGCCCTTTTACATCCACACAGGGGAAATAAAAACAGGAAAATGCATTTGGGCTGTATAATATTTGGATCCTAACAAGAAATTCATTTATGGTCTTTGTCCTCTTTCTGCAAGAGCAACTAAAATCCTTGGACTATTCCAGTGATGGCGAACCTATGACTTGCCTGTCAGAGGCGACACGCGAACTCATTTTTTTGGTTGATTTTTCTTTGTTAAATGGCATTTAAATATATAAAATAAATATCAAAAATCTAAGTCTTTGTTTTACTATGGTTGCAAATACCAAAAAAAGTTCTATATGTGACACGGCACCAGAGTTAAGTTAGGATTTTTCAAAATGCTGACACGCCGGGCTCCAAAGGTTCCCCATCACTGGACTATTCTAAGTATTGAGAGCAATAAGTGTGTTTTGTTAGGTTAATGAGATGACTTTTTTTTTTAAAATATATTTTATTGATTTTTTACAGAGAGGAAGGGAGAGAGATAGAGAGTTAGAAACATCGATGAGAGAGAAACATTGATCAGCTGCCTCCTGCACGCCCCTCACTGGGGATGTGCCCGCAACCCAGGTACATGCCCTTGACCGGAATCGAACCTGGGACCCTTCAGTCCGCAGGCCGACGCTCTATCCACTGAGCCAAACCGGTTTCGGCAATGAGATGACTTTTGAAAGCACCTGGGTGATGGGGGCTGCTAGTTGCCAGTGGAGACAACCAGTGATTAGAGCAGCCCTGGGCAAGCGGGCTGGATCCGGCCCGTTTGAAATGAATA
>NW_006289265.1:0-568 GCF_000327345.1 Myotis davidii
AATACTGTCTATGATGTAACAATCCATTCTATGCACTAACAATTCTCTATGAAGTCAAAATCCTTTCTATGATGTAACAATCCTGTCTATGAACTAACAGTCCTCTCTGTCAAGTCACAATACTGTCTAGGACATAAAAATACAGTCTATGAAGTAACAATCCTGTCTATGAAGTAACAATCCTCTGTATGAAGTCACAATCCAGTCTGTGATGTAATAATCCTCTCGATGAAGTCACAATCCTGTGTATGAGGTATCAACACATTATATGAAGTAAAAATCAAGTCTAGGAAATAAAAATCCTGTCTATGAAGTAACAATCCGCTCTATCAAGTCAAAATCCAATCTATGGAGTAACAATGCTCTCTATGAAATTACAATCCTGTATATGATGTAACAGTACATTCCATGAAGTAACAGTCCTGTCTATGAAGTAACAAACCGGTCTATGAAGTCACAATGCTCTCTATGAATTCACAATCCAGTCTATGAAGTCACAATCCGTTTTATGAATCTATGATGTAATAATCCTGTTTATGAACTAACAATCCTCTCTGTGAAGTCACAA
>NW_006289266.1:0-217 GCF_000327345.1 Myotis davidii
CTCTATCCAATGAGCCAAACCGGTTAGGGCTATATCTACTTATTTATTTATTTATTTATTTTAAATTTTCCCCATTATTGATTAAGGTATTACATATGTGTTCTTATCCCTCCCATTTCCCCCTGGTGTCTGTGTCCTTTGGTTAGGCTTATATGCTTGTATACAAGTCCTCTGGTTGATCTCACCCCCTTACCCCCTCCCTCCCCTACCTTCCCTC
>NW_006289267.1:0-670 GCF_000327345.1 Myotis davidii
TATTTCTATTTGTATGCCTGTGTTCCTTCTTTCTTTTCTACTTCTTCTTTTTCAAACAGTCCCTTTAGCATGTCTTGCATTGCTGACTTGGTAGTGATAAACTCCCTTTGCATTTTTTTTTGTATGCAAAGCTCCTGATTTCCCCTTCAATATTGAATGATAGCCTTGCTGGATAAATTATTCTTGGATTCAGTCCCTTACTTTGCATCACTTTGTATACTTTATTCCATTCCCTCTAGCCTGATGTGTTTCTGTTGAGAAATCATTTGATAATCTAAGGAGAGATGTAGGTAACTCTCTGTCTCTCTCTTGTAGCTTTTAAGATTCTCTCTTTGTCATTAATGTTTGTCATTGTAATTATGACTTGTCTTGGTGTTGGTCTTTTTGCATTCATCTTGTTTGGGACTCTCTGTGCTTGTGTGACTTTTTTCTTCCCAAATCAGGGAAGTTTCTATCATTATTTTTTTTTTGAGTTAGGTTTTCTGATCCTTGCTCCTCTTCTTGTTCTTCGGGCACTCCTATTATACACATGTTACTTCATTTCATGTTGTCCCGAAGCTCTCTTAGGCTCTCCTCCTGCTTTCTTTTTTTTTTCTCTCCAGTTACTGTTCAGATGGGGTGTGTTTAACTACACTATCTTCTTTTTTTTTATTTTATTATTTATTACAAA
>NW_006289268.1:0-435 GCF_000327345.1 Myotis davidii
AATCGTACACCTATGGATGAGGACTGTGGGGGGATACGGGCAGAAGGTGGGGTGGGAACCGGGCGGAGGGGAATTATGGGGGGGAAAAGAGGAACAACTGTAATAATCTGAACGATAAAGATTTAATTTTTAAAAAGTTTATATTTAAAAATCTCTTAATAAATAATTTTGATATAAAAAACTAAAATTTTAAAGATTAAATAGAAATATCCTTATAGGATAAGGATATAAACAGAGAAAATATTTTTGTACAGCTATATAATGTGTTTAAGCTAAGTGATATTACAAGAGTCCATGTTTTACAATTTTTATTTTATTTTTTTATTGAAAAATAACAATTCTTTAATAACATCAAATATAGCCCGTATTCAAATTTCGAATTATCTATAGGAATTTAAAACATTTTATTTTATTTTATTTTTTATTTTTTTATTG
>NW_006289269.1:0-503 GCF_000327345.1 Myotis davidii
CAATCCTGTCTATGAATTAACAATACAGTCTACAAAATAACAATCCTGTCTATGAAGTAACAATCTTCTCTATGACGTCACAATCCATTCTATGAAGTAAAAATCCTCTCTATGAATTCACAATCTTGTCTATATGTAACACTATAGTCTATGAAGTAACAATCCTATGATGTAACAATACAGTCTATGAAGTAACAATCCTGTCTATGAAGTAATAATACTTTCTATGAACTTACAATCCAGTCTGTGAAGTAACTATCCTCTATGAAGTGACATACCTGTCTATGATGTAACACTACAGTCTATGAAGTAACAATCCTGTCTATGAAGTAATAATACTTTCTATGAACTTACAATCCAGTCTGTGAAGTAACTATCCTCTATGAAGTGACATACCTGTCTATGATGTAACACTACAGTCTATGAAGTAACAATCCTGTCTATGAAGTAATAATACTTTCTATGAACTTACAATCCAGTCTGTGAAGTAACTATCCTCTATG
>NW_006289270.1:0-4940 GCF_000327345.1 Myotis davidii
AGACCCACCAGGAGTCAAAACATCATCTCTTCCCCCTCGTCTCATCCCCATCATCTCATCCCCATCATCTCATCCCCATCATCTCATCCCCATCATCTCATGGTTCAGGGACTACAGTCGCTGATGTGTGCAGACACCCAGGGCTGTACGTAGCAGCCCCTTCGCCTTCATAGTCCTGTCTGTAGCACCCCAGCCCCTTCGCCTTTATAGTCCTGTCCCCTACACCTGCTGGAAAACAGGATTTGATTGGTTGTAAGCACCCTGTCTTCTGGGTTGGCTGGCCTTCTCAGTAAACACCTCATATGGTTCAACCCGGCCTTCGTTATTGGACACAGGGACAGGCAGCCCCAGCCCACCCGGGGGTTTCCCAGTAACATAAGGAGGGTTTTGTAAAGGCCCCTGAGCTGGGCGTTGAGGAGGGGCCTTCTCAAGTTTCATCAGGCCTAGGCAAGGCAGATGGAGCAGGCACCGCTGGGACCCCATCATGGCTTTCCCCGGCCTCCCTGACCCCCTGAGCCACCCACTGGGAGGCCTTGATGGGCAGGTCTATGACCCAGGCCTCCCCTTCCCTGGCCCTCACTTGGCGTTGGCTCTGTGCTGCTTGGCATTGGCTCTGTGCTGGGCCACGGCCATCTTCGTGGGCATCAGGAAGAGGACGTCGGTCTCAAACTCCACCACTGTCTTCTTCTTGGCCTCCTGGGAGGAGTCCTGGGCCCAGGGGGCCGTGTAGAAGTCAAAGGTGGCATTGGCACCTCTGGGCCCCTTAGCAATGGTGAAGCCACTGACCAGCTTGAAGAAGTCCTCCCTGAAGGGACAAGCCAAAACTTGTTCCTGGACCTGGGCCAGCGGTAGCATCCCCCACAAACCACCGTAAGGGGCCTGTGGATGGCCCGCTACACCGGCCAACAACCTTCTCCAGCTGAGGCCTCCCCAAGAGGCCCCCAGCACTGCCCTAGCCCTGAACCCTACTCACCCTGTGACGGTCAGCAAGGCCACGTTGATGGCTGGCAAGTCAACGCTGGCAAAGATGTGGCCATCCATGTCGTTGGTGCCAGCGATGTAGTCGATGTCGGCCGCGTTGGCAAAAAGGTTGATGGGGTCGTCGGGGATGAAGTCTCCGTCCACGACAGGCATGAGGCCCAAATAGTACAGGAGTGGGTCTGCTTGTAGAGCAGGGGTCCTCACACCTTTCAGAACCCCCTGCCAGACCCCAGGCCCAGGGGCAGCTCCTGCCTCCTCTGATCCAGACCAGGGTCCTCAGCCTGTCCCCTGACATGGGGCCTGGATAGTTCTAAGGCCTGGGCTGCCCTGCGGGTGTGGAGCAGCTTCCCTGGCCCCGTCCATTAGAGGTCAGCACCCCCCAGTGTGGCAACCCAGACTGTGTGCGGACTGCCACAGGCTCCCTCGGGCCAAACCATCCCGCTGACAGCCACTGGGTCTGAGGCCCCTAAAATTGGGTGCAAATGACTGTTTCTGTCCGTTGTGGGGGAAAAGGTGCACCAGCTTCCCAAGGGGGTCAGGACCCAGAGAGGCTCAGTAGTAGGGATGGCACCCTTGGCACAGCCATTTGAGGCCACGGAGGCAACAAGGGCCCCGGCGGCACCGGCCTTCCAGGGACACCAGTGAGCGGGTGACAGGCCAGACAGCATCCCCTCAATCCTCACTTCTTGGGGAGCATGGCCATCCCCCCATGTGGAGACCCCACTCACACTTCCGTCCCAACAGGGGCATCTTATAGGCCAGCGTCAGGGCCCAGGGATCGGTGACCTTCAGACACTTGGCCATCCTGGCGGTATCGTTCAGGGGGCAGCCCACCTTCTTGGCGATCTGGGTGTTGCAGGGAGACAGGTAGGTGAGGCCAGTGTGGGGCAGATGGCCATGGGGACCGGGACAGGGCACGGATAGGAGGTAACCCTCCCCCCACCCACCACAGATGCCCTTTACCTGCTTAGCCCAGGAGAGAGGGTTCTTCTGGATGGCCCAGGGGGTCAGCGCCACGCCGCTCTGGCTGATGGCTCGCCGGATGAGGCCCTTGTTGTAGGGAGAGAGGATCTGCGACACACAGAGGTCCAGTTACCATGGCCTCGCCTCTCCTGCCCACCCGGGCGCCACCAGGGACAGCCAGACTGTCAGCTTCATGCTGTTCCCCACAGCCCCCATCTGCTCCCCCAGTTCCCATCACATCACCCAGCCACATCAGCTCCCCCAGTTCCCATCACCTCACACAGCCACATCAGCCCACCCAGTTCCCATCACCTCACACAGCCCCCATCAGCCCACCCAGTTCTCACCCCCTTACCCCATCAGCCCACCCAGTTCTCATCAGCTTACCCAGCCTCCATCAGGTAACCCAGCCTCCATCAGCTCTCCCAACACCCATCAGTTCCCTCAGCCACCATTAGCTCTCCTAGCTCCCATCAGCTCCCCCTGAGCTCCCCGCTAACACCCTGGGAGGAAGGCCCACCCTCCCACTGTCCATTAGACCTGCAGAGAGACGCTGACACTTCCAGATGATTGCCCAAAGATGGTGATGTTGTCGGGGTCCCCCCCAAAGGCCGCAATGTTCCTCTTCACCCACGCGATGGCCATGTGCTGGTCCCAAAGACCGTAGTTACCTGGGGCGGATGGGGGAGCCCATCAGGACCGGGGTGGGGGGAGAGAGTCCTCCATGTGGAGGCCCCTGTCAAGCCCCAGGATGGTGCAGGGCAGGTCCCAGGAGGCTGTTGAATGAGGTGCTGGAGAGGGTGTGGGGCTCAGGTAGGGGACCAGAAGCAGGAGGGCCAGGCTGCTCTACTCTCTCCCTGACACGGTCCCTATTGTTGTCTGTCTGTCCTATGACTCTGTGTCCCCTGAGTCACCACGTCAGTGTCTCATCTTCTGTTTCTCCCTGGGTCCCTGTCCCTGCTCCCTGGTCTTCCTGGGTCCGGGTATCTGCTTCCTGGTGTCCCTGGGTCCCTGAATGGCTGGCTGGCAACCTCTTCTCTCGCTACAGCTGCCGATGGGCTCCTGTGTCTCACTGTCTATCCCCAGCTTTCTGCTCTGCCAGTAGAATTCTGGGTCTTTCTGGAAGGTTGTCAGGAGTTGTTCGGTGAAAGTGGTGCTGAAGGGCCCCTGCCAGCTCCCTCACCCCTGGACTCACGCGCCCGACACACCTGGCAGGTTGGCGTCCCCAGTGCTGAGGAAGCCCAGCGGCCCGAGGCGGTAGTTGAAGGTGACCAAAATGACGTTGCCCCGCGTGGCGATCTCCTCCCCGTCGAACTGATAGTCACTGAAGAACTTAAACCCTTGGCCAGTCCCAAAGAAGAAGGCCCCTCCGAAGATCCAAATCATGACAGGCAGATTCTGGGAAACTGAGGCAGGAGAGCAGACCCGGTGACCCCAGCTGCCCCTCCCCATCCCCTCTGGGTGCTTGTTTCAGGGAATTTCAGCTCTGGAGCCCACACACAGCCAAGGGGCTGGGCAGGGCTGGGCCTCTGGCTGCCTGGGCACTTTCTTTAGGTTCAGGGACCAGGAAGGCATGGGGTGGGGGGATGCACCTTCCTTCTGGCCCTGGGGGACCCAGATGTTGA
Organism: Myotis davidii; assembly: GCF_000327345.1. Classification (NCBI taxonomy): domain Eukaryota; kingdom Metazoa; phylum Chordata; class Mammalia; order Chiroptera; family Vespertilionidae; genus Myotis; species Myotis davidii. Next base: position 3,570 of record NW_006289270.1, read on the forward strand.
GGTAGAGGCAGTCCTCGGAGCCCCTGGTATTTAACTGTGTGAGAGTGACTTGCAGGCATGGCTGCTTGAAGTCCTTGGCCTTCAGGGTCCCTGTGGGTGACCAGAGTTGCTGGCGTGAGGATGGTGGCCCCATATCCCACCGCAGGCACAGGGCCAGCTCGGCACCCCCACACCCTCTCCCACTGACTCCCACCTTGCCAGCCGGGGTGCGGCTGGGGGTTCTCCAGGGCCGTGGTTGGGGCGGCGAAGGGGATGCCCTTGAAGATGTCCACAGAGAGGCCGCCCATCCCGAAGAGGCAGAGCTTCTTGTTGACGCCCTCCACAAAGCCCCCTTCCGTGTGCACTACGCCCAGCTGGGGAGAGGGCCAGGCTCAGGGGGTGCAGGCTAGGCGGCCAGTGGGGTGGGGCAACCCCAGCAGGCTCTAGGGGTCCAGGGCGGCTTCTAGGTAGGGACCCTAGTCACACCCGCCGGTAGCTGTGGGTTCCTGTGGAAGCCCCGCTCCTCGCCCCCTTGCAGGGCCCTGAGGAAGGAGACCCTGGAGATGCCCCAAGGCTCTTAGGTCACCCTGGAGGGACCCCGGCAACTGGCAAGCAGGTGTGTGTCGCCCCTCTCAGGGGCTGGGGGCCGGGGGCCGGGCTCCGGGTTGAACTAGACTGAGGTCCAGACTCGTGTTCTGACGCCGAGGTCTGTGATGGGCAACCTGCTGGCCTGCTCAGGGCCCAGCTCCCTTCTGTGCGGGGCCATGGCCATCCCCAGACAGAGGAACACCCTGAGGGCCCTGGTGGCCAAGGCGGACTCCGCACATCAGCACTGAGGACGCCAGTGACCCTGGGTTTTGTTTGTGTTTGGCGTCAGTCACCCTGTGTGCCCTGAGAGCGCCTGTACCAGAACTTATTCATGGTTTCTGACGTTCAAGTTCGCGGGCGTCCTGTATTTGAGCTGCGTCTGGACCATCGTGTGAGTGCGGATGCAGGAGCAGAGGAAGGGCTGGGAAAGTGCCTGCTGGGTGTGGGGTCTGGGGGCTCTTCCTGCCAGCGCCTCAGCTGCCTGCTCCCCTTCACCCCCCCACCTACCCTCCGAGGTGTCTGAACCAGTTCCCAGGCTGGGTTAGGGGAGCAGACAGGGGCCCCTCCTCGCCCGCTGGGCTCTCGCTTACCTTTGCGGCGCTCACTACTGCCAAGCAGCAGGCGAGGCCTAAGACAGCCAGCTCCAGGCGCCCCATGGTGCGTGTGTCTTCCTGGGGGGCCCCTGCCTCTGTGCAAGGGTATTTATGGGGCAGGACATCCGGGAGACATCCGGGAGCCGGGCTGGCAGATGCCTGTTGATGGTTCCCTTCCCCTCCCCTCACTCTGCCCCTCCCTCCAGGCAGG
>NW_006289271.1:0-208 GCF_000327345.1 Myotis davidii
AAAGGAGGAGCCACCATGTAGGTACCTGTTGACCTTATCAGAGATGGACAGAGAGGGTGGCCAGTCTCAGTGTTTCCAGTCTTCTGTTAGTGGTGATAGGCTTCACTCCCACATTTCTTAGGTCAAAGCACATCACAGCGCTGCAGCCAACCTCAGGGAGAAGCAGCAGAACCTGGTATACTTTTTTAAAAAATATATTTTATTGATT
>NW_006289272.1:0-1263 GCF_000327345.1 Myotis davidii
GATGCAGCCGCAGGTCACCTTATGCCCTCCAGGAGGCGACGTTGGGACACACAAACAATAGGAAATTAACAGAGGAACCTGGCTTTGATTAAGAAGATTCGAAAGGAGCCTGATTTTCATATCACAGACCCTTCTGGGCCCCTCCCATGTGTCCACTTTGTCCTATAGGCCCCTTCTAGGGGACTAGGAGCACCTGCTCTCTCAGGGACCTTGTGCAGCTCCCCACTCCCTGCCTTGTACCACCATGGGGAAGGCAGAGGGACCACAAGCAAGTTCCTCAGTTAGAGGATAGAGGCTGCCTGCCCCAAGGGTCAGAGAGCACATGAACCGGCTTAGCCAACATACAGGGAGAGGGAAGATTTCCCTAAAATCATGGCCCTCAATAGCTAGGGAGCTCACAGCCACATGACCTCCCACCACAGTCCCCTCTTCCCAGGACACGCAGGACACTCCCCTCCTCCCCCAAAAAACACACACACACACACACACACACACACACACACACACACACACACACACTAAAGGTCCTACCAAGACTTCTGGTCCTGGGACTCTGTCCCTGGAAGCAGAAACCATGCTGGTGACACCCAAAGACAGAAGGTGGATCCCCTCACCAGTCATCACTCAGACGACTCCTTCTCACCCCTAGAGTCACCTCAGTGACCTTCCTGCTAGGAGGAAATCCAACCTTCCCAGCAGTTTGAGAACTCGGGGAAGGTCTGGTGCCCAGCTGGGTTTCTGTGTCACACAAATAAATCATCCCCTGGGTTTGGGAATCCCTGGGGCTCTCTGTGTGGTGCTGATGGACCAATGGCCAGCACAGCACAGGACAGGGTGGGGTTAAGTAGGTAGGTTGTCCTTTTAGGGAGCAGGGATCCCCATCAACCTTGCCATTGAAAGTGCTCTGCAGGCCAGTATGATCAGCATCTCCTGACAGCTTGTTAGATGGAAACTGCCGGGTCCACCAAACACCTTCTGAGTCAGAATCTGCATTTTTAGCAGGACCTGCAGGCCCTTCCTGTGCACAGGAGATGGGGAGGGGCTTCCCCATCCCCACATCATGGGGTCTCATTCTGGCTGGGCATACACCTTAGCTGGGCAGCTGCCGAAGCAGCATTTCTAAGATGTCCCCTGGGCATTGAATCTTTAGAAAGTTCCATAGATGATACCATACACAACGGGGTGGCATCCCTGTGAACAGAATTCCTGATGTCACCCCAGGCTTCTGCTCTGAAGATAAGAGCCAAATGGGGATGAGAATTC
>NW_006289272.1:1491-6926 GCF_000327345.1 Myotis davidii
TGGCCTACTTTTTCTTCTTCTTTTTTGGGGGGGAGGGGGGCTGGAGGTGGGCTTTCTTTCACTTTATTAGTACCTATAAAATAAAAACAATTTATGAAAATATTTCCCTTCTCAAGATAGAGAAACTACAATCTTTACAAAAAATACATACCCATAATTGTTACAATACATATCCTTGTATAAACCTTGAACATTATAAAAGTATTTAAGAATCACACCCTATAAAAGTTGGGAGAAGAAACATTTTCTCCAATCTTGTTCATACATTGTGACATTCAAGTACTTAAACGACATCGTTGAAATAAAATGTCTCTAGTTTCCAGGGCCAAAGGGATTTAACTTTCAAGGCCCCATAGGTTCTTTCCTTTGTGTAAGGCCAAGAACCAGGAGAGAGTTCCCAGAGCATTAACTTACCTTAGGTAGGTCAAGCAGTGGTTTACTTTCCATACTTTGTCATGGAACTAAGGGGGTCGGGGGAAATAAGGCCATGGAACCCATGTCGGGCAGGTCCCCTCCCTAGCATTCCTATTTATGTAGTGTGGCTCCTGCAAGAGTATTTTTAACCCTGAGCTCTAAAATGCTGGTTCTGTACTAGTAATTATCTAAGATACTTGCAAAACGATGCTTTTGCAAGTCTAAACTCCTATATTGTGAATTAGAATAAAGTTATGAAAGTGTGACTCCCCTAAGTAGACTTCATTTAGGATTGGGAGCATTAGGAACAATCAGTAAACCAAAAATTCCCTCTTGGAACTATAGGAGAAGATCATTTCTTGTTAAGGCATAGGCCTCAGAAGCCAAGTTCCTTCTTACTTTGGAAGAAGGTCCTACTTCATGAGGGCCGTTATCTGGAGGTCTCAGGGGAGGATCCCAATGAAATATTTATCAGCTTTCCAGGTGTGTCCTTTTGGATCGAAGGTCATCAGTCAATGCAGTAGATCCTGATGTCAGCTATGTCCTCACTCATCTGGTTTTTCTGCTTTCCTGGGCTTGCAGCTGAAACAAAGCTGAGGCCTAGATATATTTGATGCCAGTCAGAAGCTCATTGTCCTGGGGGCTTAATGCTCAAGAGCTATTCTTTGGTCCACTTGTTCATTTCCCCTCTACTGGCCTCTAACCCACATGACTAAGAACATGCCAGGGGAGGGAAGGTCAGGGGAGGGTCTGAACCACATGACCAGTGAAATGAAAGGTCAGAGGGTGTAAACTGCAAAACCAGGATATGCTCAGGCCTAACTGCCTACTACACAAGCAAGGTGTGTGTGTGTGTGTGTGTGTGTGTACATGAGGAGGAGTCACTGCAGAAGAAGGTAGAAGCCTCAGCAGTTACAGGGAATGCAAATATAGAGGAAAGATATGGGGAGGCAGGAATAAGGGGAGGGCAGGGAGGAACCTGGGTATAGACCCCGCCCCTGGCCCATGTGACCAGGAAGGAGGCTCAGTGCACAGGGAGGAGGAGCAGCACATCCCACCCAGCAGGGCAGCAGTGCTTGTGAGCATTTCTGGAATCCAAGCTCTTCCCACAGAAGGAGGGACAGAGCAGGCAGCAGACACCATGGAGACCCCTTCAGCCCCTGCCCACAGAGGACTTGCCCACAGGCAGGGGCTCCTGCTGGCTGGTGAGAGGGGACAGCTACCTGGTGGTGGATGGGAGGAGGAGAGACACAGGCTAGCTGGGGACGCCTGGGGGGAGCAGAGGGCTCTCAGAGAAAACAAGGGTGAGGGGGCAGGATTCTGTCTGAAATTGAGGGGAGAAGACAGGGGAGCAGAGTAGGATGGGAGAAGGAACCAGGCAACAGGAAAATGATGTGGAAGTGGTGAGGGGCAGGAAAACCTCAATGGCTGCTCATTTCCCAACTTAGTCATCACTGAGAGTTGAATGCTGAAAACTTTTGATAATAACAAGTTATGTGAGGAGATAGGAAATTTAACCAGGGGCACTAAACATTGTCCTTAACACCAAGCTCAGAAATGGGCAATTACTTCCCAGGAGGTGCAGGACCCTGCAGCACTCACTCATTCACCCACAGGTACTTACAGCCTGTTGCAGGCGCTGGGGTTCAACAAGATTAGACAAGCCCCTGCCCCCATGCAGATCACACACACACACACACACACACACACACTCTGACCAAGGCTGAGAGATGGAGAGACCTGCTAGGTCCCAGGGCTCATCTCTCCTTCCCAATACATCGCTCCAAACCTTGATCGATTTCTCTCTTTCCTCCTAGCCTCACTCCTAACCCTCTGGAGCCTGCCCACCATTGCCCAGCTCACTATTGAGTCAGTGCCACCCAATGCTGCCGAAGGGAAGGATGTGCTTCTCCGTGTCCACAATCTGCCTGGGGATGCTGCACGCTATACCTGGTACAAAGGGGAAATAGCCGACAGCAGCCGTCAAATTGTTTCATATAAAATAGACACTCAAACAACTACCTTCGGGCCTGCAAACAGTGGTAGAGAGACAATATACCCCAATGGATCCCTGCTGTTCCAGAACGTCACCCTGAAGGACACAGGATACTACACCCTTCTAGCCACAGACAACGATTTAAATAGCATGCAAGTAACCGGACAGCTCCGTGTATACCGTGAGTGATTGCTCTCTGACCTCTGGGTTCAGGTGGGTGAACTCTACTTCACACGCAGGACTGACAGACCTGGACTCTACCTCAAACCCCCTTTGCATCATGTTCCAGGTTAAGATTAGACATTTAATGCAGGACACACAGAGTGGAAACAAACTTCCTAAGATCAGAGTTCCCTTCACAGATTCCAGCCCTACAGACATTCTCCACAGAAAGAAGTCTGATGGGAGTGACTCAGCAGAGGGAGGCTCAGCAGAGTCTCAGTCCCGCCCCTGGCCCCCTCCGCATGAATATGACACTGAAAAAGCCCCTGCAGAGTTTGGTCAGGGCCTGGCCTGAAGGGACCCTGGAATCCTCACAGAGAAGCTCAGCCTGGGAATCCCTCCCAGACCCCTGTCCCACGGCTCCTGAGTCCGGGGAACCTGGGGAGCCTGTGTCAGGTTGGGTTTGACCTCCTGGAAGGGCTGGGTGGAAGCAGTGGCTCTACTTCTGCTCACCAGCCAGGGCTCAGTCCCAAGAGCCACATCAGGGCAGGGACAGAGCTTAGTCCTTCAGCTAAGGCCGTGTCAGGAGAGCACAGGTAGACAAAATACCCCGTATCATTAGCTGACTCTTCTGAGGGACTTAGGAGACTCTGGAGGGAGATCAGTTCTCCAGGAAGGAACAGAGGAGAGAAGATGCTCCTGACAGTTCTCTGTCCACCAGGGGTCAGCCCAGGAATTCTCTCTCATGGAGGCAAATAATAGTAGTGGCCATTTAAGTCAGTGCCTCCTCTAAACTAGGCTTGAGGTCAAATAGTCAGGGATATTTTAAGGTCAATTCAGACAACATGGTAATCCGGGGTCCATTTACCATTTGTTCTGTTTTTATTCAGGGGAAGCGGAGGCACAGTGTGATACAGTCACTGAGTCAGGCTCCCACAGACACAGCAAGGTCCTTGTATAGCCACAGCCCCATCCTCTCCTCCACCACGAGGGTCTTAGGTGTCTGTGGACCCTGAGACCAGCCACTGGTTCAGTGCTTAAGCAAATGAAGAATTAATTTTACTCTAGAATCAAATTACCTACAATAACATTCAGAGTCAGTGCTGGGAATGCCCAGCCCTCCCGCTCAGGTTACCGATCCACACCTCCCTGCACTGGACTTGAAACCACTTATTTGTTTCCTGATGTGTTGGCGTCACTCCCACTTACTATGAAGGAAAGGACTTTGCCTTCTCACTCTCCACCCTACACCTGCTACCAGTTCAGGGATCAGCACTCACTTGCTCTCTCATGAAGAAGGGAAGGAATGATGGTGAATAATGATAGAATGAATGAATGAATGAGTGAATGACGCATACTCGCTAGAGAGACTGGAACCTGGATGCAGAGTCCTAAAAGGTTTTGGCCACACCTGTTCGCTGTCCCGACAGATGCTGAGAACCATGTCCATCCCTCTGACCACATGTCCCTGAAGCCCCCTCAGGAGCCAAGTCCCTTGGTGACTGTGGGGCTGTTCCACTGTGGAAGGTTTTCCAGGCTGCATTGCTCCTGCCCTGAGGCAGCTGTGCACTCTTTGTCCCTGGAGTCTTTGACGTCACTTGTAAACTCCGCTGCCCACCAAGGACATTCTGCCTCTATCTGCTCCTTCCCTGTCCCTTATCTGTCTTCTCCTTCACTCCAGACACACTGCCCTGCTCTGCAATGCTTCCCACACTGTGCAGATTGTGTGCAGGCCCCCACTCCCTGTCAATAGGAGAGGACACATAAATCAGTGGGAGCAGCAGCACCGGCTCCATCATGAGTCAGTTTCCCAGGTCACCAGAAGAAAGAGCTGCTGCTGGGCCCCCATCCAGGTTCCTTCCCCTCTGAGGCCAACGATAGGAACAGGCACATGACAGGGGCATGTAAACCATTGACCTTCTCTCTATATGACTCAATCAAGAAGCAAAGGCAGAAGGACAGGTCTCAGTCCCCAAAGGCTCACGGGCTCACTTCACCCCTGACTGGTGACTCACACACGTGTCCTGGTGTGAGGCTCCCATTCCTCTCACTGGCTCCTGAGGCCTTTCCGAGGTGGGCCTGGTGACCCTGCACCATCTGACTGGATCACTGCCTGTTTCACACACGTGTATCCTCGTGATGATACCTTGACCCAGAGTGGGATCCTCTCAGACTATGAGATCCACCAGTCACTCTCCGTTCTCTCAGATGCTGACCGATTTGAATGAATTTGACTAAACTCCAGTTGTTTCCTGAGTTAGAAAGACAAGGAAGAGCACATGCCACAGGCCCGTGTGGGAGCTCCTCCCCATCTGCCTGATTATCCATAGAAACAGGGAGGGACATTCTCTCCAACTTTACTAACATGGCACATGTCCATTCTACCAATTTGGTGTCATCCCTTTCTGTATACAGCAGAGACACCTGGACTCGCCCTCCCTCCAACCCCCCGTCACTTCTGTCCTCTTAGCAGGACTCACCTTCTCTCTATCCCAGGGAGTCCCTGATTCTAAACCCACTGTGGCATCTTCCTTTGGTCACAGTGTGACCTGGTTGTACGGCAGAACTTGGTCTATGACATTCGTGCTCTCTAAACAGAAATTCCTCCAAAATCGGGCATTAGAACTTTCGGGCATGAGTGATTTTCCCATATTTTTTCACAGTTTACCTCAAAATCTATCTGATAACTGCCAAACACAAATGGATCATGAGGGCCATATTATCAGCAAGTTCCTGCTCCCCCGCCTCCACAAGCCCCCCTTCTGTACGTGCTCCTGTCTGCGTGTTGAGGAAGGATCCCTGCCCTCTGCAGTCCCAGAAAGCACATTAAAGACCAAGGGCAGAGAGCCTGGCTCCGCTGCCG
>NW_006289273.1:0-554 GCF_000327345.1 Myotis davidii
AGGATGAATTGAAATTGGAGGTCTCACAGTTACCAATTTCAAATCTTACCACAAAGGGAAAGTAAGCAAAATAATTCCACTGGCATAAAGACTTCTATTTGTGAAAAGACACAATCAAATGGTTTTGATAAAGGAGCCTAGACTGTTCAATGGAGGAAGGACAGTCTTTTTAACAAATGCCTTTGAACAGCAATATCTACATGCAAACAAATAAAGGGGATCATTAAATCAAAATGGATTGAATCCTAAAGCTAAGAACTAAAATTATAAAACTCTTAGAAGAAAACATAGGGTTAAATAGCATGGCATTGGATTTGGCAGTGATTTCTTTCTTTTTTTTTTATTGCTTAAAGTATTACAAAGGGTATTACATATGTCTCCCCCCCCCCTTGACAATCCACTGGCCTCCCCTATCCCCCAGTGTCTTATGTCCATTTGTTATGCTTATATGCATGCATATAAGTCCTTCAGTTGATCTCTTAACCCCTCCTCCTGCCCCCCTACCCTCCCTGACCTTCCCACTGTAGTTTGACGGTCTGTTTGAGGCAGCTCTG
>NW_006289274.1:0-236 GCF_000327345.1 Myotis davidii
TACCATTTCCTAGTATTTTGAGTGTTGTTTTAAAGGATATTTTATTTTAGAAAAGTTAAATATTAAAAGAAAAATTCTGAATACCCATGTACACCATACCCACTTTCCCTTATTACTAATATTTCACTTTGTTATGGGGCAAATGTAACATGGAGTGAATCATCAGTAAAACAATTAGAGTGAAACCTCAATACTCTAATATATCCAATATCCAACAAGGCTCTTCTAGACCAAGG
>NW_006289275.1:0-210 GCF_000327345.1 Myotis davidii
ATTGATTTGAAAGAGATGGAGAGATAGATAGATGGAAAGAAACATCAGCCAGTTGCCTTCGCAGGGACCCCAACTTGAATCAAACCTGCAACCTAGGAATGTGCCAGAGAGGAGGGTGGTTGTAGTCCCAGGTGAAAAAAAAAAAAGAATGGATTATGAAGTACAAATTGGCCCTAACTGGTTTTGCTCAGCGGATAGAGAGTAGGCCTG
>NW_006289276.1:0-278 GCF_000327345.1 Myotis davidii
TGCTACATTTCTTTTTCTTTTGTGTGTGTGTGTGTGTGCCAAAAAGTTCATTAGATTTAAGCAGTTTTATTTAATTTTAATAATATCTAAATTTTGTGCTTGGACAAACTTTAGTATAATAAAATTCTAACCCACTTTTAAATTATTCTCATTGGTTCCTCCCTGCCTCCCCCACCTCCCACCTCCTGTGACAATCTTCTCCTCTCCTGCTACATTTCTTTTTTTTTTCCATTATTTTATTTTATTTTATTTATTTTTAATAATTTTTATTTCTTGAA
>NW_006289277.1:0-326 GCF_000327345.1 Myotis davidii
CCCCCCTGCTGGCCTACTCACTCCAAACTGCCACACCAAAGTCCTGATCATCCCCAACTGACCTCCCCCTCACCAGCCTGATCACCCCCAACTGCCTCCCCGCCACTGGCCTGATCACCCACAACTGCCGTCCCATCCTGGCCTGATCACCCACAACTGCCCTCCCCTCTTGGCCTCTAATGGCCTCTACCTCAGCCGTGCCACCAGGTCGTTGTCCAGAAGAACATCTGGAAGGTCTCTCTGTCTAATTAGCATATTACCCTTTTATTATTATAGAGCAGTGATGGCAAACCTTTGAGCTCTGAGTGTCAGCATTTTGAAAAACC
>NW_006289278.1:0-406 GCF_000327345.1 Myotis davidii
CTCCATGCTTTGCAGAGGGTGAGCTTTTTAACTGAGTATTATTCCTTTTAAATTAAAAAGTGTATATATATACACTTGTTACTGTATACTTTATGAATCAATAAAAAATTTACAATTTTTAATTAAAAACCTGTGTTTTCTATCAAAATTACTTCTTGCGTGAATTTTGGGACACCCTATAGATGCCGGAACAAGAACCCCTGCAAGAGCTGATGCTGAGGGTCAGGATACCAGATCAGGAGGGTCTAGTTTCTGAAGAGGAATGCGTGTTTCGGGGCGAAGGGCTGCCTCTGGGGCTGTTTCAGAAACACGGAACCAGAGCTCACCTTCAATCGCAAAGATCTTTTCCTGAAGCTGGCTCTGAATGGCCAGCTTTAATATCTACACTAATAAAAGAGAAAAATGG
>NW_006289279.1:0-332 GCF_000327345.1 Myotis davidii
TATTCCATTGTGTAGATGTACCATAGTTTTTTAGTCCACTCATCTATTGATGGGCATTTAGGCTATTTCCAAATCTTGGCTGTTGTAAACTGTGCTGCTATGAACATAGGGGTGCATACATTCTTTCTGATTGGTGTTTCTGTTTTCTTGGGATATATTCTTGGAAGTGATATTACTGGATCAAATGGCAGTTCCATTTTAAAATTTTTGAGGACACGCCATACTGTTTTCTACAATGGCTGCACCAGTCTGCATTCCCACCAGCAGTGAAGGAGGGTTCCTTTTTCTCCACATCCTCTCCAGCACTTGTCATTTGTTGATTTGTTGATGAT
>NW_006289279.1:443-696 GCF_000327345.1 Myotis davidii
AAAAGATTCTATTTAGGTCTTTTGCCCATTTTTTGATTGGATTATTTATTTTCCTTTTGTTGAGTTGTATGAGTTTCCTGTAAATGCTGAAGATTAAACCCTTATCGAAGATAACATTGGCAAATATGTCCTCCCATGCAGTGGGCTTTCTTGTTGTTTTGATGATGGCTTCTTTTGCTGTGCAGAAGTTTTTTATTTAGATGTAATCCCATTTGTTTATTTTCTCTTGCCCTAGGATCTGTGTCTGTAAAGA
>NW_006289280.1:0-429 GCF_000327345.1 Myotis davidii
TGGGTCATCCCGGGGATCATAGAGCAGGAAAGGAGGGCCTGCAGCCAGCCCCCCTGTGAGCCTGCCCATGGGTCATCGCGGGGATCATGGAGCAGGAAAGGGGGGCCTCTAGCCAGCCACCATGTGTGCCTGCCCCTGGGTTGCTGCTGCGATCCCTGAGCAGGAAAGGGCAGCCTCTAGCCAGCCCCCCTGTGCGCCTGCCCTTGGGATCACCAAGGTGATCATGGAGCAGGAAAGGGGGGCCAGCAGCCAGCCCCCATGTGCACCTGCCTGCTCCTGGGTCACCACGGCGATCCCACAGCAGAATAGGGTGGCCTGCAGCCAGCCCCCCTGTGCGCCTGTCCCTGGGTCGCCCTGGCGATCCCACAGCAGGAAAGGGCGCCCCACCCTGGCCACAGATCAAGGGAGAGTACAACATGCAGTGGAAGC
>NW_006289281.1:0-659 GCF_000327345.1 Myotis davidii
GAGAGAGAGAGATAGAAACATCAATGAGAGAAAGAATGATTGCTTGGCTGCCTCCTGCACGCCCCCCGACCTGAGCACATGCCCTTAACCAGAATCCAACCTGGGACTCTTCAGTCCTCAAGCTGATGCTCTATCCGAGCAAACTAGCTAGGGCTCCCTTCCTCTTTCTAAAAAAAAGAATAAAATCTTACCTTTTGCTATAGCATGGATGGAACTAGAAGGTATTATGCTAAGTGAAATGTCAGTCACAGAAAGACAATAGGATTTCACTTATATGTAGAACCTAAAGAACAAAGATAAATGAACAAACAAAATTGAAACAGACTCATAGATGCAGAAAACAGAGTGATGGTTGCCAGAGGGAAGGGGATTTGAGAGACTGGGTAAAAAAAAGGTGAAGGGATTAAGAAGTATTAATTGGCAGTTAAAAATTAGTCATGGGAAGTAAAGTACAGTATAGGTAATATAGCCAAGAATGTTGTAATAACTAAGTATGGTGCCTGGTGGGTGCTAAAATTATTAGAAGGATCACTTCTTAAATTAAAAAAAAATATCTAACCACTATGCTACACACGTAAAACTAATAGAATATATTCCTTTTTATTTAATTTACTAGTGACCTGGGCGGGCTGAAATAAATGAGTCATCGTTAACATAAA
>NW_006289282.1:0-741 GCF_000327345.1 Myotis davidii
CCCAAAGCTGGGAGACATTGTCAAGAACAAACCTTGTGGATGAGGGATTCCATGTACGCATTTCAAATGAAGAGAGTTCAGCTTTCACCAATGTAGGAGACAAGTCTCACATCTAATTAAGTGGAGCCTTTTATTGACTCGCTAAGTCCAACCTTCTGACCAACTGGCTGGCCTGCTTTGAGTTGTGTATTAAACGTCCTGATGTCTTCTTTGACTGCACTCTGATCTGGGAGGAGTTCTCTTTCTCTGAATATGGGTCTCACTTCTCCAGAAAGGCTAACACTTAATCCCTTTCTGTTATTCTGGTACTGCCCTAAACTCAGCTCTACTTTTCCTCCCTTTTTTGCCAGTTTATCTCTCACAGAGGACCTAGAAAAGCAGACCTCAGCAGTGCTATGGCTATTTTATATGAGCAGGAGAGAATATCCCTCTGTCAGCAAGCACGTGTGTGAGCATAAGTGTTGGTGCAGGACACCCACCCCCCTCCACCAGCTGGGACTCCAGGCCTCTGTCAGCAGGTCATGCAGTGACTGTGGCCAAACCATGTGACTTCTCTGAGCCTTAGAATTGTTTTCTGAGAAATGAAAGTGTGAAGAAAGATGATTTCTAAGATTGCACTCAGTTAAAACAATTTTTCAGTGTTTTCTGTTTCTAAAGACCTTCCTATCAATACTACCTAGAAAGAAAGATTGGATCTCAATATAACATCTATTTCCATAATATTTTTATGTGCTGTTGTGT
>NW_006289282.1:4379-9702 GCF_000327345.1 Myotis davidii
CCAACCGTTTGCTGTCCTCCAGATGATTCACATGCACTTTCATGTCTGAGAACCATACAGCGGTTCTCAACCTGTGGGTCGCGACCCCTTTGGCGGTGGAATGACCCTTTCACAGGGGGCGCCTAAGACCATCCTGCATATCAGATACTTACATTATGATTCATAACAGTAGCAACATTACAGTTATGAAGTAGCAAGAAAAAAAATTCTATGGTTGGGTCACAACATGAGGAACTGTATTTAAAGGGCCAGAAAGTTGAGAACCACTGGTGTAGGGGAAGGGCAATTCAGATTTTTAAAAAAATAAAAGTCTAGAAGAGAAGTAGATGCTCATGGTAGAGTACTTTGCATTTAGAAAATAACAAGTTCTTCCATGTGACTGGGAGGAGGTGAGGGATGGCACAGAAAAGAAAATTGTAGGCCCAAATAGAAGTACCTTCAATACCAAGCAAAAGACTTCAATCTGTAAAAAGTATAGACAGTTTCTTTGAACTCAAGGGATGGAAGGACATAAACAATGGAAAGGAACTTCCATCATTTTGCCGTTATACACACAAGGAGACTGAAGGTCACAGCGGAAGGACATACAATGGAAAGGAACTTCCATCATTTTGCCATTATACACACAAGGAGACTGAAGGTCACAGCAGTCCCAAGGTCAGACAGCACTTTGGCAGCAGAAACAGAAACCAGCCTTAGATTCCAAACTTCCAGGGCAGTGTCCTCACTACACTGTCCTGCCTGGTGTACCCTGGGTAGGGAACATGCTCCCAGGATGTACACCCAAAGGAGTGCAATATCTATTGAAGTTGATCTCTTCTTCTATTCTGACTTCCCCCAGAGTTCTCCCACTGCCCTTCCTGCTATGAAGTGTGGTGGGTGAAGGCAGGATAGCTTTGCTGCTGCCCCCATCTGTGGAGTTCCGGAGGCTGGAGACTCATACTGAGGTACCATCAGGTGAGTTCAACTGCAGCAGCTGGGGTGAGGGATGTGGAGGCAGAGAGGGAATGAGTGGCTCGTGGGTCCCACCTCCAGGCTCTAGGGTGCATTGGTTAATTCTACTAGAGATGCTGGAGGAAGGGGAGCAGCTTAGGAGGAAGAGGTCCCCAGGCGAATATCTACCTGAAGCAGTGTCTCCCCTCTCTTTAAGAAGCCTCACATGCTGGCTCCATCAAGAAAGCAAAGTCTTGAGAACACTCATTTGCTTAGACCTCTTTGGGGTCTCACATCTTCCATCTCCTGCTTTCCTCCTTGAGTTAATCATCGGGACTGGTGCAATGAGCACAATAGTGCTTCTTTTCCCAAAGCTGGGAGACATTGTCAAGAACAAACCAAGTGGATGAGGAAGTCCGTGCAGGCATATCTAATGAAGAGAATTCAGCTTTCACCAGTTCAGGGTACAAGTCTCACATCTCATTAAGTGGAGCCTTTTATTGACTCATTAATTCCAACCTTCTGACCAACTGGCTGACCTGCTTTGAGTTGTGTACTAAACAGTCCTGATGTCTTCTTTCATTGGAAAGTGATTTGGCAGGAGTTCCCTCTTTCTAAATATGAGTCTGACTTCTCCAGAAATGCTAACACTTAATCCCTTTCTGTTATTCTGTACTGCCCCAAACTGACCTCTACCTTTCCCCCCTTTTTGCGAGTTTATCTCTCACAGAGGATCTAGAAAAGCAGACCTCAGCAGAGCTATGGTTGTTCTATATGATGAGCAGGAGAGGGTATCCCTCTGTCAGCAAGCACGTGTGTGAGCATAAGTGTTGGTGCAGGGAACCCAGACCCCTCCACCAGCTGGAGCACAGGTCCTCTGTCAGCAGGTCATGCAGTGACTGTGTCCAAACCATGTGACTTCTCTGAGCCTTAAAATTGTTTTCTGAGAAATGAAAGCGTGAAGAAAGATGATTTCTAAGGTTGCACTCAGTTAAAACAATTTTTCAGTGTTTTCTGTTTCTAAAGATCTTCTCAATACTTCCAAGTAAGAAAAATTGGATCTCGATATAAGACCTATTCCCATAAGACCTTTATGTTTTTAAAGAGCCAAAGTCGCTTTTGTGGCAGTATTCACCAATTAATTTCCTTCAGTTTAAATAAAAAACAAATTCATTCACACAGAAATGCAGAAAGGGAGAGAAAAATTCTTATTTATCTCCACTCCCACCCTCCTGAATTCCTGTCAAAATACCAGGAAAAAATGAATTTTTACTCCAATATAGATTTTGTATATTTTCATACTTTAAAAAATGCACAAAGTCTTATCTTTTAATTTGAAAACCATAATGTCTTCAAAATAGAAGTTTAAAGCTTTAATTGTAGAGCTGAGGTGGCACAAAATAAGTATTGCAATTTAATGCACTAATTTATTATATGTTGATTTATATGTAAGAAAAAAACAATGTCAGCTTATCTGTGGTTCCATCTTCAGTCCAATGGGAAAAGGAAAATTTCAGAGACATAGTCTTATCAGACACCCAGAAATTAGAGATAAATCTAGGAATAGAGTTCAGAACTAGAAGCTCTCAGTATGGAGGGTTCTCTTTTCCATGTCCAGCGCAGCTAGAGAGTGTTCTGGTTCTTTGAGTAGGGGCAGCTGGGGATTGAGAAAATGAAAGAAAGAGACAGACACAGAGATGGAAGGAAAATCTGGGGCCTTGTGGGACCATTGCCCTCTTCTAATGGAGAGACAGAGACCCAGCACCAATACAGTGTGTTTATTTTATACCCAAATACCAGGAAGTTTCACCAAAGGTCAAGACAAAGGAGATTATGTTCATTCTTGTAATGTCAGTTTTTGGTGGGCCCGAGTCATATTCATTCCTGGTGCTTGGCTGGATTTACACACTCCCTGGAACCTGGGCAGAAATGAAGGTCAAGATGAGAACACTTCTGCCTTTTTGGCAAGATGTGTTCCCAGGACGTGACTCTGCCTACTGCCATGATTCAGCTGACAATTTATTAAAGAAATGCCCATCTGCCTTCCCAGGCACTCTCTACATCTCATTAATTAATTTTGGGAACAATTCAATAGAAAGTAATTCTTCAATTAGAAAGTTCCAGTATATATTTCTTTAAGTTACCAAGTGGGTGGTAAATATTGAGAAAGACACAAAATAATACAATTACTGATAAATAAATAAAAATATGTTACTTCTATTTTCATTAGTTATAAAAACATTGATGTTTTAGTGCATAGTTTATCACATTTTTGTCTACACAATGTACATGTTTTTATAACATACTAGGGCCCAGTGCACGAATTTGTGCACCTTGAAAGGAACTGTGGGCCTCGAGGCTGCGATGGGCACAGGGATGCGTCTTGGCCCATCCTCCGAGCCCCTGCTTTGCACCTTCTGCCGCAGCCCTCGGTTCCCTGTCTGCCGGTAGCCCCGCTCAGGTGCGTCTTCCCCATCCTCCAAGCCCCTGTTAGGCCCCTTCTGCCGCAGCCCTTGGTCCCCTGTCTGCCCGCAGCCCCGCTCCCACCACTGCTGCTCCTACATGCTGATGGCACTGGCCCCACTCCCACCTGCTGACAGTGTGGAGCAAGTGGGGTCAACACCAGCAGTGGGTGCAACCAGGGCTGGCACCATTAGCAGGTGTGAGCAGCAGCTGCTGCCCCTCAGGAGTTGGGGGAGATGGAGAAGCCCTCAGGGTCAATCAGGACTAACAGCCACTGCCCTCACCTGATGACAGTGCCAAGCAATCGGGAACGGTGTTGGCCACCAGCAGCGGTGCAAGCGGTTGCTCCAGTGCTGGTTGCCGGTGCGAGTGGTGGCTGTCAGCCCTGATTACCCCTCAGGAGCAGGGGGAGGTGGAGAATCCCTTAAGGGCAATTGGGGCTAGCAGATGCCACCCACACCTGCTGACAGCACCGAGCAATTAGGGCTGGCACCAGCACTGGTATCAAGTGAAAGTGGCAGCTCCAACGCCAGCAGAAGTTAAGAGTGGGGCTGGTGCCAACAGCAGGTGGGAGAACCTGGCAGAACTGTGGCATGTGGGAGCAAAGAATTTTCAGTAACCACCAGAGGCTCACTCCTATGACAGCGACCGGCACCCTGCCTTTGTCTGGGGCCTCTGCTCACCTGCTCCACCATTCCACCTCCACCAATGCCCACCATGTTCCATGCTATGAAGCCTGCTGCTAACCCCCACCATGTTCCACATGCTCTCCCTGATGGTTAACACATGTCATAGCAACTGTTTGTTCAGTTCCACCATTCCGTCTATTTGCATATTAAGGTTTTATATATATAGACTAGAGGACAGTTGCATGATATTCATGAACGGGCGTGGGGGAGGGGGTCCCTAAACTGGCAGATGGACATCCCTCTCTCAATCCGGGACCACTGGCTCCTAACCACCCGCCTGCCTGCCAGCCTGACTGCCCCTAACTGCCCCCCCCTTGTGGGCCTAATTGCTCCTAACCACTCCCCTGATCGCCCACTAATTGCTCTCCCCTGCTGGCCTGTTGGTGCCTCACTGCTCTCCCTGGCCAGCCTGATCACCTCCTAACTGCTCTCCCTGGCCAGCCTAATCGCTCCCTAACTGCTTTCCACTGCTGGCTTTTTGGCCCCTAACCACTTCTGCCTCATCCCCTGCCACCGTGGCTTTGTCCGAAGGATGTTCAGAAAACATCTGGTCTAAGTAGCATATTACCCTTTTTTAGTATAGATGGGATATTGTATACTATGTATATACTGCTTCAGATTCTGCTTTTTCTCTTAAAATGAACCTCGGCTCCTGTTAATATTCAGTTTCTTAACCTAGATAGTGGTGAGTTCACTTTGGATTAACTTATTGAGTTTTATACTTAAAATTGGTTCAATTTTATGCATACATGTTATATTACATATAACAATAACAAAAAAGCTTATCCAAAAATATGCATCATAAACATTTATTCCAAGTCAACAAATATCTATATTATTCTGGAGGCTCTGTAGTATTTCATGTTAGTGATGTAACAAGATCCATCACATAAATTCTCTATTGTTGGGCTTCCATAACATTTACAACTTTTTACATGTATGCGTCTATATGGTAAAAGCCTAAGTGACCATTACAGCAGAATGACTGGAACGACAGGTCTCTATGATGCACACTGACCACCAGAGGGCAGACATCAATGCAGGAGCTGTCCCCTGATGGTCAGTATGCTCTATGAACTCAAGAGGTCGTGGTTTGATTCGATCAGGGCACACCTGGCTTGCAGGCTAGATACCCAATGGAGGGCATGTAGGAGACAGCAAATCGATGTTTCTATCTGTCCCTCTCCTTTCTGTGCTCTCTAAAATCAATAAAAACATATTGAAAAACAAAAAACTCA
>NW_006289282.1:10043-11666 GCF_000327345.1 Myotis davidii
ACTGGGAAGTGGGCTTGGGATCAATACCTATAGAGGGATCCAGGGATCATATGTGTGAGCAGGTGCTCACTGGGCTCCTTGGACTCAGGGTATGATTCTTGCTTTGGATGCGAGGAGTCCCATGCTCAAATTCCAGTCCAGCCCAAGCTTTTAAAATTTGCTTTTCCTCCTCTGGGGGCTACTGCAAAAAGTTCTATTCCAGGTCTGTTCCAAACTGTTAGCAAACAAGAGGTGAACTAAAGGGAAGCAGATGACCTGTATTGGAGACAAAATTGCCTGGCTTCCTGGGCTCTGGGGGCCCCATTGCTCCTGGGAGCAGCAGATCCACATCCCTTCTGGCTTCTGCAGGCAGGGCGGGTGTCCCACCTCCTGCTGTCCCCAGTCCTGCTGTCAGATCCCGCAGTGTCTTTGCTAAACCTGTGTCTCCAAAGCAGATCTCCAGGGTCACTGGAGGGCTGGGCAGGGACTCTCCCACTGAGCCTGGAGCAGGGCTTGCTGTGGTGCCAGTTCTGAAGGCGGGACTCTTGGGGTCTCCTCTGAGAAACTGGACATAGTACCAACTACCCAGGTGCTCGCCCACTGAGCCTGGAGTGGGGCTTGCTGTGGTGCCAGTTCCGAAGGCGGGACCCGGACTCTTGGGGTCTCCTCTGAGAAACTGGACATAGTACCAACTACCCAGGTGCTCGCCCACTGAGTCTCTCCTCCATACTGCACCCCAATCCCCCTTAGTGTACACACACACACTCACGCGGACCCCACCCAGATCTAAAGCAGGAGTCAGAACATACATTTTCTACCAGCTCCTCCTTTTCTTACAGAGGAAGAAGTGGGTGAGAAACAAATCTTCTCTTTCTAAGCTCTGCCTTTTCTGCAACTTTGTTCCCAGGCCAAGATGGGTTCACATTTCCGTTCCTCCTCCTGCTTCATGTCCTAACTTTACCAGGGGCACTTTGGCTGGGGTAGACCCTTCTTAGCTGAGGTAATTCTGGTGGAATTTGTGGGACCAGACTGGGAGCTGAGGAATGGGAAGGAGGCAAAAGTGCGGTTTTGTCAAGTTAACGGTGCTGCATTCCCACCCCATGTTTACTTTCCGCAGCTGGGCAGAGATGGCAGCGCAAATGCCTATTGCCTAGAACAGGGGTGGGCAACCTTTTTGTGAGTGTGTGCCAAAACCAGCAAAATCTCTAACTCAAAATTCTTCTGCATGCCAACACTAATTTTTTGAGAACATGTTATGCCTACTTGATACCTCTTAAGGTGTATGTATGTGAAGAACCTTGAAGAAATATAATTCATTCGAGCTACAAAAACACCGTATATGATGATGAAAAATACATTTGTTTTTTAATGTATACATGTACACTGATAGTCCGACAGAAAACTTTATGACTCCGTTTGATATTATCAGTGGGACTTTTGCTGCTACATCACTGATGACAGAGATTTTACAGCAGGTTTATATTTTGTGACCTTTGGAGATATGCACAAGCTACTACTTTCATATGTAAGGATACTCCTATGACGAGACTTAACAAAATTCATCACTGAGAACAAAGATTCACAAGCGTATGTGGATGAAAACATGGAGAGTAAAGCTGTTGCAAAGTTTTTTAAACAGAAGAC
>NW_006289282.1:12239-13317 GCF_000327345.1 Myotis davidii
CTTCACAGGCACATTTACAATTAGCTTGGATTTTCTAGAAATTACTAGTAGAACCTGATAGCTGTTTAGTGCATTGGGAAGCTTCTACTCTAGGAACCCTAGATGTTCCTTGCACCATACACGTTCTCTTTCTCTGTCCCTCAGTTTCCTCATCTGTAAAATTAATATTTAACACAATGGTCTCTGAGGTCCCTCTCTCTCTTATTCTACGACTGCATGGAGTAGCCAGGTATTGTAACAAGACTCATAGAAAAAGAAGGTATCCCTACATGAGGAGAAAAACTATCATTTGGCAAAGAGGATAGGAAAGCCATTCCAGGAAAAGAGGAAGGGCTCTGGCTTTTGTCCAAAGTGCAGATGCCAGGTTATAAGCAGGCAGAGGTAAGAGGCTGGGCAAGCTATTTTTGGAAGCATTTACCAGTGTGTTCCACAAATTAAAGTAGATGGCTAAGAAAGTGGGCCAAAGCAGGCTGGAGAAACCTCTCTTTAGGAGTTTCCATTATTCTGTATTTGAGCAAAAAGCAAACTCTGTAAATAGTTATTCTCAGAAGAACACCTTGAAATATTTGGGAAAGAGAGAATGGGCATAAAGCCCAGAGTTTATTGAAAAGTGAGTGATTACTGTTTGTCTGTTTTGAAATAGAGCCATGTCAGCAGACCTGTGCCCCATTCTCCCTCTATCAGAACTATCTCCCCTTCCTGGAAGTGGAGGCATGATCTTTATTTTCACGTGAGCATCATCCTCTTTTAACCATTACTTTTCTTCTTAAGTAAGTTTCATGCCTATAGACCAAAACTATATAAGAGTTATAAAGAAATGTGGAGATTAACCTCTTCCCTCCATCACACAATTTGACTTTAGTCTTAAGGACACAATTAAACATATGTACTCTGTATAAACGGGGAAAATTCACCAGCACTAGAGTTCTTAGAATGAGAACCCAAACTTGCCCTATTCTGCAGGGAAATTATTGGCTTGAAGAAGAGGCATAGAAAAACATTTTAGTAAAAGGAGAATAACTTTCAAGTTCAAGCTATCAGAACATTTTTTTAAATATATGAATACTAGAGGCCCGGT
>NW_006289283.1:0-247 GCF_000327345.1 Myotis davidii
TCATTGGGGCGGGGGGGGGGTGGCAATGGAAAAAATATCCTCAAATAGGGATTAACAACAAAGCCAATAATCCCATGGGCTTTATTAAAGGGATGATACGGCTTATACCTCCCTGCTGGCTTTCGGATCACACACTCTGCCCTATATCTATATCTATATTATCTATCTCTATCTCTATCTCTGTATCTGTATCTATATATCATCTATCTCTATCTCTATATCTGTATCTGTATCTATATCTATATCA
>NW_006289284.1:0-734 GCF_000327345.1 Myotis davidii
GAATCCAAAGGCAACAAAACTCAGACATATGCCAAAGCAGCTTCTTCACTGATATAGCTCCTAGGACAGTGGAAACTAAAAAGAGAAAAAAACAAATGGGACTACATCAAAATAAGGATCTTTTGTACATAAAAAGAAACCATCAACAAAATAACAAGAAAGCCCATTGTATGGGAGAACATATTTGCCATTGTTATCACTGATAAGGGTTTAATCTCCAACATTTATAGGGAACCCATACAACTTAACAAAAACAAGATAAACAATCCAATCAAAAACTGGGCAAAGGACTTAAACAGACTCTTTTTAAAAGAGGACATTGAGAAAGCCAAGAGACATATGAAAACATGCTCAAAGTCACTAATCATCTGAGAGATGCAAATCAAAACAACAATGAGGTACCATCTCACACCTGTCAGAATGGCTGTCATCAACAAATCAACAAATGACAAGTGCTGGAGAGGATGTGGTGAAAAAGGCGCACTCGTGCACTGCTGGTGGGAATGCAGACTGGTGCACCACTATGGAAGACATTATGGAGTTTCCTCAAAAAGTTAAAAATGGAACTCCCATTTGACTCAGTTATCCCACGTCTAAGATTATACTCCAAGAAACCAGAAACACCAATCAGAAAGGATATATGCAACCCTATGATCATAGCAGCACAATTTACTATAGCTAAGATTTGGAAACAGCATAATTGTCCATCAACAGATGAATGGATTAGAAAACTG
>NW_006289285.1:0-1141 GCF_000327345.1 Myotis davidii
TCTACAAATGCTGCTCTCATTCTACTGATAATCTATATCCAAATGAGTCTGGAAAAACTGTGTGGGTAAGGGTCCCAGCCTTGCTAGCCTCTACAGGTGCAAGGACCTTGCCAGCTTACATCTGGCCCCCAACAGGCGAGATGTCCAATTGGCCCGGATCACCAGTCAGGCTGAGAGACGCCACCATGCACCACCGGTCAGGCTGAGAGACCCCATCATGCACGAATTCGTGCACCAGTCCTCTATAATAAAAGAGAAATATGCAAATTAACCCTCAGTCCATCACAAACATGGTGGTGGTCACAGAGCTGGAGCGAGCAGGAGGCTTGGGTTGCCCCAGGCGATGGAAGAAGCCAAGCTTTCCACCTGCCCTGGCTGGCCCTCGGCTCTGCTCAAGTTTCAATTATAGAAGAAAAAATAAACCCCAGATACCTGCTTCCAGCCCACATGGACTCTTCTCATGGAAGTGCTGGAAACATGGGTTGTCAGGGGCAACCCAAGCTTTGAGCAGGACCAAGGCTACAAAGTTTCAAAAGTTTCAATGATAGAAGTTAAATGAATCCCAGATACCTGCTTCCCGCCCAAGGGCATGGCCAGCCTGAAAATGGCCATCAGCCCCTCACCCAGGCTGGCCAGCCACCCCAATAAGAACCCAACCCTGATCCGGGACACCCCTCAGGGCAAACCAGCTGGCCCCACCTGTGCACCAGGCCTCTATTCTATATAAAAAATGGTAATATGCAAATTGACCCAAACAGCAGAAAGACTGGGAATGATTGTCAATATGACACACACTGACCACAAGGGGGCAGACGCTCAGCGCAGGAGCTGCCCCCTGGTGGTCAGTGTGCTTCCACAGTGGGAGCTCCACTTAGCCACAAGCTGCTCTGCTTACCCACAAGCCAGGCTGATGGCTGCCAGCACAGCAGTGGTGGTGGGAGCCTCTCCCGCCTCCTCAGCATAACTAAGGATATCTGACTGCAGCTTAGGCCTGTTTCCTATTGGCAAGTGGACATCCCCAACAGCTCCCAGTCTTCCAGAGGGATTTCTGACTGCCACCTTAGGCCCGGCCCCCCAGGAGCAGGAGCTGTGCACAGCCCTGCACTATTCTGAGGAGCAGCAGCTGCGCAAGCATCTTGCC
>NW_006289286.1:0-320 GCF_000327345.1 Myotis davidii
ACCTTGGTATGTGCCCTGATCAGGAATTAAACCGAGGGATTCAGACAGAGAAAGTGGCTTCAGGAAGGAGATCTTAGGGTGTTCACCCTAGCCTAATTTCAATTAAAGATGATAAGCAAGAGGGTTTCAAGTAGGTGCTCTTGTCACTTAGGAATTTTAAGGCTTTTAGGAACCTTGTTCCAGAAATGGTTTGTGGGGAGAAACCAATATGTATATTTATCTCACAGGGATCTAGTCATTGATATTTTTCTAAAAGCCCCCAGTTGAATTTAATATGAAACCAGAGCTGAGAGCTGCTGGAACATTTGCTGAATTTGTTC
>NW_006289287.1:0-819 GCF_000327345.1 Myotis davidii
TGGGGAAAATTTTAGGAGGTAAGAGGAAGGTCTATTCTATAACCAGAGCATCTGAGACTTTGGCATCATCTCCCACCCTCGCCCCTCCTGGATGGCCAAGCTGAGGCTTTGTGATGTCAAGCCACACCATGGCAACACGGATTTTGGGCAACCAGAGATGAAGTGAGAGGCTCCTGATTGACCTAGAGAGTATATATAGAGGCCAGGATCTTTGAGTAGTGTCTGTTGCCTCAAGATAGCCAGATTGACCTAGAGAGTATATATAGAGGCCAGGATACTTTGAGTAGTGTCTGTTGCCTCAAGATAGCCAAACTTACTAAGAAGATATTGTAGACTAGTGAAGATAAGGAATAAGACTCCAAACACAAGGATGGATGAAGAAACTGTCAGTCCTAAAGGGTATTAGAAGTCAATTTCTCAACTGGATAATGAAGAAGTGGATAAGGTCAGAATACCTTATTCAACTGCTGCCCCTTCCCCCGCCATGGTGATGGGAGGGTGGGAGGGCCAGTGCACAAGCCAGGCAGCAACCTAGGACTCCCACCATGGCCATCGGAGGGCAGGTGGGCCGGGGTACAGGCCAGACAGCAACTGCGGAACCCCACCATGGCAATTGAAGGGCAGGAGGGCTGGGTAGGCCCAGCAGTAACCCCGGACCCCAACCATGGCAATCAAAGGGCAGGAGGGCCTAGGTGCAGGAACAGGGTGTTGTGTTAGTTCTGGTGGAGTATAATAATGAATTTCATTTCCTTATTATATGGTAGACTATTGAATATTGTTAAACTATTGAAAGGATGCTCACCTCAAATGTGAAGTTTT
>NW_006289288.1:0-331 GCF_000327345.1 Myotis davidii
GCTCTTCTTTCCAGGGTTGCAGGTGTATGTAGATTTTGCCACCAGAAGTCACAAGGCTCAGAAGTGAGGATTCCCAGTTGATCATGTAGGGGGTACAGTGAAGAACATGGTGTGTCCCATTTGAGATCCTGCCACACTCTTAGGAGAAGGCCCGGGGTTGGGTTTCTTGCCAAGTCACCTCCCAGAATCTCAAACTCAGGATCCCACTCTCTGTTTTCCTCTCAGTGGCAACCAATCTTACTGAGCTCTTTCCATAATGGGTATTGTGACGTTCAACATTGTGGGAAGTCACTCCATTTTCCCTTGATCCCATTTTCTTTTCACCCACTTC
>NW_006289289.1:0-376 GCF_000327345.1 Myotis davidii
AAGGGCCGACATTTTCCTGGGACTCGGACATCAAGGTTCTCATGACCGTCAAGCTCGCCGAATGGGGAAGATGGGGAGAGGAGCTTGTGGTGTGGGTCCGGGAACCCTAACACGTGAGGAGACCTGCTGCAGCACTAAGGAGGAGGCTGGAGAGCAAGCCCCGAACCATGTGCAACTCAGGATGGCAAACCCGTGGGCCTTGACGGCAGAGACCCTGGTTTCCTTGCTTGAACATGAGTCCCCTGGATCGAGGCAGCAGCTCAGGCTCCTTTGGCCATGAGGCTGCTGAGGTCCCACCTAAGACGCGGGCTTTTCTGAGAGTTCACCTTGAAGTGAGCGCTGGGAAAAGCGATGACTCGCAAACCGCTGGGCCCAG
>NW_006289290.1:0-436 GCF_000327345.1 Myotis davidii
CAAAGCCAAAGGGAACCCCAAAGAAGTACCCAACAAACCAGTGCCCAGACACATCATAATTAAAATGCCAAAAATTAAAGACAAAGAGAGAATCTTCCAGGCAGCAAGAGAAAAGAAAACTGTTAGCTACGAAGGAGTTCCCGTAAGGATGACTCCCGATCTCTCAACAGACACTCTACAAGCCAGATGAAGATGGCATGAAGTACTCAAGTTAATGGAAAGCACGGATCTGAGACCAAGATTACTATATCCGGCAACTCTTTCATTCAAAATAGACTGTCAAATACAGAGCTTCCTAGACAGGAAAAGGCTGAAGGAGTACACATCTCCAAGTCAGCTTTATAAGAAATGCTACAGGGATTGCTGTAATGTTTTATCACCCCTCTGACTGCACTGGGTAGAACTTCCATATGAAAAAATAACAAGGATGCAGAGC
>NW_006289291.1:0-1204 GCF_000327345.1 Myotis davidii
AACCCTTCTTGGCAGTCTCAGGATGAGTCCTACGTTGTGACTAATCAGCTCTTTGCAATATTTCCTAAAACACGGATTACTGGGTGGCCTTTAAATCCTTGGCATTTGCTCTCGCTATTCCCATAGCATAGAAGGCCCTTCCCTTCTCTCCAGATACTACTTCTCTTTGGAGAATGGACTCAACCATGCCTTCCTCTTGGCGTCTTGCCCTGACTTTTCATAATACAGTACTATTGATTAGTCTGCTCTGGCTGCTCTAACAAAATCCCATAGACAGGGTGGCTTTGACCACAGACATTCATTCTCCCACAGTTCTAGAGGCTGGGAATCCAAGATTAAGGGGTTTCTGGGGAAGGTTCTGGTCCTGGTTTGTGGGTGACTGACATCCCCGTGTGCTCACATGGTCTTTCCTCTGCTTGCACAGAGATATAGAAAGAGCTCTCTGGGGTCTCTTCCTCTTTGATAAGGCCACTAGTCCTAAGAGATTAGGGTCCCAACCTTATTACCTTATTTCCAATAACTACCTCCCTGGATGTTCTATTTCCAGGTATACTGGCATCGGGGGTGTGGACTTCAACATATGGATTTGGGGGACAAAATTCCATTCATAACTATGTTCTCTTTATTTTCATAGGAAAAACTAAATTATAATTAATGCTCTTTGATACTTGTGAAATGGATACGAATAATAAGTGAAAGATGTATTGCACCACTGAATATAGTCACAGCTGAGAATCAGCCTCACAAATAATTCTCTATGACTGAGTTTCAAACTTAATGACTGAGAAAATTTGAAAAGTTTACTTAAAAAATGTTTTTGCCCTTATAGTCCACCACACATTTAGAGACATCTCTTACCATCATCAAAGGTATTTCTCATAAATGAACCTGAAAAACTAATTTAAAGATGCTGTACTCAAGAATAGGACCTTGGTATACTTGTCACTTAAAGGATTGTGTGTGTGTGTGTGTGTGTGTGTGTAGACACAACAAATGGAAAAAGGTTTCCCTCCAGTAGGTATTTATTAGAGGTGCCCTGTCACCGAGTAGGGCTGTAGGGGTGCTAGGTAATGACAGCCCATGTCAGCCTCGGTAGGTGAACTGGGTCTACCTTAACTAGAGCTCACTGGGAGGCGCTGTGGACTCACAGTAGGGCTGTTTATTTAAGATGTTTTAAATAGGTAAACTATATAAACCTTCTTTA
>NW_006289292.1:0-1260 GCF_000327345.1 Myotis davidii
AGACCTGGTTTAGCAGAATGCTGATTAAAAAGAGCCATGTCATCTATACTTTAAAAAAACCCTTTAGTACTTTGGTTATAAATCATGATTAGGAAAAATTACCTCTAATATCTCTCCTAATTCTGAGAGTCAAGGTTTCTGAGAGCCAATATTAAAGTTGTTATTAAAAGAATAAAGCATAATTTAATATTAATATTATTTTAACATGAAATTTAAGCAGTTTTATTACTAAATAATTCATATGCTACAATGTAGGTAACATCATATCTAATAAAATAGTAATATGCAAATTAACTATCACTCTGACACAAAGATGGCGGCACCCATAGCCACAAAATGGTGGTGCCCATTCCTCTCAGCCCTGCTGTAGTCCTCCAGTCCCAGGGGGTGGCTGCTGAGAGAAGGGCCTGCTTGGCCATCACCACGGCGACCTGGGAGCATCCAAGCGGGCCCCCCAGACAGCCCACAGGAGGGCTCACTTGGCCTTCACCCACGGTGACCCAGGAGCAGCCAAGCAGGCCCCGCAGACAGCATAGAACCACAGGGAGCAGGCGTAAGCCATCAGTAGGACATCCCTGGAGGGCTCCCGGATTGGAGAGGGTGCAGGTCGGGCTTAGGGATCCCCCCACCCATCCCCTATGCACGAATTTAGTGCACCAGGCCTCCAGTATTTAACATAAGTAAAAATAAACACTCTTGTATTTACTATTCAGTTCAAATATTATTTCCTTATTGACTGTCCTCCATCTCATTCCTCTCCCACTTCTGCAAAAGTTATTATCATCCTAAATTTTGTAAGTACTTTGATCTCCCAACATTACTCTATTTTAATTACTATAGTTTTAAAATCAGTTAATTATCTGGCAGGGTAAATACCTCTATTTTGCTTATTTTAATTAAAGATTACTTAGCTATTTTCTCCTTTGTCTTCCATAAAAATTCTATAATGATAGCCCTGGCCAGTGTGGCTCAGTTGAGTGTAGTCCCATGCACCAGGAGATCACTGATTGGATTCCCAGGCAGGACACATGCCTGGGTTGTGGGTTTGATCCCCAGTAGTGGGTTTTCAGGAGGCAGCTGATTGATGTTTCTCTCATCAATGTTTCTCTTTCTCCCTCCCTTTTTCTCTAAAATGAATAAATAACTTATTTTAAAAATTCTATAATTATATTGTAACTAGAGATCAATTTAGAGAAAATTGATATATTTGCATTGGGTCATCCTATCCATCAAAATGGTACATAATTTCATTTATTTTTT
>NW_006289293.1:0-3071 GCF_000327345.1 Myotis davidii
ATTCTGTATAATAAAAATATTAAAAATTAAATTAATATATAAATGACTATATACAATAGTTTCACAAATCATTATATCATTAAAAATGCATGTAAACAGTGTAAGAATCCAACACTGAAATATGCAAAATATTTCTGAAAAGAAATTAAAGATATATGTTAATAGAGATAATGCCCCCTGTTCATGGATTATAAAACTTAATATATTTAAGTTAATTTTATTCTATTTTTTCAATCCAGTACCAATGAAAATCCCAGCAGGATTTTTATTTTTTGTACAAATTGACTAAATGAAGCAGGAATTTGGGGGGAACATAGGCAGGCTTAAGGATTTTTTAGAATTGGGGTCCATTGGGGTCCATGAAAAAGTGGGGGGGCTGCAGACTGGGAGAAGGTACATTTCCATAACACAAGAAAGCCAGGGGCAGTTACATCTCCATAAGACAAGGGAGCAGCAACAGTTACATTTACATAAACAAGGGAACTGAAAGTAGCCAAGAAAGGTCTATACTTACAAAATAAAGAGAAGAAAGCCCTTCATTCAGATGGAAAAGAGGAAAGCCCAGAGGGAATAGGGCAGTGGTCTACAAACTGTGGCTCAAGAACCACATGCTCTTCCACAAAATATCATGTGCAGGTGCGCATGTACAGTGCGATTAAAATTTCCTGGCCCAAGTGCAGAAGTCGGTATTTTGTGGAAAAGCCACACTCAAGGGGCCAAAGAGCCACATGTGGCTCGTGAGCCACAGTTTACCGACCACTGGATAGGGAAACAATGGGGAAGGAGGGGGGAGAACCTCACATGAGACATTAAAGTTAATTTAAGTTAATTTTATTCTATTTTTTCAACCCAGTACCAATGAAAACCCAGCAGGATTTTTATTTTTTGTACAAATTGACTAAATGAAGCAGGAATTTTGGGGGAACATAACCAGGAGTTACTATAGTAACCAACTCAAAGGGGAATATTAACCAGTCGGAGGGGATATCAGGCACCAGGATCTGCAGCCTTTATAAGCCATAGGGAAAGGAACCCAGTGGGACCCTTTCCCCCTCCCTACATGGGAGTCCATTCTGTGGGACTCTTCCCTCTCCCCATGTGGGTGTCTGTACCTATACTTCAATAAATCTCCACCTTTGCTATACCACTTTCTGTCCATGGATTCATTCTTCGATTCAGGCTGACAAAGAATCCGGGTCCCAGTCTAAAAATTCAGTATCATAAATAATTCTAAATTTTATATATAAATAAAAAGGATCTAGGAGAGGTGTGGGCAACCCCTGGCATGCGCGCCAAACATGGCACACCAGTAACTTTTGCTGGCATGCTAAACCCTCTCTTATAATCTTCCATTTACAATTTTTGTGAACATTTGAATGACTTAAATGTTAAATTACAAGGAATTGGTTAGCTTTTCTTTGGTTCTGTTCGATTTCTACTCATGATTGCAAAAAGGCTACCAGAGCTCCAAGTTCATATCTTCACACAGCACATTACAATGTTAAAAGGGAATGGTGAAAAAAAAGTGATTAGAGACAAGAGTACCAGAGAGAAGTGTTGAAAACGAACTATTGAGGACTTGGAATGCCATTCCAGAAAATTTTTTCTGTTTAAAAAACTTTGCAACAGTGTTACTCTCCATGTTTTCATTCACATATGCTTGGGAATCTTTCTTCTCAGTGATGAATTTTGTTAAGTCTCATAATAGGAATGGCCTGACGGATGAAAGTTATAGCTTGTGCATATCTCTGATGGTCAGGAAATATAAACCTGATGTAAAATCTCTGTCATCAGTGATGCAGCAGCAAAAGTCCCACTGATAATATCAAACGGAGTCATAAAGTTTTCTGTCGGACTATCAGTGTACATGTATACATTAAAAAATAAATGTATTTTTCATCATCATATACTGTGTTTTTGTTGCTCGAATGAATTTTATTATTTCTTCAAGGGTCTTCACATACGTACACCTTAAGAGATATCAAGTAGGCATAACATGTTCTCAAAAATTAGGGTTGGCACGCAGAAGAATTTTGAGTCAGAGATTTTGCTAGTTTTGGCATGCACTCACAAAAAGTTTGCCCACCCTTGATCTAGGAGAGCCAATACTATATTTAAAAGAATAAAATTGCACAATTTACATTACTTGATTTCAAGATGTACTCTAAAGCAATAGTAATCAAAAAGTTTCATAATGTTATAATGAAATGAAAAATAAATGAATCAATGAAGAAAAGGATGCCAGATATAAATACTCATGCTTATATGATTTTAGTTTGACAGCCTTTTATATATAACTCACACAGAATAAAATTTACAAAAGTGTACAACTCAGTGAACTAGTATATTAACAGAGTTGTAAAACTCTGGTTTTGAAAATTTTCATTAATCAACAATAAAATCTAATTTAAAAAATTAGAAGTTATCTTCTACTTCCTGCAACATACTGGCCTGAGGCAATGAGATAGGTAGTTAGGTAGATATATAAATAAATACATTTATCATAGAAAATGTTTTAAAAATATTAAATCTTAATACATGCATTATTTTTTAAATAAGTATATTCAAAGTAAGTTTACATAAATTTAACAGATCATGAAACTAAAATGAAATGGAAGGAAATGCTGAAAATTCAAGTTATTTTATCATAAGGAATTATTTTCTTTGACTAATACTCCCAGTTTCTGCCTCCCTCCAGCCTCTGGCAATTACTATTTTACTCTCTGCTTCTAGAATTTGACTATTTCATATTCTTTATACAAGTAATATCATGTATTTGTCCTTTTTCTGGCTAATTTCACTTAGCCTAAGTTCTAGCCACCTACTATACCACATTGTGTTTATAGAAAACAGTACAGTGTTATATACTTAAAAATTGCCTAAGAGAGTAGATCTTATGCTAAGTGTTCTTATCACACTATACTACTAATAATCTATACTAATAAAAGGGTAATATGCTAATTAGATTAGGAGACCTTCCGGACGTATTTCAGAACAAAGCCATGGTGGCGGGGCCAAGGCAGAGGCAGTTAGGGGCAATCAGGCCAGGAGAGGAGGGCAGTTGGGGGCAA
>NW_006289293.1:3107-9725 GCF_000327345.1 Myotis davidii
GAGTAGATCTTATGCTAAGTGTTCTTTCTTATCACACAATACTACTAATAATCCTATATAATAAAAGAGTAATATGCAAATTGACCTTAAAGGCAGATCGACCAGGAAGGACCAGTTGCTATGATGCACACTGACCACCAGGGGGCAGATGCTCAATGCAGGAGCTGCCCCCTGGTGGTCAGTGCACTCCCATAGCGGGAGTGCTGCTCAACCAGAAGCCCTGAGCTGGGCTGATGGCTCTGAGCGCAGCAGTATTGGCGAGAGCCTCTCCCGCTGCCTCTGCAACGATGCTAAGTAAGTCTGACTGTGACTTAACCCTGCTCCCCACAGCTGCCAGAGGGATGTCTGACTGCCAGTTTAGGCCCAACCCCCCAGGGAGCAGGCCTAAACTGGCAGGTAAACATCCCCTGAGGGTTCCCAGACTGTGAGAGGGCACAGGCAAGACTTAGGAATCCCCCCGAGTGCACAAATTTTCATACACTGGGCCTCTAGTAAATAATAATAATGACAATGAGAGAAAACTTTTGGAAGTAATAGATATGTGTGTGGCATAGATTGTGGTTATGGTTTTATGGATGCATACTTACCTGCAATTCATAAAGTTGTATGTATCAATGATGTGCAACTTTTTCTGTATCAATCAAAACTCAATAAAGTGATTTAAGAAAATAAATTTTTCTTGATATTTTATCTCTAAATATAAGGAAATATATTCTGAAAAAAGTACTTTTTTCATTTTGTATCTTAAATTCCTCTTTTAAAGTTTACACAGTATCAACTGTCTCTCTGCTATAAAAGATAGACATTAGCATTCTCAAATGGTATCCTATCTCCTTCTTTTCCTCTTCTTGACTTGTGGTTTATGTAATTATTTTTATACCACCAGGATTTATAACATTAATATTCTCTTCTGTTCTCTAATATAATTTATATAAGTTTAGAATTGTATGTCTTGCTTTTTTATTTTTATTTATCTTTTAATTCACTTTGTTTAAACATCAAGTAGTTTTTTGTTTTGCTTTTCAAAAAGACTTCAGAAGTATTACTTCTTCAAATTCCATATTTTAGAAGGCCTATTGTCTTAATGCTTCAAAATTTTTTCTGGGTAAAGAAATTTGGGGCCACATTTTATTTCCTTTAGAAAAAAGAAAGTACTTCTTTACATGAAGTTCAATCACTTAACTTTATGGGGTAAGCACCGGTGTGATCATTTAGTGTCAATTTTTCCTGGAACCTTTTATAGTTCTTTCTTTATTTCATGCAAATTCACTTTTATTATATATTTTAATAATTTTCCTGATTCATATGTTGGAATTATCTACATAGGAGATTTTCTTTGTCTTCCATATTTTCTCCCCCCCCCCCTCAATTACTTACTCTTTCACAACTACGTTCACTGTAATTATCTCAAGCATTTTCTTCATGTTATTAATGTACTTTTTATACCTATCTTGTCTTTACATTTACTTTATTTATTAATTTCATAAGGAAGTTTTGATCCTTGATTTATTATGTTAAGCCAACAATCTTATTTTTCCTCTCTTCCCTTAACTCTTTTTTCTTCTTTTGCTGTAACTATTGCTATAACATCCATGCCAACTCATCCATACTATATAATCCCTGTAGCTTTGTTCAAACATTTTCTTTGTTCTCTATTATAATGTGTTAACGTTAACTTCCTTGCCATTGTGTCTGAGCATAAAACATTTCCCATGCAGCAGTTATTTATGGTTATCTTATGTCCTATCCACTTTTTCTATAGTCTATGACCATGGAGAGAAAAAAAGGACAATCACGAATTCAGCTTTCCTTTCCAAGGTTTTGTTATATCTGCTGTAACAACATGGACTAACTCTAGTTCTGAGGTATATTGCATTCTCTTGATGTATTCTTTAACTTAAAATTTATTCCACTCATTTTTAAAAATTCATCTTTACATGGTGGTATAAAAATAATTACATAATTCACAAATTAAACATATTACAGAAATATTTTTCTTGTATACCCCACCCCTCTGCTGTCACTCCCTCCCCAGGCCTTCACCACACTATTGTCTGTGTCCATGGGTTATGCATACATGCATATAAATTATTTGGTTGATCTCTCCCCAACCCCTTCTCTCTGAGATTTATCAGTTTATTTTGTGCATGAGATTCCACATATAAGTGAGATCATGTGATAATCATCTCCCTCTGACTGACATATTTTGCTTAACATAATACTCTCCAGGTTCTGCCATGCTGTTTCAAAGGATAAGAGATCCTTCTTTTTTACAGCTGCATAGTATGCCATTGTGTAAATGTACCACAGTTTTTTTATTCACTTATCTAGTGATGGGCACTCATTTAGCCTTAGAATATTCATTTCTATCAGAGAAATCCAATCCCATAACTTCCTCTGTTTGGCATGTATCTCTCTAGCAACTGTTTCTCCTGAGAGAGTTAAAATGAAGCTACCAAATTAGCCTGTTTTTTTCACATTTGGTAAAGTTAGTGAGAATTCTCAGGTATGGTGTGTGTGTGTGTGTGTGTGTGTGTGTGTGTGTGTGTGTGTGTGTGTGTGTGTGTGTGTGTGTGTATGTAATAACCATTACTGTCTCTTAAGCGTATGGGTGGGTTTATCTTTGTTATGTTTTTTTAATATCTTCTCTGACACATTATTACCACTTTTCTTGGCCACCACATTTTGAAAATAATTATGTTGGCTGTGCTTATTTCCTTATTTAAATTTTGCTAGCTTTTTTGAAATTGTCAATCTTTTTTTTATTATTTTTGCTTTTCTTCTATTAATATTTATTGTTTTTATGAATTGTTCTCTTAATTAAGAATCTTATCATTAGAGGAGGAATATTCTCATAGACAGTTTTCCCCCTCTATTTAAAACTGAAAACCTGAAGATTTGCTTTTATGTATATAATCTAGAATTACTAGGAAATGAGAAAGTGACTTTATGCCCCATGGCTGAGTGATTTAAAGTTTCATTTTATTTAATATCTTCTGAATTGTTGTAAATTATAAAGATGCAGTAGCTATGAAAACATAAAATTTAGCTCCCATAGAAATAGTGTAAATCTAGATCATACAAAATGATACGAAAAGATAAAATTTTCCTAGGGAACATGGTTTTTTTTTTGTGTGTAAAATTAAAGTCAGAACACTTTTTTAAGGTCACAGATGAAAGGATCTATAATACTTTTAGAATCATATTTATTTTTCATTAGTATATAAACATGGTGTTATCCACTGTATTACTAATATCAAAGTATTAAAAGTTATTCATGTGATATTATTTTTATCTTTTTATATAGTCTAAGATGACATTGATGTGAACAAATAGAATAGGTCTACCACTAAATAATATAAATTACAGATGAAAAAGACATTGGTCATCTTATTCAGCCTCCTTTTTTTCCTAAATATATATGTTTTATTTTAATAAGAGTGATGGTTTTGCTGTGAAACAGAAAGCACACTGATTTGGTTTTATTCTAAAGATTTAAATGAAAATTCAGCTGTAATGGGACAATATAAAATCCCATTTTAAGTTTAAGAAATTCAGCTGATTTCATGCAATATTATGTTTAATTTTCCTAGCAATTATGTGTACATTCTATCATTTTATTCAGTGAGAAAGTGCTGTTTTTGAGTTACAAAAGATTTGTATGTCACCTGAAGCCTGACCCAGTAAAAATTCTAACAAAAAGAAAGATATGTCTAATTGTATTTGGCATGACTCTCATACCCAATAATAAATTATAACTCTGTGTAATTAATTTATAGGATGCATATTCTTAGCTAGTGTGTTACCAAACCAAATGATATAGATTTTTAACTTCTCTCTCACATGTTTTATTGATCAATTTCTATTCTGTTTGCATATATCCAGAAAACAGAAATCAGTTTATTTTGAATTTTCACTAGTGTAAAAGAAGTCTCTGTTTGTGAATACATATTGTTTGCAAATATAAAGTCAAAATTTAGAACCTAGATGGTCAAAGTTAAATGTATATCCATCAAACACAAAAGCAAAAAGATTCAAGAAATCTTTGGTGGTATATAATATCATTGTCAGTTAAAATGTGGGGAAATTATGAATAAAAAATGGTCAGGGATTGGAACAAATGATCAGATAAAGTAGGTCAGGCAAAATCTGTAGGTAATGAAACAGTGGATGTAATAACAAGACATAATATGATGAGAAACTGGTGTTCGATGACTTCTATCTTAAAATTACCAGTGATCAATATCAACAACAATAATAATAAATATTATAATTTTGGCTTATACATTTCTTTATGGTGTAAATTTTCTTTCTTCATACATACCAGATGCACAAGGAGAAAAATATTTTCTGAATTTGTCTCCTAAATAATAAATACATTTATTACATTCTTTGTTTGACAAGCCTTGATATCTCTGCATGCTGTGCACTAGAGAAGTTTGCAAACATTATAATATGATTAAAAATACAAATCTCTCTTTTAAAAGTTGGCAACATTATGAATCGAAAACATGATAAAACATCACAACCTATATCTAAATGTTTTGCATTTTAATATGGTTGAAGTTAAGGCAGTAAATAATTTCAGAGATTTTTCCCTTGAGCTACACAGTTCTTTTCATATGTAATTATTCTCTGAGTGCATTAGATAATGCTATGGTTCCCACAGCTGTACACACATCTATAAATCAATAATGAGGCAGTTAACTGAAACAAAACTATAAAAGATTTGCATTACCCAGCAGAACCCTGTTTTAATTGAGTTCTAGTTATTTACAATTAATTTTTTTGAATAATGATTGCAAGTAATTTAAGATTATTTTATTTGCACAGAAATTAGATCTTGTCTATATATCAAAGCTTTTTTCCCCCTCTATGTAACAGAATCTGTCAGTGACCAATATGGGGCCTGAGGTAATATTTTTTACTAGATTAAACCTTATCCCACTCTATATTCCTACCCTCCCTTTCTGGGTCCCTCCCACCTAAATGGAGATGGACAATTTGGGGAGTCCAGAAATGAAAAGAAAACACATTTGTAAAAAATGGGATAAGCAAAATGAGCCCAGTGAAAGATACTTTTGGGGATATCTTTATCGATTCCTTATTTTTCTTAAGGGTTTTTTTTTTCTCATAGTTTCTAAATTCTTGAAAATAATTTTAAAAATGAAAACCAAATAAAAGTTTTTAATGTATGTAATATAAGTATAAATGAATCATGATGCTATGTGATAATGAGAAATGTGTATAAAAATTACAGTTCAGATAGAGTAAAATATGCTTTCACATTTATCAACTCATTTTATATTATTATACCTATCATATTGTAATGGCATTATTGATTTGCCACACTTTGTTATTAGTTTTCTTCAAATCACCTTTCCCCAAACCACTGATAAGCAATACTCTATTGATGCCAAAGGATTGTTCTTCCTTTGTTTTAAACCCAGCAGTGATAGATACATCAGAGAGAACAAGAGAGGCAGAAAGATTGATAGAGTGAAAGAGAGAGAAAGAAAGAGAGAATAAATTATCATTATAAATACTTAGTAGTCAAAACTCATTGTGATTTTAATATGAATTATTAAACGTGTTTTCTTTTAAAGTTTATTTTTAATAACTGTCATAATGAATGAACTTGTTCCCAAATTTGTATTAACTTAAAAGTAAATTAATTTGTCACTGGGCTATCAATATAGA
The DNA here is from genome assembly GCF_000327345.1 of Myotis davidii. Taxonomy (NCBI): domain Eukaryota; kingdom Metazoa; phylum Chordata; class Mammalia; order Chiroptera; family Vespertilionidae; genus Myotis; species Myotis davidii. Next base: position 8,808 of record NW_006289293.1, read on the forward strand.
TACTCACTTTAGTGCCCCCCAAAAGATCACAGAATTCTCCTAAAGAATAAAAAAGGAAAGAATTGGGTTGCCTCCAATATAAGAGTAGTGATCATTAATATCCCATCCAAGAAATTCAAGTGAAATATCCAAACCTTAAGATGTTATTGGAGGCTATCACAGATGCAGAGGATTTCTTAAGATGAAGGGGGTGGAGAGGTAAACCTTTATAAATATCAGTATTTAACAAGCATCTTGAATATCTAGAAAGCTTGTTTCTTTTCCTTGGTAACATTTGAAATTCAGTTAACATAAGAGTAACATTTGAAATAATAGTACTTACTTATCTTTGACTGAAAAAACATAAAAACATTTCATTGAGCAGGGTACTTTTAGAAAAAATGTGAAAGAAATGATCTTTGTCATTATTTCCCCTGATTTTTACATCCCTCACCCTTTACTTGGACTCAGTAGTGAGGCTGTCCTCATGACCTGCATGCTTGATTCACTGTACACTTTTCCCCATCATTTTTACTTTTATTAAAAATAACAGCTACAATTATTACTTATTCATGGTGATTTTATTTTAACAGAGACTAATGTACTAAGCTGTCTTTCCTTACTTATTCATCCTTAACTCACACCTGTTCCATGGGACTATATTACTTAATGAAGTAGTATCACATATGTTTTTGCCTCATACTCTACTTGATAGAGGACATGAGCTAAAAAACAAAACAAAACAAAAACTAACAATATAAGCTTTATTTAAAATACAAAATTCAAGATGGCATTAACATAGGCAAACACTGAAGTCACCTCCTTCAGTGAAAAAAAATACATACATATATATATATATATGTGTGTAGGTATGCTACAGTTTGCCATCCAGTGAAAATTTTCTGGCAATGTGTAAATTCTAACATAGGCAACATACTG
>NW_006289293.1:9974-11752 GCF_000327345.1 Myotis davidii
TTTATTTAAAATACAAAATTCAAGATGGCATTAACATAGGCAAACACTGAAGTCACCTCCTTCAGTGAAAAAAAATACATACATATATATATATATGTGTGTGTGTGTGTGTGTGTGTGTGTGTGTGTGTGTGTGTGTGTAAACAGGTAGCAATTACTACTGCTAGACAACAGAGAATTGAATAAAGAGCTTCTGACAACAACAAAAAGAGAGAGAGAGAGAGAAAGAGACTGAATAGAGAAGGCTGTGGGAACTCTCTGGGGCCAGAGGAACAGGTGAGGACCATTGTTTAATACCTCAATAGTGTGGGACTGAGGCTATATTCAGATGCTTTTGCTCTACCTGTGAAATCACCACAGAGTATGTGCAGGACATTGCATGAAGCCTTTTGTCTCTGAACAAAGATAGCAAGTAGGAACAATAGGACATCACCATACCCAATTGGCCTCCATGAATAAAGCTCTTTCTGCTGTCAGGCAATTGCCCCAGGTTCCCTAAGTGCCTGTTCAGCTCCAAGTAGCTTCCACAAACTCCCTGGCACATAAAGCCTACACAGAGGTCTCTTCTCTATGTCATCACTTTCAATACAGACAACAGAAGAGAAACTGTATAGAGAAGACTGAAGAACCATGGGAGCTCTTGAGAGAATGTGAGAATTCTCTGGGTTCAGAAGGGCCAGTGAGTACCATTATTTACATACTCCTTTTCCAAAGTGAGGTTGGGGCTCTATCCAGGTGCTCTAGCATATGAATTAACACAGAAAAACAGATCACTGATCTATAGGACAGACTAGTGGACTTCAACAAATCAGAACAGCTGAAAGAAATATATACATAGTTTAAGGGACCTTTAGGACATTCTCAAGCTCTCAAATGTTCACATTATAAGGATACCAGAAGGAGAAGAAAGTTAGGAAGAGAGGAAGAAACAGAAAATTTATTTAAAGAAATAAAGATATATAATAGAATTGTACACTTTAAACTTATATAATCTTATTAACTGATGTCACCCCAATAAATCTAGGAATAAAAACAGTTTAAAAAACACACTAATATGGCTAAAAACTATCTTGACTAGGGAAAGGAAACAGACATCCAGCTCCAGAAAATCAGAGAGTACCAAACAAGGTAAATCCAAAGAGGCCCACACCAAAACATATTGTAGTTACAATGGCAAAGGTTAAAGATAAAGACAGTCTTGAAGGAAGCAAGATTAAAATGAGTTGCATACAAATAAAACCCTATATGTCTATCAACAGATTCCTTATCAGCATCTTTATAAGTCAGAAGGGAGTAGCAGGACATTTTTAAAGTGCTCAAAGAAAGAAACTTATAATATAGAATAATTAACTAAGCATGGTTGTAATTCAGAGTTGAAGGAGAGAGATTTCCCAGATAAGAAAAAACTAAGGGACCTCATTAATATTAAACCAAATTTACAAGAAATAATAAAGGGACTTCTTTAAGTAGAAAGGAAAAGCTATAACCAGAAAAAAAGAACAAAATATGAGAAAGGAAAAATACTTACAATAAGCCAAATATTTAATAACTACAGGCCTGGTGCACAGAAATATGTGCACTGGGTGTGGGGGGGGGTCCTCAGCCCTTCCTGTGCCCTCTCACAGTCTGGGACTCCTCGGGGGATGACCACATGCTGGCTTAGGCCCTCAACCCAGGGGATTGGGCCTAAACTGGCAGTCAGACATCCCTGTAGCAGCCTGGGGGCCCTCAGGGGATGTCCACTTGTCAGCGGGGAGGAGGCCTAAGCTGCAGTTGGAG
>NW_006289293.1:11815-31535 GCF_000327345.1 Myotis davidii
GTGAGGGGCTGATGGTTGTTTGAAGGCTGGTCAAGCCCCCCAGTGGGGACCCTCACCCCATGGGCGTGTGGCCAGCCTGGGTGAGGGACTGAGGGCTGTTTTCAGACTGGCCACACCCCCTTCAGTGTGGGGGTCCCCCATGGGGTGCCTGGTCAGCCTGAGTGAGGGCCTGATGGCTGTTTTCAGGCTGGCAATCCCCCCCAGTGACCCAAGCCCCCAGCTTTTATTTTTGTCTTTTTTCTTTTCTGGGATTTATTTATCTTCTATAATTGAAACTTTGTAGCCTTGAGTGGAGCCCAGATCTGGCTGGAATAACAAGTAATCCTACTGCATGGGAGAACATATTTGCCACTGTGATATCTCATAAATGTTTAATCTCCAAAATGTATAGGGAACCCATACAACTTAACAAGAGGAAGATAAATAGTCCAATCAAAAAATGTGCAAAGGACCTAAATAGACACTTCTAAAAAGTGGACATTCAGGAGGCCAAGAGACATATGAAAAAATGCTCAAAGTCACTAATCATCTGAGAGATGAACATCAAAATGACAATGAGGTACCATCTCACACCTGTCAGAATGGCTAGTATTCACAAATCAATAAATGACAAATGCTGGCAAGGATGTGGAGAAAAAGGAACCCTCATGCACTGTTGGTGGGAATGCAGACTGTTGAAGCCACTGTGGAAAACAGTATGGAGTTTCTTCAAAAGATTAAAAATGGAACTCCCATTTGACCCAGCAACCACACTTCTAGGAATACATCACAAGAAATCAGAAACAACCATCAGAAAGGATATATGCCCCCCTATGTTCATAGCAACACTATTTACAGTAGCTAAGATTTGGAAACAGCTTAAGTCCCCATCAGTAGTTGAGTGGATTAAAAAATCATGGTACATCTACACAGTGGAATTCTACGCTGCAGTAAAATGAAAGAACTCTTACCATTTGCAACAGCACGGATGGATCTAGAGAGCATTATGCTAAGTGAAATAGGCCTGTCAGAGAAGGATAAATATCACATTACCTCTCTCATTTGTGGAATATAATGAACAACATAAACTGATGAACAAAAATAGATCCAGAGACATAGAACCAACAATCAAACCTCTGAGGGAAAGTAGGGGAGAGTGGAAGGGGGAGCAAGAGAAAAACCAAAGGACTTGTATGAATACATATAAGCATAACCAATTGACACAGACAATAGGGGGGTGAGGGCATGCGCTGGGAGGTGGGAGCAGCGGGAAGAGGTCAATGGGTGGAAAAGAAGACATATGTAATACTTTCAACAATAAAGAATTTAAATTAAAAAAAAATCACAAAAGGCAGTTTGGAACTTGCAGCCTGAGTAAAAGAGGTCAATTGTTTATTTAAACAGTAATATCAACTTACTTCACACCACTGAAACAAGACCCAGATCAGCATAATGTAATATGCGAAATGTCCAAGGTACAATCTATAATTATTCAGCATATAAACAATTGGGAGATACCAGTTTCCATGAGGAGAAAAGAGACCAACAATAACATAAACCATGTTGAAATTGTCTGACCACAACTTTAAAGCAACTATTATTTAAATGCTCAAATGGATAATCATAAAGTTCTGGTAAAATTGGGATAAATGGTGATTCAAGGAGACTTGATGTGGTGATAAACACACAATACAATAAACAGTTGATGCATTGTAGAATTGTATACCTAAAACCTGTATAATTTTATTGACCAATGTTACCCAAAAAATTAAATAAAAAAATTCTAGAGACAAATGGTAAAATATAAAGTTTCAAGAAAATATTATTAATATAAAAAACTAAATGGGAATTTAGAATTAAAAAAATATAATAACTAAAAAAGACACTAGGTGGACTTAGAAGAATATAGATGAGATGAAGCCATATATGAACTTATAGATTAAATCAATAGAAAATATCCAGCCCTGGTTGTGTGGCTTGTTGGTTGGGCATCATCATGTCCAACGAAAGGTTGCCAGTTCAATTCCTGTTCAGGGCACATGCCTGGGTGTGCAGCTTGCTCCCCAGCAGGGGTCATGCAGGAGGCATCTGATTGATGTGATACACACACACACACACACACACACACACACACATTTGTTGCCAGCAGATCTGCTCTAAAGTATTACTAAAAGAATATCTCTCGCATCATTGACGTTTCTATCTCACTCTTCATTGCTCTCTCTCTAAAAATGAATGAATGAATGAATGAATGAATGAATGAATGAATGAAGAGATCCAGTATGAACAACAGAATAAAAATGTCAAAATAGTTACTGAGGTTCAGGTATATGTAAAACACCAACAAAATAAAAATTGATTGCGTTAATCAGGTTCCCAGAAAGGGATCAGAAAAAGGATATTGCTGAAGAGTTATTTAAAGAAAATATTTTCTAATTGTATAAGACAACTACAACATAAAAGGAAAGTATAGAGGAAACTATGATAACATACTAAGTTTGACAAAAGATATAAATCTACATATTAAAAGAGATAAGTAAATTTGAAAGAGGACATTCTTCCCCCCAAATTAATGCAGAGATATATTACAATCTGCTGAAAACAAAGGTCAAATAAATTATTGAATAAAGTCAAAGGGGGAAAAGGTTCATTATCAATATAGAAATGGTGATGTGAATATCAGAAAAAAAATTTTTTTTACCTAATACCAGAGGCTATATGCAAGAGGCAAAATATTTTTTAACTGATTTTAGGAACTGTCAACTCAAAATTCTATTTCCAAGGAAAACAGCCTTTAAAATAAGAATGAGAGAATGATTCAAATGAAGAAAAACTAACAAAATTTGTTGCCAGCAGATCTGCTCTAAAGAATTACTAAAGGAATTTCTTTATACAGGAAAAACAAAAACAAAAACAAAAAAACCCACCAGAACATTTACAACATTAGTGAAACGTGAGATTTCGAGGTGCAGATTTTCTTATAGGTTCTTGTCTGATGAAATTGAAGAATAAATTAATGGACAAAAAGGCTTCTTTAACAAAAAAATGTGGAAGTTTATTGAAAGCATATACAAACTCCATCTGGGTAAGGGGGTTCCCAAAGGTCAAAAGCCTGCGCTCGCCCTCTCTAATGGGAAATTTTTTTAAAAAAAATCTGTCTGTTATCCCTTTGTTTCTGGTTTATATCACTGTAGCTCTTTCTTTGGACATGACATTTTCTAATTGGATCCTTCCTTAGTTTAGGACCCCCATGCTTTCCTTATTGGTCACTCTGCTACATAGAATCAGTTTCGAAGTCCAAACCCCATATGGTGGTGCCCACCTCCCCCTTATCTTGCAATATTCCTCTATCCTCTGTGCAAATATATTTCCCTCTTTCCATTATTCTGTGACTTTTCTTTATCTTCTGTGAATGTATGTCTTCCCCCCCACCCCCTTATCCTGTGGCATTTGTCTATCCTCTGCACAAGTAAGATTAGCATTTTGGTGTCTTGGAGCTATTTCTGCCCTTGATATATGAATTCCTTTCCCATTGACCCTCTTTATTATCTAAACCTGCCTGTTTTGTCTCTAAAATTCCTTTCATTAGGAATGAGAGAGGAACAAAATAAATTTTCAATATCTGGGTGAATATAATCAACTATTCTTTTCATCTTGATTTTCTTAAAATAGATTTTCAATTACAAGCAAAAAGTATAACACTGTCTACTAAAATTTTCCAAATACATGGATAATATATAATGCAACTACAACATAAAAGGAAAGTATAGAGGAAACTATGTGATGTTAAGACTTTGATAATTTAATGGAAATGATAAAATATTGATTCAAATTAGACTATGAAAATGAAACATATATTTTTATATTTATTCTCTAAACAACCACTAAAATATATATATAAAGAAACAGAAACACAACAGATAAAGAAAAATTTAATATTAAGAACATATTCAAATGAACAAAATGGAAGAAGAAAAAAGAAAACAAAGAATGAAACAAAGAGAAAACATTTTAAAATGGTAAAACTAAATCTAAGCATATCAATTATATGAAAATGTACCTAACCAATGAAATTACAGAGAGTACCAGAATAAACATGAACCAATTGTATGCTCTCCACAATAAACTTACTTCAAATATAATAGAAAAATGTTAAAATGAAAAGATCACCAAAAAATATATTATACAAATTCTCATTAAAAGAAAATTGAGGTAGTTATATTAATATCAGAAATATTAAGTTTCAAAACATAGAAAATTGCCGAAACCGGTTTGGCTCAGTGGATAGAGTGTCGGCCTGCGGACTGAAAGGTCCCAGTTTCGATTCCGGTCAGGGGCATGTACCTGGGTTGCGGACACATCCCCAGTAGGAGATGTGCAGGAGACAGCTGATCGATGTTTCTCTCTCATCGATGTTTCTAACTCTCTGTCTCTCTCCTTTTCTCTCTATAAAAAATCAATAAAATATATTTAAAAAGAAAAATTAAAAAAAAACATAGAAAATTGCCAGTGATAATGAGCCACATTACAAAATGATAAGAGTCAATTCTCCAAGAAGATATAATAAACCAAATATGTGTATACTAGAGGCCCGGTGCATAAAATTTGTGCACTTGGGAGGGGGGTCCCTATTGTGATAGGTCCCTGCCCCCTATCACAATACAGGAGCCTTCAGGGGATGTCCTACAGATGGCTTAGACCCACTCCTCTGCAGAAGGTGACTGGCTGATCAAGGGAAGGCACTACCCCCATCACCTCGCTGCTGCTGCCACTGCCAGCTGCCACAGCCACTAAGGTGTTTTCACTAACACGAACTCCAGTTCCTTCACCACGAAAAAATGACAACTTTCTTTAGGCATTTTCAAGATGTCTCTTTCATAGGATATGACATTTCTTTCTTTTGTTTTTCTCACCTGAGGACATTTTTCCATTGATTTTTAGAGAGCATGAAATAGTGAGGGAAAGACAGAGAGAAACATCAATGTGAGAGAGACACTTCAATTGGCTGCCTCCAGCATGAGCCCTGACCTTGGCTCCAGCCAGGGCAGAGCCTGCAATCTAGGTACATGCCCTTGATCAGAAACAAACCTTGACCCTGTGGTCTGTAGGCCAAGGCTCTACCCACTGAGCCAAAATGATTAGGGCAGGATATGACATTTCTTATCCCCTCCAGCAGCGAACCTTTGTTTTTTCCTACAGGAGTGAGGTGGAAAAAACCTAGATCACCTTCTTGGATTCTTATTACCCAAGTTACCAAGAACACTGTGAGTGGCATACAGGGAGCTTAGCCAATGAGCGGTAAGAAAAAGTGTTTCCTCTGCAGCTCATATGCAGAGGCAGGACTACTGGTGCACTGTCTCCCAGAGGTGACGGGCCCCTCTGTGTGTTGTGTCTCCGCTCTAGGCCCACCCCCAGCCCCAGCTGTGCCGTAACCGCTGGGGCTGGGGGTGGCAAGCAGTCCCCTCCTGCCCATCTGCATGCACGGCTTCCTCCTGAGCCAGTTGTGACTGCTACGGCATCCTAGCTAATTTTCATATTACCTCTTTATATATAGAGATACCTAACCACAAAGCTTAAAATTATTATTTTTTACAAAAGGAACTCAATGAAGGATAGTATTTTAATGAATTCTGAAAACTAAGAACTTCCATCTAATCTTCATATCTTATAAAAATTGAAACAAAATGGAGTATAGACTAAAATGTAATATATACGATTTTAAACTTTTAGAAGAAAACATAGGTGAAAATCTTTATGATGCAAAAGTCACAATCTCTAAAAGAAAAATATGATAAAGTTGGTTTAAAGAAAATAAAAATTTTGCTTTTCAAAATACACTATGAAGAGCAAAAGACAAGTCACATTTATAAGAGAGAGTTTTACAAATCTAAGAAAATATATCTACCCAGAATATATTTTTAAAATTCAAAATTTAACAATAAGAAAAAAGACAATCCAATTGAAACTGGATAAAGAACTTGAACAGACACTTCACCAAAGAGGAAATAAGGATGACAAGCACATGAAACTATGTTCAATATTAGTTGTTAAAACCATTACCAAATACCTCTACACACTTATTAAAATTACAAAAAATAAATAGACAATACCATGTGCTACTAAAGACACAAAAGAAGTTGAACTTTCATTCATTAGTGATGGGAATGCAAAATGGCAAACCCCTCAACCCCTGCCTCTGTAAATAGCTGGTTAGTTTCTTATGAAGTTAACCATTCACAGTAATCTTGGATACTTACCCTAAGTGAAGTATAAATCAATACAAAAAGCTGTACATGAATGATAATAGCAGTTATTCATGTTTGTCCAAAACTAGAAACAGCAGAAGTGTCCTTTAATATAATGGAATACCACTTAGAAATAAAAAAGAATGGCCCTGACCGGTTTGGTTCAGTGGATAGAGCGTCGGCCTGCAGACTCAAGGGTCCCAGGTTTGATTCTGGTCAAGGGCATGTACTTTGGTTGCGGGCACATGCCCAGCGGGGAGTGTGCAGGAGGTAACTGATCGATGTTTCTCTCTCATCGATGCTTCCAATTCTCTACCCCTCTCCCTTCCTCTCTGTAAAAAATCAATAAAATATATTAAAAAAAAGAATGAACTACTGACATAATGCAACCACTGGTTGAAGGTGAATGACATTATTTTGAGTTAATGAAGTCATTCTCAAAAAGTTACATATTGTACAATTCAAATTATATCCTGATGCATTTTTCAGGTTACTCCAAAGAAACAAAACCAATAGAATATATTGGTCTGAAGTCTAAGTACTGAAAACAGGAGACCGAACCATAGAGTGCACATTTGAAAGCCAGCAGATGTTCCTTTTTGAAGGCAATCAGGCAGGAAAAAATTTCTTTCTTATTTGGAAGAGTGTGATTCTTTTTGTTCTATTCATACCTTCAACTGATTCATTGAGGCCCACTCATCATTAGGGACAGCAACCTTCTTTACTCAGTCTAGTGATTTAAATATTAATCTCACCCAAAACTACCCTCACAAAAACATCTAAAATAAATGTTTGACCAAATATCTGGACATGGACTGGCCCAGTCAAGTTAATGCATAAAATTAACCATCACAAGTTTTTATCTTTGTTATTTTGGCACCCATATTCATTTCCTTAAGCCATACTTTATTTTCAAATCAATATAGTAACAAGGTGATGATTCTGCCTAACATAATAAAATAATCCTGTGTACAACTGATAATTTAATAACTCCTTCCCCAGAAGAGAAGGTAAAGTCCTTGAGTGGTGTTTATTCTTCTTAACATACACACAAAGACATAAAGTTAATAATTCAAATATTAATATATAAAGTTAAGACATCATATGACCCCTGATAAGGTGATAAAAAAGGAAGAAATATTTTTATATGCACACACAAACATATTCATAATAAAATTATGAAGAGATATTCATGACAGTTACAGCCTTCATTTTGTTATCTGGTCACATTGTCATGGCTGGTATTTACAACTACTTTCTCCCACTACCCATTTGGTATTCCCCATGCTTTCAGCAAGCTCCTCAGTTGGTCATGGTTCTTTACCAAATGGTATGACCGAGGTGACCCAAAACATCTCTAAAGGATAAGGGCCAGTAGTAGTCCTGCCTGAATTGAATCACTGTAGTTTTCTATTGACCTTAATCACAGGGCATGGTAATAATAAGAGATGCCCTATGGGACCTCCTGTGTTTCAGGTATATGCTTTCTTATCTCCACTGTGGGGTAGTAGTTTAATTTCCCCTTGGTGCTCAGGATCAATTGATCCAGCCAACATAGTCACTCCTTTCCTTGTCTATTGATTCAGAGGATGAGAATTCCAAAAAGGCCCAATGGCAATGTTAAATTCCAGTTCAAGGGGATTATTGTGGGGTCTCCTGATAGAAGCATTCCTTCCATTGGAACTAGGACCAATAGGCCAGCAGAGGATAAGGTCACAAGAATAGGAAGCAAAAATTTTACTAATGGTTCCTCAAAGTAATATAAGTACAATTAACATTTCCATCCCTTGATACCTGGATCCATGAATTCTAGCTATGGGAGATACAGCAACACAAAATAGATGCTGACTCAGAGCATGTATAACTTTATGGAGAACATTGCTCCAACCCTGCAAGATATTGCCACCTTATGGCATTTTAACTGTCTTCAAAAGGCCATTCCACCACTCTATCAAGCCAGATTCTTTAGAATGGTGGGGAACTTAGTAAGGCCAGTGAATTCTATGAGAATGGGCCCATTTCGGCATTTCACTTGCTGTTAGTGAGTTATTTGATCAGAAGCAATGCTATGCTGAAAGTCGTGATAATGGATAAGGCATTGTGTAAGTCCAAGGAAGTTCTGGAAGAAGCATTGCATGAGAGGAAGACAAATTTGTATCCAAGGTAAGTGTTTAATCCAGTAAAAACAAAACACTGTCTGTTGCATGAGGGAAGCAGTCCAATATAATCAACCCACCTCCAAGTAGCTGGCTTATAACCCTCAAGAAATAATACAGTGTTGCCATTATAATAATTTAGTGTTTGTCTCTGCTACTGGGGATTGGACAATCAATAGTGTCCATAGATAGGTCAGTCTTGGTGAATAAAACCCATGTTGCTGAGAAAAATGCTTAAACTCTACCCCTGCCACTACAGTGACTTTGTGAATCCACAAGCTGATGACAGGTGTGTCTGGGAAAAGAAGCTGACCAGCATCCACAGAATAGGTCATATTATTCATTTAATTATTAAAATCCTCCTCTACTAAGGATATCTTTTGGTGATCATTCACATGAGATACAAATATCTTCATATTTTTTCATTTAAAGATATCTATCCACATACATCTCTCCATAATTCCCTTGTCACAATTTTTTTCAATAGTGTTCCCAGAACTTGCATGACCATCCAGCCAAACTATTTGCCACAACTAAGAGACAGTATAAAACTGCACATCAGTACATTTTTCCTTCCAAATATATTGAGCAGCTAGGTGCATTGTATGTTTTTTTTTCCCCATTTGGAAAATTTATCTTTATTATCACCTTCAGGAATGTCCCAGAAAAGAGTGTAGTGCTATAGCTGTCCACTTTACGGTTGGTTCACAATCTATAAACCAGTTACATGTTCTCTCTTCCTCTGTTAACTTAACATAGGGAAGTCCCCAGGAGAACACAGTACAGGGTGAGAGAGGTAAAGCAGTATAGCAAAAGTGAGGACTCAACATCTGGGCCACTTCTTCATGTAACTTACTTATGCCTAAAGGGCTTGCTGGAGCCTGATCAAGTATGCTGTTTATGGTCAAATTTATGGATTTGTGAGAAAGACAGTACCAAGGTGAGCAGCTCAGATTGCTTGGAAAATTGATGACCCATAGTTAAATATTCAGTCTCTATTAAGGCTCAGTAGCAGGCCAAGAGCTCTCTCTCAAAAGAGAGTAGATGACTACAAAGGATGACAAGGTTTTGTTAAAAAAATACTAAGTTTGTGTTGTGATTCACTGATAGGGAATCATCAAAGCTTCCAAACAGCATGACTACCTGCTACTGACACTTCAAGCATCACTGGATCTGATGAAACATATGGCCCATGTGGCAGAGAATATTGATAGGTAGCTTGGACTTATTGGAGAACCTTATCTTACTCTGGGCCATACTGAAACTAGCTGCTTTTCAGATCATTTGGTTAATGGCCTGGGGTAAGAGATCCAACTGAGGAATACATTGCCTCCAAAATTCAGAGAGGCCTACTGCACTGGACCTCTAGAAATTTCACTGAGGTAGAAAGCCTCTAACATTTTCTCATATTTAACTCCCACCCTTTTATACACAAACTAGAGGCCTGGTGCACAAATTTGTGCATGGGTGAGGTCCCTCAGCCTAGATGGTGATAGGGGCCAGCCAGCCCAGGGTGGGGGGGCTGTGGAAGGTTGGCTGGGCCGGGGGAGGAACTGCAGGAGGTTGGTCAGCCATAGGAGGTTGGCTCTGGGAACGCACTGACCATGAGGGGGCAGCTCTGTGTTGAGCATCTGCTCCCTGGTGGTCAGTGCATGTCATAGCTACCAGCCAGTCATTCGGTTGTCCAGTCATAATGGTCTCTTAGGCTTTTATATATGTAGATGTCTTGCTAATAAGTTTAGAAAGTTGCTATTTCTTGATCAGTAGGTCCAATAAGCATGTCATAAATGTAATGGACCACTGTGACAACTTGTGAATGGAATGATGATCAAGATCTATGCAGACTATATTATGACATAGATCTAGAGAGTTGAAAAATTTTGCTGGTGGTCTTTGCTTACACAAATGGAGAAAATGCATTTACCAGATCAATAGCTGCAAAATTGGTACCAGGGGATGTATTAATTTGCTTCAAGCAATGAGGACACATCTGGTTTAGAAGTTGCAGTTAGAGTAAGCACCTGGTTAAGCTTATGATTATCCACTGTCATTCTCCAAGATCCATCTGATATCTGTAAAGCCAAATAGGCAAGTCAAATGAGGATGTGGTGAGGACCAACTCTGTCTTTGATGGTGAAACTGATCTCTGCAATCCATTCAGGAATGGGTTATTGCTTTTAGTTCACATTTTCCTAGATAGAAGCATTTCTAACAGCTTTTACTTGGTCTTTCATATTGTAATAAACAACCATTCTGCGTGTCAGAAAACCAGTATTGGATTCTACCAGTTGCTAAATATGCCAATTTCAATTATACATTCTGGAAATGGAGAATAACCACAGGATATGTTCAGGGACACACTTGAACCACTGTGAGATACACCTGAACTAAAACTCCATTGATCACTTCACCTCCATAAGGCCTTACTCAGACTGGTGAACCACAGTGACATTGTGAATTTCTTAAATTAGTATCAGTTCAGAGCCAATATCCAATAATTTCCCAGAAGTCTGATTATTTCCTTTATCCCAATTCACAGTTATTAGGGTGACTGTATGTCCTTTTCATGAATACTAGGAAAAAGATTAACATTATAAAGCCCTTCCTCAATGTGACCCAGTTTTCTTTATTCGGGGGGTTTGGGGTATGTTAACTGACTCAAATGTGGATATCAATTGAGGAGTCATGCTCCTCTGTTTTTATGATTCAAGTTAGATTTTACTCACCAGACCTCAATACTTCCACTATACAGATTAAGTAACAGGTGACTTTCCATTTATTTTACTTCTAGTAACACCACCATCAACTAGCCCATGTCAGAATATTCTGATTGCTGTTTTTACTCATGTCCAATCAAACAGACTGTGAGAGCCCCTTCTAAGCCCTTGTGTGGCAACATTAAATCCAGGATCTCTGATTAAACCCATTTTAAAAAATTTGTCCTGATTGAATTTTATGTTCCTTTCGCCATTATCCATATCCTTAAAATCCATTCCTCCACATATTCCCCAGATTTCTGTTAATCTATAGTGTACATTATGTAGTTCTTTTGAAATGTAGTGTACCTTCTCATGGGTAACGCTTTTTACCTCACATTTTGGAGTCTGATGGGACTTGAATACAGTTATATATCCAGAAACAAAGAGGAATGTTGTAGATGGGTCAGGAGAAAAATCCTCATTGTATTGTAGGACAACTACCTCAGTAGAGTTTATTACAGTTTCCTCAGGTAAAGCACAGTTATTCTTCTCAGACAGGGTGGAAACAGCTGCTTCTACTGGCAAAGACGATTAATTAAAATTTAATAGTTCATTGTTCTCAGCTTCATCAGGAACTTCCCGCACATTTCCATTCCACTATTAAGGATCTTATTCCTTCCCAGTAATGCCCTCACCTTAACAGTAGATAAATCAAAATGGGGGAATTATGCCGAAACCGGTTTGGCTCAGTGGATAGAGCGTCGGCCTGCGGACTGAAAGGTCCCAGGTTCGATTCCGGTCAAGGGCATGTACCTGGGTTGCGGGCACATCCCCCGTGGGGGATGTGCAGGAGGCGGCTGGTCGATGTTTCGCTTTCATCGATGTTTCTGACTCTCTATCTCTCTCCCTTCCTCTCTGTAAAAAATCAATAAAATATATTTAAAAAATGGGGGAATTAAATTTGTGTTATAATAGAGTCACTCACAAAATACGACTCTGGGTTTGGTTTTCAGCAATCTCAGAGCTATAGAGAAAATTCAGTTTCATTTGGACAAGGACAGAAACTCTCATGTAACCTATGGTACAGTTGAGGTGGAAATGAGAATATTTACAAGGTTGATAAAAAAATGTTATAAAATGTCAATGAAACGTCACCCCAAACCTTGTCTCTTCTGTTTTGTTAGGAGTATTAATTGCACCATTCTGTATATTTCAACTGCCACATCATGACATAGGCTATCAGTAATCTTTTTACTAATGGAAGTAGAGTTTTTAGTGCCTTTAAATCTAATCAGATTAGAGAAGCAATTCCAGAAATCTCAGGACAAAAACAAAACAACAAAGCCAAAAGTAAGTAGAAGGAAGGAGATAATACAGATTAGAGTGAAAATGCATGATATAGAGATTAAACAAATAATACAAAAGATCAATAAAACTAAGAACTGGATCTTTGAAAAGATAAACAAGATTGACAAGTATTTAACCATACTCCTCAAGATAAAAAGAGAGAGTACCCAAATAAATAAAATAAAAAATGAAAGAGAAGACGTAACAACTGATACCACAAAGATACAAAGATTTTAAGAAAATATAATGAAAAAGTATATGCTGACAAATTGAACAATCTGGGCCAGTGGTCGACAAACCGGCTCGTGAGCCACATGCAGCTTTTTGGCCCCTTGAGCGTGGCTCTTCCACAAAACACCGACTTCTGCACATGGGCCACAAAGTTTCAATCAAGCTGCAGTTTGCCGACCACTGATTCTGAGCTAAATGGATAAATTCCTAGAAATATACAATCTTCAAAAGTCAGGAAGAACCAGAAAATCTGAATAGACTGATTAAAACTAATTAAATTGAAGTATTAATTAAAAAAACAAACTATCAGGAAACAAAATTTCTTGACCAAATGGTTTCAAGGGTGCGTTTTACCAAACATTCAAAGAACTAATAACTATCCTTTTCAAATTATGCCAAAGAATTTAAGAGGAGAGAAGACTTTCAAGCTCATTTTATGAGGCCAGCATTATTCTAATTTCAAAACTAAATTAAGACACTCCAAAAAATATAAAGGCTAATATCCCTGATATTGATACAAAAGTCTTCAACAAAATATTAGCAAACCAAATTCAGCAATATATTAAGAAATCACGTACCATTATCAAGTGTGATTTATTCCTGGGATGCGAATTTGGTACAATGTCCACAAATCAATTAACACGATGCATGATATAACAATTAAGGATAAATATCACATTGTTATATCAAGAGATGCAAAAAAAGTACTTAATATAACCCAGCACCAATTTATAATAAGACATCCCAGCAAAGTGAGAATAGAAGAAACATAATACAGGCCATACATTTCAATCCCATAGCTAAAACATACTCAATGGGGAAAAACTAATAATGTTTTTCTTAAGATCAGAAACAAGACAGGGATACTCCCTTTCACCCTCTTATTAACAAGGTACTGGATGTCCTAGCCATAGCAATCAGACAAGATTAAGAAATAAAGGGAAGGTAAATCTCTCATTGTTTGCAGATGACATGATACAGTTTATACAGAACCCTAAATACTCCACCAAAAAATTACTAGAACTGATGAGTTTAGTAAATAGTAGGACACCCAGGTTTTGAAAATTTTCAGTAATTATTTTCTTAAATAGTTTCTCAAATCTTTGTTCTCACTCCTCTCTTTCTGGTACCCCTATGATGTGAATGTTGTCACACTTCATATTGTCCCTTTAGACTATTCTCATTTTTTAAATTCTTTTTTGTTGTTGTTTGCTCTGATTGGATGTTTTCTGTTTTGTCTTCCAAACCACTGATTTGATCCTCTGCTTTACCTAGCTTGCTGTTCATTCTTTCTAATATATATTTTAATTTCTGATATTCTATTTTTCACTTATGACTGGTTCTCTTTATGGTTTTATATACTGTGTCATGATATTGAAGTTATCACTAAGTTCCTTGAGCATCTTTATAACCATCGTTTTTAACACTGTATTTTTAGCTTGCTTACTTCCATTTCATTTAGTTCTTTTTAAGGAGATTTCTCCTATTCTTTTATTTGGGTCATATTTCTTTGTCTCCCCATTTTGGCAGCCTCTTTGTATTTGTTTCTTTGTATTTTGTAGATCTGCTAGGCTTTGGTAAGGTGGTCTTGGGTAGTAGGTATGTTGTGAGGCTTTGAGGCACAGCCTCCCTGATTGCCTGAGCTAGGTGGTCCAGAACTGTTCCTTGTGTGGATATTATGAGCCCTCCTGTTGTAGTTGTGCCTTAGTAGCTGTTGGTCCATCTTTGGGTGGGGTTGCTCCTCCAATTGGCCGTGAGGATCAATACTGAGCACAATGTATGAGGTGTTGTATGGGAGCTGGCTCCACAAAGCTGAATTTGTGCCAACAGGGTCTGGCATCTGCCAAAATTCTCTGTGTGTGCTCATTGTGGAGCTAATTGGGTCATGCTCTGATGTGGTCTAAACCACTGGTTGTGTTGATTCTGAGACCCCTTGGGAGAGTATTCAGTGCTGTTCAATGTCAGGTGCTGCCAGTGATGGGTCTTGGGATAACTGTTTGGAGGTATAAATTGGCCCACATTTTGTGGGTGCCTCTGCTGGGCCTGGATGTACATGGGAAAAACCTAGCTGAGCACCAAAGCAGATTTTCACCAGCATCAAACTAGTAGCAGGCCAACAACATGCCCAAGGCTTCCCCAGATTTGCCCTCATTTGTTAGTTGCCTGTTAGGCTCAGCGACTGACAGAACCTCTGAAGGTATAAGAGTTGCTTGAGGGAGGGATGAGTATTGTGAATCACTGATAGGGGTAAGTGTTGTTCACCAGATTGATACAGATTCAAACTCAGCTCCAGTACTGGGTTTCAGGCCACTCACAATAGTCTCATGGTACACCAAGGTCAGCCACCACTCAGTGTTTGCCTGCAAACCTTTGTGGTGGCACTGAGTCTCAGGGATTCATCAAGGTGAAGCCAGAAGTGTTCATCATGTCCAAACAGACCAAGATTTGTGTGTATGAATGGGGGGCTTTGCAAAGAAATGGTTGCACAAGACTGGAGTTTACAGGGAAAAATCACCCCATCCATCAGCCACACAAGTCTATTCTTCCCAGAGTCTGCTCTCATCTACTAAAGTCTTTTGCACTGGAGGACCAGGCTGACCCTGGCTAGCTGACAATACTGTGGAGCACAAGCCCACCAGGTTGGGGCCTCCCAGATTTACAAGGGTGGAGCTAAAGTTGCACTTAGTGGGCCTAGTGAATTACCCATAGTGGGTTTAGATACCATTTCTCTGGCCCACAGGGGATGGGCTATTTTGGGCACACATGTGCAACTGCTCTGGCTGGCAGGGTATGGGACACAGCTTCTCAGGCAATCTGGACACACATGACAGGTACTCTGGCCTGCTGCGGTTGGGCCACCTTTAGAGGGCCTGTAAAGTGACTACTTTTGAGGGGTGGGGAAATGCTATGGCCAGCGCCAGTATAGCTACTCCTGCATGCTGGGGGGAGGAGGGTGGTTTGTGGAAATTGTCTCTGCCCCAGAGCCACACAACTCTGTCTCTGATTCTCCCTGACTTCATACTCATGATCCTTTCAAGAAAGTTTATGCCACAGCTCAGGCAGCAGACTCTTCTGCAGGGTTTGAGAAAGAGTGGGGAGGGCAACTGAGGGGCTTGGAGTATGGGTTTTGTGCAGTCCCCTCAGGCTGATTCAGGTTGAAGAAGAGTGATTGACCCAGGAAAGATAGCATTTGTGGGCATGTGGGAGAGGGAGATAGCACAGGCACCCCAGCAGTCCTCCCTTCAGCTCTTTTCCAGGAGCCACAGCACAGTCTGTCCTAACAAGGCTCTATTCTTCTACAAGCCACTGTCCCTCTTCGGGTGCCCAGGGTGACTGGTTGCAAAGATTTTGTTCACTGGCCCTATAAGAGGGTACCTGGGTTTCTAGCAGACTCCATTCTCATCCTGGCAGAAAGAGTGCCTCCTGATTTTTACAGCCAGATATTATGCATGCTTCTTTTCCCAGCTATGGTGTTCTGGGCCAGCAAGTCTGGCATGGGATTGAGGTGTCCTCAGAGGACACCTTTGCCAACTTATTTCAGATCTCCACCCTTTCTACCAGTGTCAATGTGGCTTCTTATGTAAAACCTTGGTTATAAAACTTCTGTTCAGATAGTCTTCAGTTGGTTATTCAGGTTGATTTTCTATAATTTGCTTGTAGTTGCAATTCCATTTTGGGGTTGGGAGGATGTAAGTGTAACATCCACCTACTCCACTGAAATATTCTTCTCCTCCCTCCTGTCTTCTTGATGATAGCCATTCTAAAGGTCTATTGCGTTTCTCTGCTCATTTTTTATTGAATTGCGTGTATATGAAGTTATTAACTCATTATACAATAAATGGTTTCCACATATTTTCTCCCATTTTGTAGGTTAACTTTTCATTTTGTTCATTGTTTCTTTTGCTGTGCAGAGCATTTTATTTTGATATAGTCTCACTTATTGATTTTTTGCTTTTTTGCTTGTGCTTTTGGTGTCATTGCAGAGACCATTGTCAATGACATTTTTCTGTCTGTGATCTTCTAGAAATTTTATGATATCAGACCTTATGTTTAAGCCTTTAATGAATTTTGATTTAATTTCTGTGAGTGGTGTAAAATAAGAATCTAATTTCATTTTTCTGTATGTGGTTATACAATTTTCCCAACATCATTACTTATGTATTTATTCTTCCCTGATTTTCTTGGCTCCCTTGTCAAATATCCAGGCAGATTATATACAAGATATAGCTGAGCTCTCTAATCTGTTCTATCAATGTATTTGTCTATTTTTATTCCAGTGCCATACTGTTTTAAGGATTATAACTTTGTTGTATAGTTTGCTGTTCTACTTTCTCAGGATTGTTTGGCTATTAGGGGTCTTCTGTGATTTCATTCAAATTTTAGGATTGTTTTTTGTATTTCTGTGAGAAATGCCAGTGAGGTTTTTAAAATTATTATTACTGAGGAAAAACTGACATATTCCATTATATTATTTTCAGGTGTACAACATTATAATTTGATATTTGTATAAACCGTGAAATTATCCCCATAATAAATCTAGTTACCATTTATAACCACACAAAATTACAGAAAATATTTTTCTTTTAAGAAAATATTTTAAAATTACTCTCTTGGCAACCTTCAAATATGCACTACAATATTATTGATTATAGTCATCAAGCTGTACATTACATCCCCATGACTTATCTATCTTATAATTGGAAAGTTGTAACTCATGAACCACTTTACCCATTTTGCCAACTTCCCAATTCTCTTCCATTCTGGCAATGACCATTCTGCTTTCTGTATCTATGAGTTTTGTTTTTGTGTGTGTAATGTTGTTGTTGTTTTTGTTTGTTTGTTTGTTATTTTAGATTCCAAATATAAGGGAGATTATATAGCAGTTATCTTTCTCTGATTTATTCCACTAAGCACAATACCATAAAGTTCCATCTATCCTATTGCAGAGGGTAAGTTTATATTTTAAGGTTGAATAGTATTCCATATTCCTTACCCATTTATTTATCAACTAGAGGCTTAGTGCACAAAATTTGTGCACTCAGGGGGAGTCCCTCAGCCCAGCCTGCACCCTCTCACAGTCCAGGAGCCCTCTAGGGATGTCCGACTGACGGCTTAGCTCTGCCTGGCTCAGGGCTTCTGGCTGAGCAGCGCTCCTCCTGTGGGAGTATACTGACCACCAGGGGGAAGCTCCTGCATTGAGTGTCTGCCCTCTAGTGGTCAGTGCACTTTATAGTGACTGGTTGTTCCACCAATTGGTCGATTTGCATATTAGCCTTTTATTATATAGGATGGAAACTTAGATTGTTTCCATATTTTGGCTATTGTAAACAAGGCTGTAATGAACAATGGGGTTCATATATCTTTATGAATTAGTGTGTATGTTTTCTACAAATAAATGTCCAGAATTGGGATTGTTGGATCATATGGTAGTTCTATTTTTATTTTCTTAAGGAAACTTCATACTGCTTTGTATAGTGATTGCAGCAATTTACATTCCCATCAAGAGTCCACAAATGTTCCCTTTTGTTCATATCCTTGCCAACACTTATTCCTATGTTTTTTAAAATAGCTATTCTAACATGTGTGAGGTGATATCTCATTGAGATTTTTATTTTTCTGAACATTAATGATTGAGCATTATTTCATATGTTTGTTGACCCTCTGTATATCTTGGAATAAATGCCTATTCAAATCCTCTGCCCGCTTTTAATTGAATTGTTTGATTTCTTTCATTATTGAGTTACATGACATTTTATATCTTGGACATGAACTCTTTATTAAATACTAGGGGTCCAGTGCACAAATTTGTGCACCTTGAAAGGAACTGTGGGCTGCAAGGCTGTGGTAGGCACAGGGGTAGGTCTTGGCTCATCCTTCATGCCCCTGCCTGCCATGGTCCCTGGTCCCCTGTCTGCCGGCAGCCCCACTTCTGCCGCTGCCAATCCCAAGTGTTGACAGCGCTGGCCCCGCTTGCACCTGTAGACAGCTCAGAGTGATTGGTGCTGGCACCAAAAAACAAACAAACAAACAAACTGTATATATTAACAAAATAATAAATTTGTTGAAAAATAAATAATTTTGCTCTATATTCATCCATCTTGATCATTAGATAAATTCCTCACACGGAGTCATTTCAAGATTCAGAGAATTATTTATAAACAAATAATTGTGATTATCAGATATCATAAAGTTAAAAGAAAATGCTGTTTGCACTTTATCAAGTCAGTGCATTCAAATGTTTATAACATTTTTGTGCCTATGGCACACTTAGGTTATGTGTTGTTGTTGTTGTTGTTGTTGTTTTATTCAAATATTTAAAAACTAAAGATTCCCTTGCTCCAATTCATGTTTCCAAACTATCTGGAGCCAAAGAAAACTGAGCTTTTAAACTGTCATAATATGAATTTGTCTCTATTATATATATCACTGTGGTATATGAAGCATTTGAAGTAGAATTACATGACTTAAATCCAAAGGAGTCACTATTGAAGAAGTTAGTTTACTCATAAGCTATATCTTACTGTATAAGATAAATTTTAAAATATTTCTTATAAAAACATTTGGGCAATCCCATTAAAACCAAAAGGAAGATTATAAAATGAAGTAATATAACATCATTAAAAGAAAAGTCTACCTATATTAGTCCTCAAATAGATACATCAAAATAAAATTATAGAAGTGTGTTATTTGATATAGACCACTACAGTTTATCAGACAGGAAAGTGTGTGTGAACTGCTATGGAAGACATGACTACTTCACTCAAGATGTTAATATAATGTGCTAATAATGTGAAAAGCATATCCAGTAATTACTTTTGTTTTGAAAAAAACAACAACAATGGACTAGTTGAACTTTCTGAGAAATTGAAATATTGAGTCAATATGAAAACTCATTAAGATAAGCTTGATCTTATTTAAGTAGATGGTTCCGCTCAAGGCTACAAAGTTTCAATTATAGAAGATAAATAAGTCCCAGATAAAAAAAGAAAAGAAAAAAGGAGAGGCTGGGAGCTTGGATCGCCGGGAGGCATGGCCAGCTTGAAAATGGCCTTCAGCCCCTCAC
>NW_006289293.1:31627-33285 GCF_000327345.1 Myotis davidii
CAGCTCTAAGGATGTCTGACTGCAACTTAAGCCTGCTCCCCACTGGCAAGTGGACATCCCCCAATGGCTCCTGGACTGCCAGAGGGATGTCTGACTGCCAGTTTAGGCTCAATCCCCCAGGGAGCAGGCCTAAGTCAGCAGGTGGACACCCCCTGAGGGGTCCCACACTGCGAGAATGCACAGGCCGGGCTGAGGGAGTCCCCTGAGTGCACAAATTTTTGTGCACTGGGCCTCTAGTAGAAAATAATGCTTCATAATACCTATGGCAACTTGGAGAAAGCCAAAGTCAATAATGGAGCTGTATGATATTACTTGCATGATAAATCTCAAAAAGCCAAACTCAGAAACAGAGACTATAATGGTAGTTACCAGGAACTGTGGGGATGGGTAAAATAGGGAGATGGTCATCAAAGAGTAGAAACTTGCAACTAGAAGATGAAATTCTGGCGCTTTAAAGCATAGTATAGTGATTATAGTCAACAATACTGTATATTTCAAATTTGCTAGAGTCGAGGTCTTAAATGTTCTCATTAAAAAAACATGATAACTATGTGACAGGACAAAGGTGTTAGCTCACATTATGAAGGTAACCATCACAATATGTAAATATGTCAATTATATCTCAATTTTTAAAAACACACATGCAATACAGTTGGTTATAATAATGAAAGAAAAAATAATGGAGCTTCCTATTAAAATAAAATGTGCTAAAACAAAAATATACAAACTTCAAGTCCATTATAATGCAACACAAAATCAAATTGAATATTACTTAATTTGAATTGCTGATATTTTTACTCACAAATGAACAAGAGTACCCATTTCTTCTCATGACAAGAGAATCATCCATTGAGTAAAGTGGCTTCACTTGGAAGCCTAATGGTGTCATGATAGTGGCATACAAAAGTGAAGTTACAATTCAAATAATCAATTTAGAAATGGCATGGCTAGATGTGACATTATCTAATAGGTAAAAATTATGCCATTGAAAAATACCTATTGCCCAAAACCAATATGGCAGTATAGGTAAACACCTGGAATTGCTGCCTCACACAACCATTTCAAAACTACAACTAAAAGACAAAACAGACATCATCCAGAACCACAGGAAGGCTGACTGAGTGGAAATTCTACAACTAGAAGGAAAGATAAAAGCACACTGAGACTCAGAGGAGGTGCGGAAGTAAAGTGCAGAGGTATGGAGGCTCGCTCAGAAAGGGCTGGCAACAGAGGACGCCGGTGTCTTTTTCAATTGGGAGGGAGTCTCAAGCTCCCGACTGCTCTGAACTCCAGTTACAGGGAGAAATTGGACTGTGTGACAGCGGGCAGAACTCAAGGGCAACTTTCTCTCAGAGGTGTTTACAGCAATTACCACGGGACACTGAGACGGGACACTGAGACCCGGGTGCCTCTTAGGATAGGGCTTGGGATCAGCCATAGCTGTTTGCTCTGCCCTGTTGATTCCCTGAGACCCCACCCCACCCAAGCTGCTAGCACAGGCTTTTGCATATGAAAGGCCTGGCCCTTTGAGATCTAAAATTACCTAACAAACGGCAGCTGGGTCAGAGAGACCCAGAACATCCAAAAGAAGGCCCAAGGCCCCACAGCAGCTTGCATTGCTTCACAGCTGGGCCTCATCTGGGCACCTCCAAACCCCA
>NW_006289293.1:34838-38868 GCF_000327345.1 Myotis davidii
AAAAGAAAAGAAAAATACCTATTGAGTGTTTACTTTACATGAGGTGGTAAATTAATCCACAACTCTATTTTGGGAATTTACAGTGATTATGACATATACTATGATGTATATAAAGGGGGTAAGTCACCTGCTCCCTGAAGAAATTTTGATCTTGATGATGACATAGGAATTTACCAGTGAACAAGACCTGGTGGTTAAGCTATTTGATGAAAACAAATGTGATAGACATTTTAAGGTCATTTGTTTAGCCTTCACTTTTATGGAGATTAATTCTGTTTTTTCTTAAAAGAGTCTTATTTAGTGGGCATAATAAAATTAAGATATTAAGCAAATATAAAATGTTCCTATTGCAAAATCCTGTTTCCCTGATTTTGTCTTACTATTTTATTTTTCTGGAATGATATTAGATGGTTGAGCAGGTATTTTCTTGCCTCGAGTAGGTCTTTCTCACACTGAACAGCAAACTACAATACTGAGCTCTGCTGACAGATTTGACAATGCTGCTGTACATGGAAGTATTAGAAGAGAAGTAGGAAATTATAGGGAGACAGAGACAAAATAAAGAACACATAGGTACAAGAATATCAAGAAGTATATTATTTCCCTAGCCAGTTTGGCTCAGTGGATAGAGCATCAGCCTCTGGACTTAATGGTCCTGGGTTTGATTCTGGTCAAGGGCACATGCCTGGGTTGCAGGCTCGATCCCCAGTAGGGGGCATGCAGGAAGCAGCCAATCAATGATTCTCTCTCGTCATTGATGTTTCTATCTCTCCCTCCCTCCCTCTCCCGTCCTCTCTGAAATCAATAAAAATATATTTTAAAAAAGAATAGTATATTATCTAGAGATAAAGATGGAATTTGTTCCTTTAAATCAAGGGCTTCTGCCGAAACCGGTTTGGCTCAGTGGATAGAGCGTCGGCCTGAGGACTGAGGGGGCCCGGTTCGATTCTGGTCAAGGCCATGTACATGGGTTGCGGGCACCTCCCCAGTAGGCGATGTGCAGGAGGCAGCTGATCGCTGTTTCCCTCTCATCGATATTTCTAACTATCTCTCTCCCTTCCTCTCTGTAAAAAATCAATAAAATATATTTAAAAAATGTTAATCAAGGGCTTCAAAGATAAATGCAGAATCACATAACTCAATTTCATAAAATTGTCATTAAACTTCATTTTATGTGTGAGGGAGTTGGTCAAACCATGTGACTGGCGATATCAGTTGAGGTTTTAAAAGTAGATAATTTGGTTTCTGTTGGCTTTTTCTAACACATTTGCTGTCCTGGATATCTATTTTCAATTATTTTAATATTTTAAAGTATTTTTGGTAAAACATTTTTTGGGCCAGTGTTTTCCCTTCTAATATATTTAAATGTAACTTTTAATCTTAAGATCCTTCAACATGTAATAATTGATTTTATCAACCTAATATGACTCCAAAGCACCAGTTTGCTTAGAATCTCCTAGTTCTCATACTGCAGGGCCAACTGGATCAATCCAAAAAAGGTATAGTTTCTGCAATTCCAATAAGACTTTTCTTCTCAAGTGACCTATAAATTCATGTCTTGAAAGTGGGACATGAAGTTATTTAATCACACAGATATTAAAGATTTAAATAAGTTACAAATAGTAACAGCACAGGAACACCTCAAGACAAAGCCCTGTATATTTGAAAAGTGCATTAGTTTTAGCCCTGCTGGTATGACTTAGTGGTTGAGCATTAACCTATGAACCGGAAGGTCACAATTAGATTCCTGGTCAGGGAATATGCCTGGGTTGTGTGCTTAATCCCCAGTAGGTGGGTGGGTAGAGGAGGAAGCCGATCAATGACTCTCTGTAATCATTGATATTTCTATCTCTGCCTCTTCTTTCCACTCTGAAAGCAATATTCTTTTAACAAAGAAAAGTGTGTTGGTTTTAAATATGTCAAACAGAAATTGATCTAGAACTAATTGCCAGAATGATATGATTCATAAGAAAATGAACATTTGAAATTAAAGAAGAATCAATGGGTCATCTCAGTTTTGAAGAAATTTTGTGTCATGGGGATGAATATTGCTACCTAAAATATTATAAAGACAGCATTTGATGTAGCATAAATTTCACTAAATGCTTTGCATTACAATATATCCCTTTAGTTCTATTTTAAGCAGAAATATGCTCATTAAAGATGTAACATAAATGAACTTTTATAATATAGTAGGCTAATCTAACACAGACCTTTCAATATTCAAAATCCATAGAAACAATAGATGATATAAAACAGCAAAAACAAAATTTTAATATAGAACTGTGTTTGGAAAAAAGAAAAGGAAATGTTCAATGGTTGGAAACAAAGAGGAGTTTCAAAGCCAAGAAATTAAGCACAGGAAGAGATGTTACAGCTGTTCAAAAATTAGCAACAAAAGCAAAGGCAATAATGTCAGAAATATTGCGTTTTAATGATCATAAAGGATCAGGACATGTGACCTTTATCACAAACGGAAGAGTTGAAACTGAGCACTTTCTATAAAGTATGAATCTAGAAGAGCTGAACCTTTGGTTAAAATAATAGGGGTGGGTAGGGGGAGATTAGAAAAACTTCACCTGCTGGATTTAGGAAGCAGCAAGAAATTGTCTTCCTTGAGTCTATATATAATTGCTTATAAAAAGTGAAAACTCAAACCTGTACTATAGACAGTTATAGGGTTAGAAATTAAATACTATATAATTTGGCCATATCCTATCTAATAAAGAGAGAATATGTTAATTGACCCTCACACCATCACAAAGATGGTGGCGCCCACAGCCAATAAGGAGGGAATATGCTCATTGTCTGCCACACCCTCAAAGATGGTGGCGCCCACAGCCACAAGATGACTGGCAGGGGAGGGCAGTTTTGGGCGATCAGGCCAGCAGGGGAGGGCAGTTGGGGGGGGTATGCCAAGTTTTTTAAAGAATAGTATTTTTATCCTATTGATAAAAAGATGGCCTCCTAGTGTTGAAAACTCTTATGATTGTCCTCCTATATAATAAAGAGCTAATATGAAAATGGTTATCACGCTCCTCATGCCTAACGGCTCAGACACTCAACACTGGGGAGAGAGAAATGGGGACCAGCAGGCACAAATGAGCTGGTGAGAGAGGAATGGGGACCAGCCAGGCTGCAGCCCAGGAGAAGGACAAGCCGCACGCCCTGTGGTCCCAGGCACCAGTGGCTGCACCTGAGCCTGTGGCCTGGCCCAGGAGAGGGACAAGCCACCCACCCTGTGTTCTTAGGTTCCAGTGGTGTGGGACCCCACTGGTGCATGAATCTGTGCAGCAGACAGCTAGTATACATACATATGTACTAGAGGCCCAGTGCATAAATTCATGTAAAGGTGGGGTCCAGCCATCCCCCATTGGGGCGGATCGGGGTCGGGCCTGCCAGGAGGAGGAGACAGCAGGAGGTTGGCCATCCAGCCCACCCCAATTGGGGCCCAATCTGGGCTGGGCCAGCTGGGGGAGGGGTTGTGGGCGATTGGCTGGCGGGCCCTGCCCCTGATTGTCTTGGGGGGGCCAATCAGGGTAGGGGCCATGGGCAGCAGATGCTGGCCTAGCCCCTGATCAAAGTGGGGGGCAATCAGGGGCTGAGCTGGCTGGAGGGAGGGGCAATGGGTGGTTGGCTGGCCAGCCTGGTCCCTGATTGGTGCATGTGGGGGGTCCAATCAGGGGGTGGAGCCAGCTGGGGGGAGGGGTCGCTGGTGGTTGGCCAGCAGGGCCCACCCTCATCTGCCAGTTCACCGGCCACAGTGGGCATCATAGCAACCAGTGGGTGTCATAGCAACTGGTAGTTACAGTTGTGACAGCATCAGGTCACTGGCTTTTTATATATAGATAATTTTTCATATACATATACATGCACACACACATATGTATATATGTGTATGGTATCTCAAAAATGTATAAACACACTTTGAGTAATTATAAAGGCAGTGTGTATTAAAATAAATTTCATTTTTAAAATTGAGCTATCAACTGTTACAAAGTGTGTATACATTTTGTGGGGGGACACCCTG
>NW_006289293.1:38894-39890 GCF_000327345.1 Myotis davidii
GTATGTATGTATACTCGTATGTGTATGTATATATGAGAGAGAGAGGCACATGGGAGTGAGTAAGTAAAAAGATATACATCCGTAAGGTAGAATTTGTGCCTAGAGGATATGTTAAGATGCTGGAAACAGTGGTGTGCTAATAAAAAAGCTGTACAAATGAAAATAATTCATATAGGTATTGACTATAAAAATAATTAAATGTCATAAAGAATAGTATTGAGATTGACAATACATGATGATACAAAAAAAATAAATGATGAAACTAAATTCTAGACAATTATTACATGGAATTTGGTGGCGGATGATCAGAGTTAGAAAGTTTTATGGATTCTGAGATATTTACTAACTTTATACACTTTGTTATGTTGAATATGCCAAATTTTAAGTTTTAAAACTTGAAGGATAGAAATAATATCTATCACCTATTGAGCCTCAGTTTTCTAAATGCTACGCACTTAGTCATTTAATTCCCACAACAACCCTATAATGTAGGTACTATAATAATTCAAATTTTATAGGAAGGAAATTGAGATTAAGATATTAATTCTTTGTATAGGAAATATCATTGTTATATAGTCTAACTGGATTCAAAGAGGCAGTCTGACTTCAGAAATTATGTTCTTAGTCACTATTTTTCAGTGCCTTTTACAATGCTATATCTTCTAAACAAGGAAAGGAAAATATGTAGAAACTAGTGGCCCAGTGCATGAAATTCATGCATGGTGGGGGTGTCCCTCAGCCAGGCCTGCACCCTTTCCACTCTGCCCCTAACCATTCTGCCTGCCAGCCGGCTCACCCCCAACTTCCCCCCACTGCCAGCCCCCAAATGTTCCCCACCAGCCTGATCACCCCCAACTATCCCCCATGCCAGTGTGCTCGTCCCCAACTGCCACCCATGCTGGTCTGCTTGACCCCATCTGCCCTCCCCACTGGCTTGGTTGCCCCCAACTGCCCCCCTGCTGGACTTCTCACTCCAAATTGCCCCCCAGCTGCCCT
>NW_006289293.1:39990-42272 GCF_000327345.1 Myotis davidii
GATGCCTGGCCAGCCTGGGTGAGGGGCTGATGGCTGTTTGCAGGCTGGCCACAACCCCTTCAGGGTGGAAGTCCCCACTGGGGTGCCTGGCCAGCCTTGGTGAGGGGCTGAGGGTCATTTTCAGGCTGGCCACACCCCTTTCAGGTTAGGGGGGGTACCACTGGGGTGCCTGGCCAGCCAGGGTGAGAGGCTGATGGCCGTTTTCAGGTTGGCCACCCCCCCCAGCAACTCAAGCTCCCAACCTCTCCTTTTGTTTCTTTCTTTTTTTTCAGTGCCTCCTTGAGCGGAGCCCAGGGCTGGCCAGGGCAGGTGGGAAGCTTGGCTTCCTCCATCGCCAGGGGCAACCCAAGCCTCCTGTTTGCTCCAGCTCTGTGGCTGCCACCATCTTAATTGGGTTAATTTTGCATACTCGCTCCTGATTGGCTGGTGGGTGTAGCTGAGTGGTGGAGTGGCAGAGTGACAGAGAGATGGTTAATTTACATGTTTCTTTTTTATTAGTGTAGATGAGTCAAAATATATAATTAATCACACTAAATCTGACAAGTTTTAACTCATCAATTAAAGACAAAGATTCTTAATTTGGTAAATAAAAAAATTTAATTATACAATGCAAACATTGTATAATTAAAGAGATGTACCAATAATAAAATGGCAAAGGAAGTATGAATTAAATGGATAGGAAATGATGTACCAAGGAGATAATTGTTAACTAGAAGACCTCTGGCATGGCAACATTGTTATCAAACTAAAGCAAAAGTTGTTACTCTCTTTGCCTGATCCACTTTATCAAGTTGGAGCACTTCAACTGTTAGTGTTGGCTGCTAATAGCTTTTACCTGCACTTTTTCCCAGAGGATTATCTTTATCTGAAGGGAGATTATTCAAGCCTCATGGATGATCCCTGGCCACTGACTGATTAACCCTTTGTACTCCATAAGCATCTATAGATGCAGTAGGGATAGTTTCTGTTTTGGACGCATGGCAGTTTTAATGTGTGCTACTACGTATAAAAGCCCCAGACCCTTTGCCTCAAGAAAATACAAACTCTGTGGTGCAATTCACCCTTCAGAAATCCACATGGTAGTATGCTAAATCTATACATCTCCTGAAAGTGTATTTGTCTTACTTCTTCCACTCTCCAATCTTGCTTCCATAACTCATTTTCAGATTCCACCTAAGAGAATTCCTTCAATAAATCAGTTGCACATGAATCTTCATCTCAGGCTCCAGTTCTAGGAAAACCAAATAAGACAAAAAGAAAATAAAAACATAATAAATGAAAAAAGTTTTATTAAGTAATGATAAATTGATCAGTTCAAGAGAAATGTACATCAATCATAAAATTACTTAAAAATATGCCCAGAAAACTCATACATAATTACCAAAAAATGTTTAAAAGTCCATGAATAAAGTTTGAAATTTATTTACAATTGAAAGTCAACAAAATATTGTTGATGGCACAATTATTTGAACAACACAATTTAGAAATTTGATCTAATGGGCAATTACTGACCACTGGAAACAACAATTAAATAGTACATTTTCTATCTGTGTCCATTGGTTATGCTTATATGCATGCATACAAGTTCTTTGGTTGATCTCTCACAGACACCATGGGGGTGAGGGGTTGAGTGGAGGGGGTTGAGGGTGCAAGGGGGGATAAGGATACATATGTAATACCTTAATCAATGAAGAAAATTAAAAAATAGTACATTTTCTGTCAGATATAATAATTGAAAAGTAGACCACATATTAGGAAACAAAAACTTTTATACATTCTTAAAAATAAATTTTAAAGCCAGAGGGAAAGGGTGGTTGGGGAGGTGGAAGTGGGCAAAGGGGAGAGGGGGTTAAATGGGGTTGAAAAGAGACTTGACTTTGTGTGGTCAGTGCACAATGTAGATGATGTTTTATTGAATAGTACACTTGAAACCTGTATGGTTTTCTCAGTCAATGGCATCCCAATAAAACCAATAACATAAATATAAAATAAAAATTAAAACTTATATTGAGCATCTTGGTTATTACCTATTTGTTTGTTTTACATTGAACATTTTTAACTGAAAGGTATTTCATAGAAAAATGATTTGAATATATAGCCAAAAATAAAATGCATGTGTTTGTAAATTTAAAAATCAACTTCTGAATAATTCTTGGGTGAGACAAGAAGTTTTAATAGGTAAAATTATTAATTACTTAAACTTAAGTATAATCAAAATACTGTGTATAAAAATAGATACAGCTGATGTGGAACCCAAAAGAAAATTTAGTTATATATATTTA
>NW_006289293.1:42312-46234 GCF_000327345.1 Myotis davidii
ATATATATATATAATTCAAAAATATTTAAAATTATTGGTATTTTAACCTAAGATATATAAAAAGAACAGTTACAGCATTTTCTAGAACAAATTTAGAAAGTGGCCTTCTTTATGGTTATAAGATAAAGGCAATGTAAGACCTATGCATTACATGTGCCACGTGTATGTCAATTAATAAGAAACATCAGAAGAATATTGAAGTGAAAGAATGGTAGAATACAACTAAAATAAAAGGAAATAAATAAGAGCAGAACTTAAACTAGGAAACCAAGAAACAATAGAGATAATAAAAACACTGAAAGCTGGTTCATTGGATGAATTATAAAATAGACACATTATGTCAAGAATTATGAACACTAAAAGGGAAAGGGCACAAGTAATATTAAGAATGAAAAAGAAACATACAGCAGAGAGTATTAAAAAAAACTGCAATGGACACTTTTAATAACTAATAAGTTACAAGTAATAAAAAAATGTCCAGGAAAACATAACACTTGAGTCAAGACAAATTATGTTTTTGGAAATATGGAGGAAAAGATCATGTTAGCCCTAGCTCTGCAAAGCAATGAATCATTGAAATAATATCTAATATTTTTTTAGAATTTTCAGAATTCTCTGCCATACTGAGCTCAAATCAGAGCAGAAAGCAGAAAGAAATCACAACAGGTAGTATTTCCCTGAGAGGCTATTCAAGTCAATACTGTGGATGATAAAGACACTAATTGGTTGACATATTATTTCCCATATCATAGGTTGCCTTTTTATTTTGTTGACTAGAGGACCAGTGCATGAAATTCATGCATGGGGGTGGGAAGTCCCTTCAACCCAGCCTGAACCCTCTCCAATCTGGGACCCCAGCAGTCAGACATCCCTCTCACAATCCTGGATTGCTGGCTCCTAATTTCTCACTTGCCTGCCTGCCTGATCACCCCTTCTTGGCCCCCCTGCCAGCCTGGTCTCTCCCAACTGCCCCCCACTGGCCTAGTCACCCCTCACTAACCCCCCCTGCTAGCTTAATCCGCCCAACTGCCCACTCTGCTGGCCTGGTCACCCCAACTTTACACCACTGCTGGCCTGGTCACCCCTAACTTTCCCCCCATTGGCCTGGTCACACCTTACTTCCCCCCTGCCAACCTGGTTGCCCCTAACTTCCACCCCCTGCCGGCCTGGTCACCCCTCATGGCCCCCTTGCCAGCCTGGTTGCCCCACGCAGCCTTCTGTTCAGTCATTTAGTCATCTATCACTAATCTCCCTGCTGACCTGGTTGCCCCATGCAGCCTGTTTGCTCAGTCATTTGGTCATCCCTCACTAACTCCCCTGCCGGCCTGGTCATAGGCAGCCATCTTGTGAGGGTGTGAGGGTTAATTTGCATATTACCTCTTTATTATATAGGATAATTTATTTTTCTGTGCAGAAGTTTTTAGTTTGATATAGTCCACTTAATATTTTATTTTGTTGCTTGTGTTTTGTTTTTATATCCAAAAAGATTATTGCCAAAACCAGTGTCAAGGATCTAATTTTCCTGTTTTTTTGTTTTTTTTTTTTTTTCCAGAAGTGTTAAAATTTCAGGTCATATGTTAATATCTATAATTCCTTTTTAATTATTTTTGTGAGTAATATAGAACACTATATATAGTATAAAGGTCCAAAATCATTGTTATGCCTGTGGCTATCAAGTTTTCTCAAAACAATTTAATGAAGAAACTATTCTTTGCCTATTGAGTATTCTTCACTCCCTTGACAAATATTAATTGACCTTCAATGCAGAAGTTTACTTCTGGGATCTCTAAATTGTCCCATTGGTCTAAGTGTCCATTTTAATGCCAGTGCACACTCGTCTTTTGTTTGTTTGTTTTATCTTTACTGTTGAAAGTATGAAAGATGTCCCCTTTTTCTCCCCTATCGCCCCCCTTCATCCAGTTCCCACCACATCCTAGTCATTCACTACCCTATTGTATGTGCCCATAGTCACTGCATAACAATATTTTGGTCAATCACTTACTGCCCCTCCCCTCCACTTTCCCTCAGAGATTTGTCAGGCTATTCCATGCCTCCACACAATCTGTTCTATCTTCCATGATGTCTCAAAGGGTGATAGATCCTTGTTTTTTTACATCTGCATAGAATTACATTGTGTAAATGTACCACAACATTTTATCCACTCATCTACTAATGGGCACTTGGGCTATTTCCAGATCTCAGCTATTGTAAATAGCGCTGCTATGAACATAGGGGTGCATATATACTTTCTGGTTGGTGTTTCAGAATTCTTAGAATATATTCTAGAAGTGGAATCACTGTGTCAAATGAAAGTTCCATTTTTTATTTTTTGAGGAAACTTCATACTGTTTTTCATAGTGGCTACACCAGTCTGCATTCCCACCAGTGGTGTATTTGTGCATACATGAGAATAAAGACAGTCTCTCCAATAAGTAGTGTTGGGAAAATTGTACAGGTACATGCCAAAAAAAAAAAAGAAAAAAAAAAAAGAAAGAAAATAAAAAAAGAAAGAAAAAGAAACAAGACCAGCAGCTTAACCATATATGAGAATAAACACAAAATATTTAAAAGACGTAAATGTAAGTTGTGAAGCCATAAAAATACTAGATGAATATGTAGGCAGCAAACTCTCAGACATCTCACATAGTAGAATTTTCACTGATACATCACTTAGGGCAGCGGTTCTCAACCTGTGGGTTGTGACCCCTTTGGCGGTCAAATGACCCTTTCACAGGGCTCGCCTAAGACCATCCTGCATATCAGATATTTACATTATGATTCATAACAGTAGCAACATTACAGTTATGAAGTAGCAACGAAAATAATTTTATGGTTGGGTCACAACATGAGGAACTGTATTTAAAGGGCCAGAAGGTTGAGAACCACTGACTTAGGGCAAGAGAAACAAAGGAAAAACTAAACAAATGGAACTACATCAAACTAAAAAAAAAAAAACTTATGCACAGCAAAATCAACCAGCATCAAAATGAAAAGGGAACCCCCTGTATGGGTGAACATATTTGCCACTGACACATCTGATAAGGCATTAATTTCCAAAATATATAAGTCCTCATACAATTCAACAAAGGGAAGACAATCTAATTAAAAAAGTTATCTCACTCATATGTAGAATCTAATGAACGAAATAGACTGATGAACAAAATAGATGCAGAGACATAGAAGCATGGAACAGAATGAAGAATCTCAGAAGGAAAGCGGGGGTGAGAGGTGGGTGGGGAGAGATTAACCAGGGAACTTATATGCATAGCACAATGACACAGACAATAGTGTGGTGAAGGCCTGGGAGGAGTGGGTGCAGAGTGGAGGAGGTAAACAGGGACCGGGGGATTTCGGGAAGCGGGGCTGGAGGAGAAAGCAAACATCTGTAATACTTTCAATAATAAAGGTAATTATTTTTAAACTGGGCAGAAGACCTGAATAGACACTTCTCCAAGGAGGACATACAAATGGGCAAGATACATCCTATCTAATAATAGACAAACATGGTAATTAACTGTACCTCTGGAATGATTCCCATTGGCTAATCAGGGCGATATGCAAATTAACTGCCAGCCAAGATGGCGGCTGGCAGCCAGGCAGCTTGAAGCGAACATGAGGCTTGCTTGCTTCAGTGATGGAGGGCTCCCACATTCCCAGGCTGTCCAGGCACCCCAGTGGGGACCCCCACCCTGATCCAGGACACCCTTCAGGGCAACAGCACCTGCCCCCACCTATGCACCAGGCCTCTACCCTATATAGTAAAAGGGTGCAAGGCCTCCCAAATCCTGGATCAGCGGAGCAGCAAGGCCTCACTGCCCCTGTGTCAAGCGGAGCCATGAGACCTCCCAGCACTGGGATCAGTGGAGCCGAGGGCACCTGGCCC
Organism: Myotis davidii; assembly: GCF_000327345.1. Classification (NCBI taxonomy): domain Eukaryota; kingdom Metazoa; phylum Chordata; class Mammalia; order Chiroptera; family Vespertilionidae; genus Myotis; species Myotis davidii. The sequence goes on from NW_006289293.1 coordinate 46,196, forward strand.
CTGGACCAGCATGACAGGGGGTAGCACCCAAACCCCCTG
>NW_006289293.1:46288-51589 GCF_000327345.1 Myotis davidii
ACCGGGGGCTGCAGGGCAGGCACCTAGGGATTGGCCCTGCCCTCTGCCACCCGGAAGTGGGCCTAAGCCAGCAGGTCGTTATCTCCTGAGGGGTCCCAGACTGTGAGAGGGCACAAGTGGGTCTGAGGGACACACACCCCCCCACACCAGTGCACAAATTTTTGTGCACCGGGCCTCTAGTCCTATATAATAAATCATAATATGAAAGTTGTCCCCTCAACTGGGAGTTCATCCGGGAGTTCAAACTGCAGTGGCTCAGGACCCTACCAGTGCAAAAATTTTGTGCACTGGTCCTCTAGTATAAAATAAATGCTCAGTCACTAATCCCTAGAGAAATGCAAATCAACATGACAATGTGGTATCACCTCACATCTGCCAGATTGGTTAGAATCAATAAATCAACAAAGAACAAGTACTGGCAAAGATGTGGAGAGAAAAGAACCCTAGTACCATACTGTTTTGATTATTATAGCTTTGTAGCAGTGTTTAGAATCTGAAACTGCGATGTCTATAACTTTATTCTTCTTTCTCAGGATTGTTTGTCTATTCAGGGTTTTATGTAGTGCCATACATAGTTTGATTGTTTCTTCTCTTTGTGTGCAAAAAGTCTTTTGAATTTTTATAAGAATAGCATTGAATCTACAGATGTCTTAGGGTATGGTAGAGGTTTTAACAAAATTAACTTTTTGATTCATGAAAATTTGATATTTTTCCATTTTTTTGTATCTTCTTCCATTTCTTTAATCAAAGTCTTGTACTTTGCACAGATCTTTTAGCCATGAGAAAGCATATCCTGCTATCTGCAACCACTTGGATGGACTTTGAGGGCCTTATGCTGAGATAATTCAGACAGAGAAAGATATGTATCATCTGATATAAATTATATATGAAATATAAAGAACTTGAACTAAGAAACAGAGTAGAATGGTGGTTGTCAGTGATTGGCAGGGAAGAGATTGGACAGTTATCAGTCAATAAGTAAAAATTTGCAACTAAAAGATGAATACTTCCTGGAGATTTAAACCACAATATTATATTTTCATGAAACAATACTGTATTATATGCAATCAAACCACAGTTCTCAAACCTCTTCCATCTCAAACAATACAGTTCTCAACCATATTCTTCACAGAAGAACGTCTCCATTATGAATAGAACTTTGGTTCTCATCCTGACAACCTTCTCATGCTAATATATCAGCATGATAAAATGTGTCTTTCAGGCCACAAAGGAGAGAATGTGCCAGTGTGAGTCAGATTATAGCTAAACCTTCCATTGTTTATAACTTAGGAATTTTTGGTGTGAATATTTTTGTTTGTTTTTGCTTTGGTTGCTCATGAAATGTACTATCAGCACAATTTTAAATCAGAAACAGGCCATCAAGAGTGCTGATATTGAGAAGGATATGAAAGTGCTCATGAAACAATAGGCAATTGAAAAGACAGAGAAAATTGTTATTGATTTGGATAAATGAAAAGCAGTTATCCATTACCAGCATGTGAAAAAGTGAAGATGCTACACTTTGACCTCATGAAAGACACCCCTGGAATGAGTGCTGAAAGTTACTATTTTAAGGCTAGTAGGGGTTAGTTCATTACATTTAGGAAAAGAAATGTTTTTTTATAGATAAAACAGTACATTAGACATGTATTGTATATAAGAAAGGTTAAAACAAGAAATCATTTGGGGTTCTAGAATGAATTAAGTTTGAGAACCGAGGTTGCACTGTACTTAAAAGTGGATGGAAATCAAGATATTGAATGTTATTACCACAAAAAAATAAATAATTATGTGACATGATAGATATGTTATCTAATTCTGTAATGGTAGTTATAATGCAAAATACAATATATCAGGTTGTATACCTTAAACTTACACAATGTTACATGTCAATTGTATCTCAATTAATAAAAAAGAAACTATTAGGCAGTGTTAGGAAAATGAAGAAATGCATCCATAAAAGCTGGTATGTGAAGGAAGCTAAAGTGGCTCCAATTCTGTACCATCCACAATCTTTTAGCATCCCAGTAAAAAAAAAAAAATTATCCTCCCAAATGAAGGATTCTATGGATTAAAAATAATCAAATATGTACTTAACAAAAAAATCACTAAACATAAAGGGAAACAAGCCACACATTTATACCATCAAGGCTTCATTTATTGAATTTACTAGAGGCCCAATGCATGAAATTCGTGTACTGGGGGAGGGGGTGTCTCTCAGCCTAGCCTGCACCCTCTCCAATATGGGACCCCTTGGGGGATGTCTGACTGCCAGTTTAGACAGCCTGCTGGCTCACATGCCTAGAGTCAGCTGAGATAGAAACCAGTTCCTAGAGTCAGCTGAGAATTTGGAGTCAACTTGAAAAGAATCCTTGGAAAGTGTCTCTAGGCCTATCAATGTGGCCTGATCAGAAAGGTGGGGCTGGATCAGCAGTACTGGTGGAGGCCTGGAGAGAAACGGAGGCACAGCTGTTGACCAGGCCTGGAGCTAATTCTTTTTACTAGGAATCATAAACTGGCAGTCAGACATCCTCTCACAATCTGGGACTGCTGGCTCCTAACCACTAGCCTGCCTGCCTGCCTGCCTAATTGCCCCTAACCGCTTCTGCTTGCCAGCCTGATAATCCCCTACCCACTACCCTGGCAGCCTGATTAACATCTAACTTCTCCTGTGCTAGCCTGATCTTATGCCCAATTGCCCTCCCCTGACTGCCTGATCTCGCGCCAAACTGCCCTCCCCTGCAGGCCTGATGTCACCTCCAACTGCCTTCGTCTGCTGACAAATTTGGTTCTGATTGGTTGGTTTCTATGCCAGTCAGCATCTCTGGGCCTATCAACGGGGCCTGATCAGAAAGGTAAGGCTGATCAGTAGCCCTGGTGGAGGCCTGGAGAGAAATGTAAGAGTGGCTGCTGACCAGGCCCAAAGCTAAAGAGAGAGGCAAGTGCTGATCAACAGCTGCCACAGAGGCTAAAGATCAGACCCTGCTTTTCTCTTTAGGCCTCTCTCTGGGCCTGATTCACAGCCCACTCAGCAGTCAGTCCTGGGTCACCATGCCTGCAGCCAGGGCAATCCAGCTCTGACTGCAGGACTGACTTCCAGTTGGTGAAGCCTCCTGGTTGTTGTGGATGTGATGGACCCAGGGTTTTTATATATTAGGATTAAAGAAACAACATAAAATAACTATACATTTAGTGTTTAAATAAGTAATAAATGAGTAAGCAAAAAGAGACTACACTAATAAGACAAAACATTTAAGGGGGAACAATATCTATATCTATATCTATATCTATATCTATATCTATATCTATATCTATATCTATATATAAAAACCTAATATGCTAATTGTCCCTCCCACTGTTCAACCAGTTGCTATGATGTGCACTGACCACCAGGGGGAAGATGCTATGACCAGTAGGTTAACTTGCTTTTGGGGTCTGGCTGATAAGGACTGGGAGAGATGGGTGAACATGCCCTGGAGCCCTCCTGTGGTCCCTTCCCAACCGGCCAACCTCCTGTGGTACCTCCCCAGCCAGCCGGCCCTGATCAGCCCCAATCAAGGCTGGGCAAGACAGCCCCAATTGGGACTGGGTGAGACAGGCTGGACACAGCCCTGAGCCCTCCCGTGGTTCCTTCTCAGCCCCGATTGTGCACCAGTGGGGCCCCTCGGCCTGGCCTGCACCCTCTCACGATCTGGGACCCCTCAGGGGATGTCGGAGAGCTGGTTTCAGCCTGATACCCACAGGCCAGGCTGAGGGACCCCATCAGTGCACAAATCTGTGTACTGGGCCTCTAGTCTAGACATAAAAACTTGTAATTATTTTTTAAAAACCAATTGAGTAGTTTAAACAGTAAATCCAGTAGAGGTGAAGAGTCAATTGGAAGACAAAACAAAAGTAACTATGCAGAATACATCTATAAGTGTTAAGTCAATAGAAAATATGAAAAATACGTTAAAAGTTATGGGTGTTAGAATAATAATTTCATTTTTTTGTTTTCTATTACTTTATCTTTATTGTTGAAAGTATTACAAATGTTCCCTTTTTGACCCCATTAGCCTCTCCACCCTGTTCCTGCCCCCTCCCCAGGCCTTCCCTTTACTATTGTCTGTCCATGGGCTATGAATACATGCATATAATTTCATTGGTTACCTCTTAAACCTAAACCTAACCCTAACCCTCACTCTTATGCTAAGCGAAATAAGCCAGTCAGAGAAAGACAAGTATCACATGATATCACTTATATGTTTAATCTAATGAAGAAAACAAACAGATGAAAAAAATAGATCCAGACACTAAAGCCTGCAATAGACCGATGTATTTCAGAGGGAAGGGGTGGGTGGATGGGAAAAGATTAACCAATGAACTTATATGCATACTAGAGACCCGGTGCATGAAATTTGTGCACAGGTAGGGTCCCTAGGCCTGGCCAGCTATCAGGGCCAATTGGGGCCTTCTGGCTACTGGCGGAGACCTTCCTTCCCCAGCAGCTGGCCGCTGGCCAGGGCCTTCCTTTGTTCTGCACCAACCCTTGGTGGTCAGCATACATCATAGTGAGCAATCAAACTCCCAATTTCCTGGTCAAACTCCCAAGGGGACACTTTGCATATTAGCCTTTTATATATATACTAGAGGCCCGGTGCATGAAATATGTGCACTGGGGGGTGGGGTTCCCTCAGCCCAGCCTGCTCCTCTCACTGTCCGGGAGCCCTCAGTGGATGTCCTACTGATGGCCACAGTCTGGCAGCAGAGGCTCGGTGCAGGCATCCCGTGTGTGTGTGTGTGTGTGTGTGTGTGTGTGTGTGTCTGCTGGGGGCCTAGGGGGGTGCTGCTTGCAAGCTGGGCTTTCCTGCCCCTGGATCGCCATGGAGACTGGAAAGCAGGCCCAGCTGGGGGATGCCCACAGGCCGGGCTTGCTTTCCTGCTCCTGGATCAGGCACAGCTGGGGGCTGCCTACAGGCCGCACTTTTCTACTTACTGATGGCCGGATCACCAGAGTGACCCAGGGCCCAGCGGGACTTTCCTGCTCTCCAATAGTCATAGGGTCCCAGCTGGGGGCGGGGCTTAGCAGTGCGGGACTTAGGCAGCACGGAGGTCACGGCTGGGGGCTCAGGTGGCACATAGGGATCCCGGCTGGGGGCGGGGCTTATGCTCCGCTGCCCAGGGCTGCACATGGGGCCCAGATGGCAGCTCACGCTGTCCCGCCCTGCCTGTAGTATAGGATAGAGGCCTGGTGCACAGGTGGGGGCCGGCTGGTTTGCCCTGAAGGGTGTCCCAGTTCAGGGTAGCGGTCCCGCTTGGGTG
>NW_006289293.1:51896-58071 GCF_000327345.1 Myotis davidii
ATGGTCAATTTGCATGTTTCTCTTTTATTAGATAGGACTAGAGGCCCGGTGCATACAAATTTGTGCACTTGGGTGGGTCCCTCAGCCTGGCTTGTGCCCTCTCGCCGTTTGGGGCCCCTTGGGGGCCCCTTCCCCTGGCTGCTGGCACCAGTTCTCCTCCAGCGCCTGGAACACAGGCCTTCGCTCTTCACTGAGAGGGGCTGGCACGGCGGGTTTAGCTCTTTGCTCGCCATGCCGGCCTTCGCTTGCTGCTCCTGCCCGGGGCTGGCGGCCTTTGCTCCGTCGCTTGGCACCTACATATGCCAATTAGCCGCCACCTTTGTTGATGGTTAATTTGCATATCGTGCTGATTAGCCAATGGGAGGTGTAGCAAAGGTGTGGTCAATTACCATGTTTGTCTATTATTATATAGGATAGATAGATAGATATGCATAGCTCATGGACCCTTTGAGATAGCATGGAGAGACCTGGAAAGTAGAATAATAATTTCTACCATTTTAAATTAAGATTTTAGATGATGATAAAAACAATATATTTTAATTGAGATATATTTGACATATAACACTGTATTAGTTTCAAATGTACTAAGTAATGATTTAATATACTTATCTATTGCAAAAGTGATTAGCACAATAAGTCCAGCTAACCTCCATCATCGCATGTACAATCATCCCCCTTTAATCCTCGGTGACATGTTACAAGGCTATAATGGATGCCTGAATTCTTGAATAGTACCAAACCCTATATAGTCATACCTTGGGTATATTGCAGGTTGGGTTCCAGACCGCCACAGTAATGCAAGTATTGCAATAAAATGAGTCAAAATATTTTTGCTGGTGAAGAATCTTGCCTTCAATTTGTAAAAAAATGTAACATTTATGAAGCACAATAAAGTGAAGCTCAATAATATAAGGTATGCTTTCATATGCAATATTTTATTCCTCTAAATGCATATCAATGATAAAATTTAATTTATAAATTAGGCACAGTAAGAGATTATCAACAATGATGAATTATAAAATAAAACAATTATAACAACATTCTCCAGGAATTTTTATGTTTCAGTCTAAATATATTCCTGAATTTGTGTAACTATCCCTTACTGCAATAAATGGCTTGGGGGTCACACATATGGGGGATCCCTTACTGAAGTCTTTATATAAGCTCAATGTTTTATGGTGCAACACATTGCTGTACATCAGAACACGTTTTTAGTTTATGTCTTCCACCCACAAATTTAGTCCCCTTTCTGACTTAACTAAGCACTTATAATGTACTGTGGCCATACATTGTACAGTTTGAGGTGCATAAACAAAGCTAGCACTATTTTTTCTCCCTATATTTTCACAGATAGATTTGTTCTTATCCCAAATCTTAGCAACCTCAGCATATAATTTTGTTTCTTTCCTTATTTATATCAATAACTATCACCTTTTTACTTAAAGAAAGCACTTTTTAGCATCTTTTTGGTTTATCTCAATTGCCAGCACCACTGTCCTTGTGCTTTGGGGCCATTATTAAATAAAATAAAGGTTACTTGAATAGAAGCACTGTGATACCAGGACAGTTGATCGGATAATCAAGTGACTACTAAGTGATAATGGGCAGGTAGCATATGCATCCTGGATACACTGAAAAAAATGATGATTCATGTTCTGTGCAGGACAGAGAAGGGCAGTGAAAAATTTCATCACACTGCTCAGAGCAGCATGCAATCTAAAATTTATGAATTGTTTATTTCTTGAATTTTGCTTTTAATTTTTTCAGACTGCATTTGACTATGGTTAACTGAAACTGTGGAAAGCAGAACTGCAGATCTAGGTTTTGCATTCTGCAAATAAATATTTTTTCTTGTGATGAGAAATTTTAAGATTTACTGTTACAGCAATTTTATATATACAACACAGGGTTATCCTATATAATAAAAGAGTAATATGCAAATAGACCAAACGGCAGAACAACCGAACAACCAATCAAAGTGTAATATGCTAGTGCTATGCTAAGGCTGCTCAACAGTTTGCTATGATGTGCACTGACCACCAGGGAGCAGACGCTCCGACTAGTAGCTGGTAGCTGATCAGGACTGAGTGAGATGAGCTGGACATGCCCTGGAGCCCCCCTGTGGTCCCTCCCCAGTTCGATCTTGCACCAGTGGGGTCCCTCAGCCTGGTCTGTGCCCTCTCACAATTCGGGACCCCTTGGGGGATGTTGTAGAGCCAGTTTCAGCCTGATCCCACAGGCCACTCCCTTGGGAGGGTGCCAGATGCAGGGCTCATGTCTGGTAAGCACTACTCTGGCAGCGTGAGCCTCTCCTGATCAGGACCGATTGGGCGTGAGCTTGCGGCAAGCACAGTGAGGCCAGGATTAGCAAAAGCAGCAGGTAAGAGCTGCAGGTGGCATTGGACTGTGGCTTTCAGCTCGATCCCTGCAAGCCACCCAGAGGGACCCCACGATTCCACGAAATTGTACACTGGGCCTCTAGTTAACTATACTTACCATGTTGTATAATAATTACATCTCCAGGACTTAACTTATTTTAGAACTCAAAATTTGTAATTTTTACCGTCTTCACCAATTACTTCCCTCAACCCCCACCTCTGGAAACCATCAATTTCTTCTCTGTATCTATGAGATCCCATTTTTTCTAGTTTCCACATATGAATGAGATCATATGCATATGGTAATTGTATTTCTCTATCCGAGTTTCACTTAATATAATGCTATCTATGTCATTGCAAATAACAGTATTTCTTCTTTTTTAAAGGCTGTATGATATCCTGTGTGTATATGTGTGTGTGTGTGTGTGTGTGTGTGTGTGTATACATATTTTTATACATTCATCCATCAAAGGACACTAAAGAAGAGCAATATTTTATTAAGTCATTTTTTAAAAGTATAATTGATATGCTATAAAGGTATAAAAATTGAAATGAATAAAATACTCAATTATAGCTGCAAAATGCAGAAAAATGTGGATGGCTAAATAGGAACAAAGTACAATGTCAACAAAAAACAGTAACAAATATGATAGACATTAATGTAACTATATCAATGATCATGTTAAATGACAATGGACTAAGTATACCAATTAAAAGACAGAGATTATAATGAAATTTAAAAAACCTAACTCTGTATTGTTTACTAGAAATACACTTTAAATATAAAGACATAGATTGATTAAAGGAATGGCAAAAGTATATCAAGAAAGTAGGAGTATGTATGTCAATATCCAACAGATCAGAACTTCAGAGCAAGGAATGTTTTCAGGGATTAAACAGGGCATTACATAATTACTAAGAGGTCAATACTAAACAAACAAACAAACAAAACACTACACACATTACAATCCTTAATGTGTATGTGCCCAACAAAAGAGTGTCAATATATGTGAGGCAAAAATGAAAAAAAAAAATCTGCAAGGAGAAATAGATTAATCTACTACTACAGTCGAGGACTTCATCAGAAATGGACTGATCCAGAAGGCAAAAAGTCAGTGAGAATATAGTTGAAATCAATAGCACTATCAATCAACTGGATAGAATTGACATCTATGCACTACTTTACCAATGACAGCAGATTAAACATTCTTCTCAAGTTCACATGGATCATTAAGCAACATTGAACACATTCTGCACCTTAACAATTGTAAAAGAAAAGAAATTATACAATGCTCGCTCTCATAACATAATGGAATTTAACTAGAAATCAGTAACAAAAAGATAACTGGAAAATGTCAAAATACTTGGAGATTTAAAAGCATACTTCTGAAAACACATGGTTTAAAGAAAAACTCTCAAAAGAAGTTGAAATATATTTTGAAGAAAATGAAAATACAGCGAATGCAATATTTTGTTAAAAATTATAGCATTACCCCTAGCCTGTCTGGCTCAGCAGATAGAGCATCGGTCTACGGACTGAAGGGTACCTGGTTCAATTCCAGTCAAGAGTACATACCTCGGTTGCAGGCTCTCGCTGGCTCGGACCCTGGTCAAGGCATGTGCAGGAAGCAACCGATCAATGTGTTTATCTCACATTTATATTTCTTTCTGTCTCTCTCTTTTCCACTCTCTCTCTAAAAATCAATGGAAAAATATCTTTGGGTGATGATTTAAAAATTATAGCATTAAATACATATATTAGAAAGAAAGATGTAAAATCAATTATCTAAGGTTTTATTTTTAAAAATTAGAAAAAAAGATAATTAAATCAAAATTAATAAGAAGGAAAGAATAACTATTAGAAGATAAATCATTGAAATTGGTAACAAGAAAACAGTGAAAAAATAAACAAAACCAAAAGTTGCTTCTTTGAAAAGGTCAATAAAATTGAGAAGCCTCTAGCAAAGGCTAACTATGAAGAAAATATATAATTTACTAATCTTAGAATTGAAACAAAGGAAATCACTGCAGAGCCAAAGAACATTAAAAGGGTAGGCTAATAAATAAATAAATAATAAATAAATAAATAAATAAATAAATAAAATGGTGGGCTAGATGGAGCAAATGAGGGAAAAAGAGAGGGCATATGTAATACTTACAACAATAAAGATTTTTTAAAAATAATGAAAAGGGAGAATAAAATAATATTATGAACAGGTCCATGCCCCAAAATATGATATAGATAAAATGGACCAAAATTTTTGAAAGAAATAATCTGCCAAAACATACATAGGATCAAATAGAAAATCTGAATATATATATATATTTTCAAGGCACAATTAATAATCAATAACCCAAATCATAAAAAAAAACAGGCCAAGTTGATTCATTGGTGAATTCAACAAATCTTTTAAAGAAGAAATTATACCAATTCTCTACAATCTGTTTTTGAAAGATAGAAGCAGAGGTAATACTTCAATGGGGCAGGTGGATGAGTGAGAAGAGATTAACCAAAAAATTTACACCCATATATGGATAATCCATGGCCACAGATAATAGTGTGGAGAAGGCCTGGGGCGGGGAGCAGGTACAGGCTAGAAGGGGTCAATGGGGAAAAACTGGACATCTATAGATAATTTCAACAATAAAGATTTTAAAAGCTATAGATTAAAAATAATAATAATTGAATTTTTCTATCACCATTTATCCCCTCTATGCCCTCTTCCACCTCTACCTATACCAAAATTGGACAAAGATATTATAGGGAAAGTAAACTGCAGACAACTATCTCTTAGGAACACAGATGTAAAAAACTCTTCAACTAAATATTAACAAATCAAATTTAACAATGTAAAAAAAAATTATACATGACTACCAATTGGGATTTATCACAGGTACTCAAGAATGGTTTAAGATTCACAAAAAGTTGTTTTCTTTTTTATTGAGTTTATTGAGTGGCACTGATTAACAAAATTATACAGGTTTCAGGTGCACAATTCTATAACGCATCATCTCTATACTGTATTGTGTGTTCATCATCCCAAGTCAGGTATCTTTTATCCCCCCTATACCCTCCTCCACCTCCCCCCAACTCTGCTTCCCTCTGAAATTACCACAACTGTTGTCTATAACAAAGAGTTTTCTCTTTCTTTTTTAAATTTTCTGCTCAATCCCTCCACTCCTTCACCGATATGTGGAATCTAATGAGCAAAATGAACTAACAAACAAAATAGACAACATTCAAAAATCAATTAATGTGATCCTACATATCAACAGACTAAAGAAGAAAAATTACATGATCATGTCAATAGGTGCAGAAAAAGTATTTGACAAGATTCAATACCATTCCATGATAAAACACACACAAATAAAACAAACAAACAAAAACCTCTTAAGCACTCTAGGAATAGAGGAACTTCCTCAATTTGATAAAGGACATCTACTAAAACAAACAAAAAAACAAAAACCCTCACATGTAACATCATACTTAATGATGAGAAACACCAAACTTTCCCATTAATATCAGGAACAAGGCGCAGATGTTGCCTCACCACTGCTTTAAACGTATCCTATCTAATAAAAGAGAAACATGGTAATTAGCTGTACATCCGCTACCCTTCCTATTGGCTAATCAGGGTGATATGCAAATTAACTGCCAGCCAAGATGGTGGTGGGCAGCCAGGCAGCTTGAAACTAAGATAAGGCTTGCTTGCTTCAGTGACAGAGGAAAGCAACGTTCCCCGCCTGCCTTGCCGGCCTCTGAGCCTGCAGTTTGAAACATAGTTAAAAATATATAA
>NW_006289293.1:59502-61531 GCF_000327345.1 Myotis davidii
TAGCAACTTCAGTAGGAAATTATAGCTAATTCGCCTACAAACGTCAGGTGGTCATAATAATCTGGCCACTCAGTATATATATAATTGTTCACAGCATTATAGATGTCCTCCAACCCCCACCTTTTTCCCCCCACACACCCACCAGGCCTTCACCACACTATTGTCTGTGTCCAAGGGCTATGCATATATTCAAACAAGTTTTTGGTTAATTTCTTCCTACCCCACAGCCCCCTTTCTTTTGAGATCTGTCAGTCTGTTCCACCCTTCCATGTCTAAGGTATTATTTTGCTTGTTAGTTAATTTTGTTCATTAGATTCCACATATAAGTGAGATCATGTGATATTTATCTTTCTCTGGCTGACTTATTTCCCTCAGCATAATAATATCCAGGTCTTTCCATGTTGTCTCAAAAGGTAATAGATCCTTCTTTTTTACACATGCCATTGTGTAAATATACCACAGATTTTTTATCCATTCATCTATTTTTTTTAATATATTTTATTGAGTTTTTACAGAGAGGAAAGGAGAGAGATAGAGTTAGAAACATCGATGAGAGAGAAACATCAACCAGCTGCCTCCTGCACACTCCCCACTGGGGATGTGGCCGCAACCAAGGTACATGCCCTTGACCGGAATCAAACCTGGGACCCCTGAGTCCGCAAGCCGACGCTCTATACACTGAGCCAAACCGGTTTCGGCTCCATTCATCTATTGATGGGCACTTGGGCTGTTTCAAATCTTAGCTGTTGTATATAACACCTCTATGAACATAGATCTGTATATATTCTGATTTTCTCCATAGGTCATCATATATCTACAAACAAGAGCAGTTTTTCTTCTTCCCCAATTGTTATATATTTTATGTTTCTCCTCTTTTCCTGAATTTGCTAGGACTTCCAAACAATGTTGAACATCACTGCTTTTCAACATTGCTCTGGAAATCCTAGAAAATGCAAGAAAAAGAAACAAAACATATACCAACTGGGAAAGAAGAAAAATTGTTTTTCTTTGCAGATATATGATTATCTATGTAGAAACTATATGGAAAAAACCTTCTGGAATTAATAATCAATTATATGAAAATGGAGGATAAAAGATTAATATAAAAAATAAATTGATTTCCTATAAAAGGCAAGGAACACTGAAATATAAAATTAAAAACAAATTTACATTAGTATTGAAAATACTGAAATATAAATATAACAAATATATGCAAGATCTATATGAGAATATCTAAAAACTGATGAAATAAAAAAGTACTAAGTAAATGGTTCATGTTCATGCATAAGAAATCTCAATATTGGAGAGATAAACAGCAAATACAGAAAGAATAAAAAAGTAGCTAGAGAAAAAAAGTTTATTCATGAAGAATCACATATATTTGTTCTATTCCCATATGAATCAGGCTTCCAGAAAACATAATGCACAATATTTTTATATCAAGGATACAAAAGAGTCCATACAATTATGTTTCTCAGTGAGATTTCTTTCTGGGTGAATGTTTTCTTATATTGGACTAGAGGCCCGGTGCACAAAAATCGTGAACTTGGGGGGAGGGTGGTACCTCAGCCCAGCCTGTGCCCTCTCATAGTCTGGGGGCCCTCAGGGGATGTGCAACTGCTGGTTTAGGCCCAATCCCTGCAGTCAGACATCCAGCAGTCAGACATTCCTCTTACAATCCGGGACCGCTCATCCCTAACCACTCGCCTGCCTTCCTGCTCACCCCTAACTGCTCGTCTGCCTGCCAGCTGAGTGGGTGTCATAGCAACTGGCTGTTCTGGTTGTTACGCCATAACAGTCGCTTAGGCTTTTATATATAAAGATGGGCCTGAAAAGAAAAGGCTCTTTTCTTTTTCCCTTTCTTTTTCTCCTCAACATGTATGTTCCTTTAATATTCTCGGTTTACAAATACTAAGACATTCCATTTATTAACTCATCTAATCCTTATTCAATGGCATATATACAGTAATCATATACATAGGACAGATGAGGAACCCAAGGGCATAGTTATGATGTAACTTCTTCAAAG
>NW_006289293.1:61859-66243 GCF_000327345.1 Myotis davidii
CTGGCAGTTAATTTGCATATTGCCCTGATTAGCCAATGGGAAGGGTAGCGGTCGTAAGCCAATTACCATGTTTCTCTTTTATTAGATAGGATGAGGCCCCCATTGATGGATACATAAAAAAGTAAAGTGAAGCCATAATCGGTTTGGCTCAGTGGATAGAGCGTCGGCCTGCGGATTGAAAGGTCCCAGGTTCATTCCGGTCAAGGGCATGTACCTTGGTTGTGGGCGCATCCCAGGTAGGAGGTGTGCAGGAGGCAGCTGATGGATATCTCGCTCTCATAGATGTTTCTAACTTTCTATCTCTCTCCCGTCCTCTCTGTAAAAAAAAAATAAAATATATTTTAAAAAAGTAAAGTGAATATCTGTTATTCAAAATGGAACATGTATTTGGAGGGTGTACTCATGTGAGATGCCATACATCTTCTACCAATTATCAACCAAAATTTCCTTTAATAACTATTTTTAGAAAAATAAATCTAAATGGATTTCAGAGCAATTCATAGCTGCAATTTGTCTTTAGGCATTGTAAGACAGACCATGTTACAGATGAATATTTTAAAAATTAAATTGCGTAACAAGTGAGTCTGTGCCGATGGCCATTATGGAGTTATTTTTTTAATGGCACGAAAATTGCTGTAGTGCCTTAGAGTCTCTATAAATGATCTCTCTGGTCTGCAATAACAGATATTCACTTTACTTTTTTATATATCCATCAATGGGTGCCTCATCAGATATAGGAAAACATTTACCCAGAAAGAAATCTCACCGAGAAACATAATTATATGGAGCTCTTTTGTATCCTTGATATAGAAATATTGTGCATTATGTTTTCTGGAAGCCTGATTCATATGGGAGTTACACAAAACCATGTTTGTGTTCTTATTAATTAATTAATTTGAACTTCATACTTAGAAACCAGTGGTTTGTCATCGATAATCCTAATTTGATCATACTGAAAGTATAAAAACTCAGCAAAACAAATTGTTAGTTTCAAGCCATTTGATTAGGTAAGTCTGAGATATTTATATTTCATATCCTGGCCTGTCAATATTTATCAGTAGCAACCTTAACAACATATTTTTTTATGTAAAGCTTATTAATTCCCTAAATGTCATTTGCCAGAATGCTTACCATTCTTCTTAGGAGGATAAGTTTCAAATCAATGACGTACTCACCAAATTAGTGTCAGTCAAGTTTAAAGAAACATAAAGCAGATTTTGAGGGAAAGTACTAACATTACAGTTATAGGATGTTAAAGAAAATGAAAACAGTTGGCTCTTCAAGTTCTCTATGAAATGTCTACCATTAAATTTTACTTTTAATCTTTAGATTATGCCAGTGTAAAATAACTCTAAGTTTAATCATAAGAGGAAATAGTATTGACCCTACTAATAAGCAGCACTGAGAATTGCTAGACATATGCCCAGAGACTTCATGCTAAGAGCTTACAGAATATTAATAATACAGATGAGCCTGAACTGACATTCTAGGTGTGCTGAAAAGTTGGCTATACTGTTAAAGAATATCAGATGTCATTCCATCAACATTTTCTGGTACTACTAGAGCTAGCAGGAATACTGACAACTTGAAATTCAGAAGGATTGTTTGTACTCTGTTTATTTTACTGTGGAACTCTAAAAGGTAGCCTCAACAAGAAAAGAAAAACAAAGTTTTTTATAAGGCATCTTACTGTATGGTATTAAACGCTTCTCCAAAGAAAACATACAGATGGTCACCAGACATATGAAAAATTCTCAAAGTCACTGATCACCAGAGAGATGCAAATTAAAACAATAATTAGGTATCACTTCACACCCATCAGAATGGCTACCATCAACAAATCAACAAATGACAAGTGCTGGTGAGGATGTGGAGAAAAGGGAACCCTAGTACATTACTGATGGGAATGCAGCCATTATGTAAAACAGTATGGAGTTTCCTCAAAAAATTAAATATGGAACTGCCTTTTGACCCAGTGATCCCACTTCTAGGAATATATCCTAAGAAATCTAAAATACATGTCAGAAATATTGTGTGCACCTCTATGCTGATAGCAGCACAATTTATAACCTCTAAGACCTGGAAATAGCCCAAGTGCCCCTCAATAGATGAGTAGTATAACAAAGCTGTGGTGCATTAACACAATGGAATACTATGCAGCAGTAAGAAAGAAGAGTATATTACCCTTTGAGACAGCATGGAGAGACTTGGAGAGTATTATGCCAAGCGAAATAAGTCAGTCAGAGAAAGACAAGTATCACATAATCTCACTCATATGTGAAATCTAAGTAACAAACTGATGAACGGAGTGGATCCAGAGACTTGAAGCATGGAACGGAGTGCAGAATCTCAGAGGGAAGGCAGGGGAGGGTGGATGGGTGGCAGGTAATCAACCAAGGATCTTGTATGCATATATTCATGGCCCATGGACACTGACAATGGGGTGGTGAGGTCCTGGGTCAGGGACCAGGGGCGAGCGGGAGGGAAAAAAGGAGACATGTGTAATACTTTCAACAATGAAGAATTATATATCACATAGTAATGTAAAAAAACCAAAACAACAAATAACCCCCACACACACACACACACAAAACCCCCCACACACAACACAAAACATCTTGGCCCAAGTTAGGAATACTTTAAAATCCCCATTATTCTCAAGGTCTAAGACAGCAATGATTGAAAATATTTAATAGAGTGTCACCTCCCCCCAGTATTTTCCTTTTAAAATTGGGGTGCAAAGGAAAATTTCTCTCTCTCAATACCTTCACCTATAGCCCTTGCTTCCTAATTTTGGCTACAACTGAGAACTCTGATTTTAACCGAATCAGGGAAGTACATGAATAACTATATGAGTTCTAGAAAAACTATTTGTTTTTAGCAAGAAACACAATTGGAGTTTACTGTATATTTGCAGCAGTCAATATCAGGCTCAGCTGGAATGCATGTCAAAATGGTTAAAACATTCCTTCACACATAATACAAGAAACATTAAAAGAATGTTGTCAGGCGCTGTGCTAAGTAATCAATAAAAGCATTAGTTTATTCATTCAGCATAGTTTGGGTTTTTTGAGCGCTATGGTAGATATTGGGGAAGTTAGTGTATAGATCAGTGGCTCTCAACCTTCTGGCCCTTTAAATACAGTTCCTCACGTTGTGACCCAACCATAAAATTATTTTCGTTGCTACTTCATAACTGTAATGTTGCTACTGTTATGAATCATAATGTAAATACCTGATATTTAGGACGGTCTTAGGCAACCCCTATGAAAGGGTCTTTTGACTGTCAAAGGGGTCGCGACCCACAGGTTGAGAACCGCTAGTATAGATGATCGTTGGTCTAGTGGGGAGATAAATACAACAAAAAATAATTCTAGCCCTGGCCTGTGTCTTTCAGTGGTTAGAGCGCCACCCTCCACACCAAAGGGTCATAGGTTAGATTCCCTGTCAGGGCACCTATCTACAATGCGGGTTCCATCCCAGTTAGAGCGTCTACAGGAGGCAACCAATCAGTGTTTCTCTCTCACATCAATGCTTCTTTCTCTCTCCCTTTCCCTCTAGAATCAATGAAAAAAACATATCCGTGATCAGGATTAAAATAATAATAATAATAATAATAATAATAATAATAATAATAATAATGTATTGACACCTGTTAATAATGACAATAACAGCAGTCATTTATTGGTTGCTTTCTATGAGGTTGGCACTTTCCGAATTATTCAAATGTTTTTAAGCCTCATATCAATCCTTTGATATGGGTAATATTATCTACATTTCAGATAAGGATATGAAGGCTCAGCATGATTAAATATTTTGTCTGATGTCAAAATATTTAGAGACAGTTTAGATTCAAACCTGTTTGTCTGGTTCTGAAGCCTATGTATCTTTATAGGGAAAAGTGCAAAATGTTATGAAGCAGATAAAAACCGGCTTTGAGAAGAATTCACAGAGATGATGATAATTGTGCTGAGTTTCAAAGGATGAGGTAGGAGTTTGCTAGATGGAGAAAGAGGTGTTAGCATAGCTGATTTTTGCATTTGAAACTGGTAACACACATAATAAAACTAACTGTTAAATTTCAGACAAATAATTTTAATTTTTCATACAATGATATTAAATAAAAATTTAAAAATACCATGAGAGGATAAGATAGACCATGGAATAAAAAAACAAACTTAAAAAATGTTTTATTGATTTTAGGGAGAGAGAGAGAGAAACATTGATGAGAGAGAAATAACAAACAGTTGCTTCCTGCATGCCCCTACTGGGGATCAAGTCTGCAACCTGGGCATGTGCCCTGAGCAGGAATTGAACTAACAACCTCCTGGTGCTCAACACTCAACCACTGAGCAACACGAACTGGACAAACAATGAAGGAATA
>NW_006289293.1:66688-69951 GCF_000327345.1 Myotis davidii
TGTGTCTTTCTGGTTAGAGCGCCACCCTCCACACCAAAGGGTCATAGGTTAGATTCCCTGTCAGGGCACCTATCTACAATGCGGGTTCCATCCCAGTTAGAGCGTCTACAGGAGGCAACCAATCAGTGTTTCTCTCTCACATCAATGCTTCTTTCTCTCTCCCTTTCCCTCTAGAATCAATGAAAAAAACATATCCGTGATCAGGATTAAAATAATAATAATAATAATAATAATACTCCCACAAAGCATTATATCACAGGGTGCAGCCCACCATGAGAAAGTGCACAAATATTAGATATACACTCTCCTTGGGGACCATCTTCTCCATGGGGGTATCAACTAGTCCCTCACACACTTGCCTATTGACTGCCCTACCCATTATGCACATGAACTCATAAAGCAGATGCCCTTTTTCCACCTTCTCCCTTAAACCCCAGATAGGGCTAAACAGCTATGATGAGGCTTTTTTGTGACATGGGCTGTCTGCATGGACCCTGGGCAGTATGTCCACACGATATAATACCCCAGAGTGTCTATTCCTAACAGTTCCGCAGCAAAGACTAGGAAATTCTGTTTTACAAACAGTTGCTTCCTGCATGCCCCTACTGGGGATCAAGTCTGCAACCTGGGCATGTGCCCTGAGCAGGAATTGAACTAACAACCTCCTGGTGCTCAACACTCAACCACTGAGCAACACGAACTGGACAAACAATGAAGGAATATATAAGAATAAAGAAAAGTATATCCCCTTAGAAGCATGTTGAATAATTATCATTAACTGAAATGATTCATGTAAAGACAATCTGTCAAATGTCTACACATATATCTGCTGTGGTTTTAGTCACTCAAAATAAGATTGTTTATCATCAGTGACCAAGAGAATAAAAAACATTTTTCCCTTCTCATAGTTTCAGTTTTCATACAAACTGTGAGTGGCTTTACTAGGGAAAAATGTTTGAGCTCTTGAGACAATGGAGGCTTTTAGCAGCTTTAGAACCCTCAAGCCCTATAGACTATGCATTTGAGGACCACCTCTAATTTTTGAAAACCTGTGGATCCCAGAGAAGAGAAAATCAAGAGAGAAATGGAGATAAAAGGAGACTTTAGATTTATTTCTTCCTGGAGTACCAAAATACTAAAAAAAGGAAGGATTTTTGGCAACATAGGTGTTTTTGAAAATAAATTGTATCTTTGTTTGAAGGTGGCCTAACCTCTGTTCTCCTAGCTAGCTATATTCATCCTTAAGCTATGCAAGTTTCTACAGAAAGTGTTCCTTGACCCACAGGTCTTAGTTAAGTGATCCTCCTCTGTGCTCACTCAGAAATCTTTATTTCCCCCATGATACCACACAAAATAATGTAGTTATCTTTAAGGCCTGTGAGGTCCCTGAAGACAAGGTCCATTTCTGTCTTATTCATTCCTACAACCCAGCATACATACAACATAGTGATAAGTAAATATATTTTGTATGAAAAAATAGATGAATGGAATAAATGAATTAATAAATGGATTATTTGGGATGAGTCTGAGTCTTTGCATGAATGGGCATATAAGAGGGTTATACACTGTCATCAGGAGATTCTGGATGAACAGGAGCTTGCAAACAGAAAACAAGTTGGTGAAAAACAATGGGCATTATTAGAAGTAGTCACCAAGACATCAGACTACAATTATCTACTGGACATACAAGAAGGAGTCAAGTATGCTGAAAAGCAGACTTCCCAGCATAGTATACCATAAGAAAAAAATCATAATTATGACACTAAATCATAAAGAAAGTGAATTTAGGCTTTAGAAATTGGGGAAGTAAAGTATATATGATAAACATGTGATTGATTTGTACCTTAAGTAGTCTTCCCCCAATTATATTAGTGTTTAAAAAATAATTTAGTAATCAAAATAGTGCGGTAGTAGAATAAAAAAAAAAAACAGACACATATCTCAATGAAACAAAATAAAGAACACAGAAATAAACCTACAATTATATGATCAATTAATTTACAGTAAAGGACCCAAGAATACACAATGTGGAAAGAATAGTTTCTTCAATATATGGTGGGGAATCTGGATAGCCACATGCAAAAAGAAAGAAAGAAAGAAAGAAAGAAAGAAAGAAAGAAAGAAAGGAAGGAAGGAAGGAAGGAAGGAAGGAAGGAAGGAAGGAAGGAAGGAAGGAAGGAAGGAAGGAAGAAAGAAAGAGAAAGAAAGAAAGAAATAAAGAAAGAAAGATACTGAACCATGAGCTTCCACTATTCACAAAAACAAACTCAAAATGAATTAAATATTTGAAACCATAAGATTACTAGTGGGAAACATAGAGAGTAATATCCTAGGCATTGTTTTTGGCAATGATATTTTTGGATTTGTCACCAAAAGCAAAAAGCAAACAGTGGAATTACAGCAAACTAAAAAGCTTGTGTACAGAAAAGAAAACCATCATCACAATGAAGAGGACATCTATGGAATAAAAGAAGAAGATTTCAAATTATATATCTGATACGAGATTAACATCCAAAATACATAAAGAACTTATATATCTCAATAACAAAAGAAATCTGATTTAAAAAGGGCAGAGGAAGTGAATAGACATCTTCCCAAAAAGATATCTAATGGCTAACTGGTACATGTAAAGGGGAATGCAACTAAAAACCACAATGAGACATTACTTCATACCTATTAGGACATCTATTATCAAAAAGATAAGAAGTAACAAGTGTTGGAGAAGATGTGAAGAAAAGGAAAACCTTGCATACTGTTGGCGGGAATGTAAATTGGTTCAGCCATTAAGAAAACCATTATAGCCCTAACTGGTTTGGCTCAGTGGATAGAGCATCGGCCTGAGGACTGAGAGGTCCCAGGTTTGATTCCAGTCAAGGGCATGTGCCTTGGTTGCGGGCACATCCTCAGTAGGGGGTGTGTAGGAGGCAGCTGATCGATGTTTCTCTCTCAACGATGTTTCTAACTCTCTATCCCTCTCCCTTCCTCTCTGTAAAAAATCAATAAAATATATTTTTAAAAAAGAAAATCGTTATAAAAGTTCCACACAAAACTAAAAATAGAACTATTATATCATCTAGCAATTCCACATTTGGATATTTATCCAAAGAAAACAAACTAACAAAAAAACTAACTTGGAAGAAATCTGCATCCCCAGGTTCATTGAACCATTATTTACAATAGTCAGGACAAGGAAACAACCTAACTGTCCATTAGCAATATATATATATATCCCAGAGGCCTGGTGCACAAAAATTTGTGCACTC
>NW_006289293.1:70467-92342 GCF_000327345.1 Myotis davidii
GATGTCTGTTTGCAGGCTGGCTACAACCCCCAGCCACCGAAGCTCCCAGTGGAAGCTGGCTGGAAGCAGGTACCTAGGATTTATTTGTCTTGTATAATTGAAACTTTGTTGCCATGAATAGAGGTCACAGCCGGCTCAGGGTAGGGAAGCTTGGCTTCCTCCATCGCCTGGGCAACAAAGCCTCCTGCTTGCTCCAGCTTCTTGGCTGCCGGATGGCATCTTGGTTGGGTTAATTTGCATATAGTTGCTCTGATGGGCTGGTGGGCGTGGCTTAGGGCATAGCAAAGGTATGATTAATTAGCATCTTTGTCTTTTATTAGTGTAGATATATAAAATGTTGGCATAAAAAGGAAATCCTGACACTTGCCACAACTCATATGGACACTGTGTTAGGTGATATAAATCAGACAGAGAAAGAAGAATACTGTATGGTCTCATTTAGATATGAAATATATAAACAACAAAAAAAACCCACAATAATACTGGTACAGAATTTTAGTTACCAGAGGCAGGAGTTTGAGAGTGGACAAAATGGGTAAAGGTGGTCAAAAGGTAAAACCTTCCAGTTATAAGATAAATTAAGTCCTGGGGATGTAAGTTACAGCATGGAAACTATAAAACAAATAATTTTAGTTCTTGGGAAAAATATTTATGTACTCCATCCTGTTCCTTGTCAAAGTCTAATTCTGTAGTAATACTACTAGGCAACTGTTGATTTCCAAATGTAATATGTTCAAAAGTTTCATTAGTAATTTGGTTATTAAAAATGAAAAATACATTTTTCCTTATTAAGCTCATCATTTGAAATGGTTTAAGATAAACCAACAAAAATACAATTAAACTAATGGGATAACTGATCTATAGATAGAACCATCATCATTTAAAAACATTCAGCTACCTATCTAACAATCTTTCCCATAGGAAAAAATATTGACCTTATTATGAGTTCCATATTAGACCTAAAATATATAGCAAACAGTGTATTCTTATTAGCAGGATATTGAAGTGTTTCTCCCCTATTTCAATCTACTGAGAGATGTTTGCAGAAAATTGCATGGGTCTATAAAGGTCTTAGAGGTTCTAACTTTAGGGTTGGCTTGTAGAGTAGAATAGAGTTGGTAGGGGGTGGGTCAGTGTTCAGTGGCAACTTATCTTCTCAGGTGGCAGAACAGTCTACATCTAAAAGTAGCAAAAGATGATATACAAGATGGCTACACACAACTATTCCCAGAGCCAAACTGGATATACAGGTAAATTAAAGAGAAATCAACCTGAATGACCAAAGTGAAGGTCAGCTGAACAGGAGTATTATGCCTAATGATTTACAGAAGAAGTTACATAGAGACTGGTAAGAAGGGTCCCAAACAAGATGAACACAAAAAGACCAACACCAAGACACATCATAATTAAATTGGTACACATTAACTACAAAGTAAGAATCTTAAAGGCTGCCAGAGAGAGAGAGAAAATTACCTACAGAGGATCTCCCGTTAGAATATCAACTGATTTCTCAACAGAAACACACCAGGACAGAAGGGAATGGAATGAAATATACAAAGTGATGCAAAGCAAGGGACTGAATCCAAGAATACTATACCCAGCAAGGCTATCATTCAAAATTGAAAGTGGAATCAGGAGCTTCACAGATAAAAAAAAAAAAAAATTAAGGGAGTTTATTACCACCAACCAGAAATGCAAGAAATGCTAAAGGGACTGCTGTAAAAAGAAGAACTAGAAAGGCAAGAAGGAACGTGAACGTAAAGAATAACAATGGCAACAAATGAGTACTTAGCAATAATAACATTAAATATAAATGGATTAAATGCTCCAATCAAAAAAACACAGGGTAGCTGAATGGATAAGAAAATATGGCCCATATATTTGCTGTCTGCAAGAAACCCATTTCAGAACAAAGGGTTCACAGAGGCTGATAGTGAAGGGATAGAAAAAAAAAATTTTAGGCAAATGGAAATGAGAAAAAAGCTGGAGCTGCAATATTTATATCTGACAAAATAGACCTCAAAGTAAAGGCCATAACAAGAGATAAGGAGGGCCAATTCATAATACTAAAGGGATCAATTCAACAAGAAGATATAACTCTGGTAAACATATATGCACCAAATACAGTAGCACCCAAATGAATAAAAAATCTTCTGGAAGATATCAAGGGAGAGATCGATAGCAATACAGTCATAGTAGGGGACTTTAATACCCAACTGAAACCACTGGATAAATCCTCTAAACAAAAAATCAGCAAAGAGACATCAATCCTAAATGATGCACTAGATCAGATGAAATTAACTGACATCTTTAGAACATTTCACCCCAAAGCTACAGACTATACATTGTTCTCAAGTGCACATAGGACATTTTCAAATACAGACCACATATTGGGACACAGGCAAAGTCTCTTCAAATTCAAGAAGATAGAAATCATATCAAGCATCTTCTCAGATCACAATGGCATAAAATTAGAAATCAACTGCAATAAAAACAATGGGAAAAAAGCAAACACTTGGAGGCTAAATAGAATGATATTAAACAATCATTGGGTTACCAAAGAGATAAAAGAAAAAAGAAAAAGCATCTGGAAACAAATGACAATGAAAGCACAATAATTCAAAATCTATGGGACACAATGAAAGCAGTCCTGAGAGGGAAGTTCATAATTCTACAGGCCTACCTCAAAAAAATGCTAATAAATTTTATAACCTTTAAACTTAAAGAATTAGAAATAGAGCAACAAGAAAATCCACAGTATCCAGAAGAAAGGCAATAATAATAAAGATCAGAGCAGAAATAAATGACATAGAGACAAAAATAGAACACAAATGATCAATGAAACCAAGAGCTGGTTCTTTGAAAACATAAACAAGATTGATGAACCTCTAGCCAGGCTCACCAAGAAACAAATAGAGAGGGCCCAAATAAACAAAATCAGAAATGAAAGAGGTTAAGTAAAAACTGACCCCACAGATATATAAGGGATGGTAAAAATACTACAAACAACTTTACTCCAACAAACTGGACAACCTCGATTAAATGGACATTTTCCTAGAATAATACAAACTTCCAAAACTCAATCAGGAAGAATAAAAAGACTTGCATAGGCCAATAATTACTGATGAAATTGAAATAGTAATCAAAAAGTTTCCAGCGAACAAAAGCCCTGGACCAGATGACTTCACAGTGGAGTTTTACCCAACTTTCAAAGAAGAACTAAAACCAATCCTTCTTAGACTATTCCAAAAAATTCAAAAGGAAGGCACACTTCCAAGCTCTTTCTATGAAGCCAACATTACCCTAATCCCAAAACGAGATAAGACACTGCAAAGAAAGAGAATTATAAGCCAATATCCCTGATGAGCACAGATGCTAAAATCCTCAACAAAATTTTAGCAAACTGGATCCAGCATTCCATAAGAAAGATCATACACTATGACCAAGTGGGATTCATTCCAGGGATGCAAGACTGGTACAATATCCACAAATCAATAAACGTGATACATCACATAAACAAATTGAGAGATAAAAATCACATAGTCATATTAATTAATGCAGAAAAGGCATTTAACAAAGTCAAACACCCTTTTTTGATAAAAATGCTCAGCAAAGTGGGAATAGAGGGATCTCAACATAATAAAAGCCTTATATGGCAAACCTACAGCCAACATCATACTCAATAGGAAAAAAAACTAAAACCATTTCCCCTAAAAACAGGAATAAAACAGGGATGCCTGCTTTCGCCACTCCTGTTCAATATAGTACTGGAAGTGCTAGCCACAGTGATCAGACAAGGAGAAGAAGCAAAAGGCATCCCAATTGGAAAAGAAGAAGTAAAATTGTCATTATTCACAGATGACATGATACTGTATATAGAAAACCCTAAAGACTCCATCAAAAAACTACTAGACTTAATAAATGTATTTGGCAATGTAGCAAGATACAAAATTAACACCGAAAAATCTATGGCATTTTTACACCCCAATAGTGAACTTACAGAAAGAGAGATTCAAAAGCAATCCCATTTACATATCAACCCTAACAGAAGGCTTTCTGATCTGTTTTCCCAAGCCAAGGTGGCCCCACCCTGCTGAGCCCAGTTATACAGGGGAGAGAGAACCCCACTGAGAGATGGGATCTTCTGAGAATGTCTAGGTCTCTGATGGTGCATCTGTGGAGCAAAGGAGAGGAGAAGAGCTTGCCCCCTCCCACAGGGTCAGCTGTAACCACCCCCAACAGAAGACTGCCTTGATTTGTTTTCCTAAGACTCAGTGGATCCACTTTTCTGAGCTTAGCTCAGTGGGAGGAAGAGAATGCTGCTCAGAGCTGGGACTTCTAGAGTGGGTCTTCCTCAGAGGCTGCAGTATGGAGCTTGAATGGACAGACTATGCAACTGAGGGGAGGTATGGAGAATCTAGCAGAGATTGGGTGGTATGACTCTAGAGTAGGGGCCACATTCACCCCATTGAGAGCATGACCTTGCTTTCTCCAATTATAAGACCCTATAGCTTCATCCTCTTGACATGGTTGCTCCACACTACCAAACTTGAGCTGAGAGGAAGTATCAATGGAGTATGGGTAGCTTGGACCCCACTCTACAGTATTTCCTCATAAGACTCTGGAGGAAGTCCATACAACTTCGGGGGCAGGGGGTGGAATAGCCAAAAGGTGGATTTTGACCTCAGGGAGATTTTGACCTCAGGGAGACTTGGACTTTTATTGATCTGCTCTGCAGATCAGAGCTTCGGGAAACTGATTCATGTATACAATGTGGCCCATCCTCCACACACCCAGGCCCAGTAGACATAACTACAAACAGTAAATAGTCTAGAGGCTCCATACCAGTATATCAAGGCTGATTACCCACAACATCTGACATTGACCTGAAGCAGAGCCTTAGCCAAGTGGGTCCAGACCCAACACAACCAGTGGGGGGATTCAAATCTCACCAGAACTTGACCCAACTACCCACACAAATGGTACAGCCAAAGGGGAACCAAAGCAGGAACCAGAAACTGCTGGAAACAACTCTGTCTTGGGGGTGGAGGGACAACCCTGAACAGTGACTCATACACTGTGAACAAAGTCTGTTCTTATGGATAGCCAACCTGAGGGTTAACTCCAAACTCAAATGGGTCAATAACATTCAAGGCTCAACTACAAGTGGCAGTTGGCACATAATCCACAAAAGAAATATTCCTGGAGCACCTTGCTCAGATGATCAGAAGATTGAGCCACTGAGACCCACGATGTATCTACATCAGAAAGCCCTCAAAATGAGTTGAAAATCATAGCAGATTTATCTAATTCACAGAGAAAAACACAAAAAGGTAGACAAGATGGAAAGACAAAGAAATATGTCTCAAATGAAAACAACGAGAAATCCCCAGAAGAATAATTAAATGAAATGGAAGCAACCAAGATACCAGATGCAGAGTGTAAAATGATGGCTATAAGGATATTCAAAGACCTGAGGAGAAGAATGGATAATCTTAGAGAGATGTTAAACAGAGATAGTAAGCATTAAAAGTGACATAGAAAAGATACAAATGCAACTCAGAAATAAAGAATACAATATCTGAAATGAAGAACACACTAGAAAGAATCAATAAGTTAGATAAAGTATATAATTTAAGCAGCAATTTAGAGGAAAAGATAAAAGTAAGCACCCAAGCAGTGCAACAAAAAGAAAAACGAATAAATTAATGAGGAAAGTTTAAGGGACCTTTGGGACAAAATGTGAAATGACATTCACATTATAGGGGTGCCAGGAGATGAGAGTAAGCAAGAGATCCAGAACTTGTTTGAAAAAATAATGCCTGAAAACTTCCTTAATCTGGTGAAGGAAAAATTCACACAGGTTCAGGAAGCTCAGAGATTTTCAATCAGATTGTACCCAAATAGGCCCATACCAAATCATCATAATTCAAATGGCAAAGGTTAAAGCCAAAGAGAGAATCTTAACAGCAGCAAGAGAAAAACAGTAACTTACAAGGGTGTTCCAATAAGGCTATGGGCTGATTTCTCAACAGCAACATTTTAGGCCAGAAGGTATTGGCATAAAATATTCAAAGTGATGAAAAGCAAGGACCTGCAACTAAGATTACTCTATCCAGCAAGCCTATATTTAAACTTGAAGGTGAACTAAAGAACTTCTCAGACAAACAAAGTAGTTCATTACCAACAAAAAATATTACAAGAAATGTTAAAGGTCCTGCTTTAAGAAGAAAAATCCCCAAAGAATTATTAAGAGGGGAACCTGGTGTAAACAATAAGATGACAATAAATACATACCTATCAATAATAACCTTAAATGTAAGTGAATTAAATGTTCCAATCAAAAGACATAGGATAGCTGAATGGATAAGGAAGCATGACCTGTATATATGCTTCTACAAGAGACCCACATCAGAATAAAATATACACAGACTGAAAATGAAGGAATGGGAAAAATATTCCATGAAAATGAAAATGGACAAAATAACACTTGGGATAAAGATAATTTTATCAGACCAAATAGATTTTAAAATAAAGTCCATAATTAGAGACAAAGAAGGACATCACATAATACTAAAGGGATCAATTGAGAAAAGAGGATATAACTAACCTCTTTATATTAGGGGGGAGACTGACAGTAACACAGTCATAGTAGGGAATTCTAACACCCCACTGTCTTCAATGAATATGTCTTCCAGAAAAAAATACCAATAAGGAAACAGTGACCTTAAATGATACACTAGAATGGATAGACTTAATAAATATTTATAGAACATTTTATTTCAAAGAAGCAGAAATTACTTTCTTTTTACATGCACATGGATCAGTCTCTAAGAGACCACGTGTTAGAACATAAATCTTAATTAATTCAAGAAGATTAAATTTATATCAAGCATATTTATAACCACAATGGTATGAAACTAGAAATTACAGCAACAACAAAAACAATTGAAAAACACTTAAACAGATCAAGGAAATCAAGAAGGAAATTGATAGCTACCTGTAGAAAAATAAAAATGAACACATAACAAACTCAAACTGATGAGACACAGAAAAGAAGTTTTGAAAGGGAAATTCATAGCATTACCGGCTTACCTAAAGAAGAAGAAAAATCTCAAGTAAATAATATAATAATACATCTTAAAAACCTCTGAAAAGAACAATAAACAAAACCCAGAGTATGTAGAGGTAAGGTTATAATAAAGATTATAGTGAAAATAAATGGCATAGAAACAAAAAAACCAATACGAAAGTTCAATGAAACCAAGACCTGATTCTTTGAAAGATAAGTAAGATTGAAAAACCTTTAATCTGACTCATCAAGAAAAAAAGAGAAGACCCGAATAAATAAAATCAGAAATGAAAAAGAAGTAACAACTGACACCACAGAAATACAATGAATTTTAAGAAAATAATATGAACAACTATATGTCAACAAATTGGACAACCTAGTTGAAATGAATAAATTCCTAGAAACATGCAATCTTCAAAGCTATATCAGGAAGAATCAGAAAATCTGAATAGACCAATTACAACTAATGAAATCAAAGCACTAATAAAAAAATTGCCAACAAAATAATTCCTGAACCAGATGGTTTCACAGGTGAATTTTACCAAACAGTCAAAGAAGAACTAATACATATCCTCTTCTAACCATTCCAAAAAATCCAAGAAGTGGGAAGACTTCTAAGCTCATTTTGTGAGTCCAGCATTATCCTAATTCCACAACCAAATGAAGATACCACAATAAAAGAATATAATAGGCCAATATCTCTAATTAATATCCATGCTAAAATCCACAACAAAATATTACCAAACCTAATTCAGCAATACATTGAAAGGATCATACACCATGATCAAATGGGATTCATTCAGAAGATGCAAAGTTGTTACAATATGCACAAATCACATAAACAAAATGAAGGATAAAAATCACATGATAATATCAATAGATGTAGAAAAAAGTATTTTATAAAATCTATCCCCACGTTTATGATAAAAACTCTCAACAAAGTGGGTAGAGGAATCATACCTCCATCTCATAAAGGCCATGTATGAGCAGCCTACAGCCAACATCATACTCAATGGGCAAAAACTAAAACTTTTCCTTTCAGATCAGGAGCAAGACAGTGAAGGCTGCTTTTACCACTCTTGTTCAACCTAGGACTGAAAGTTCTAGCCACAGCATCTGACAAAAATAAGAAATGAAAGGCATCCAAATTGGAAAAGAGGAAGTAAAATTGTCATTACTCACAGATGACATGGTAGTGCACATAGAAAACCCTAAAAGATTCCACCAAAAAGTATAAGAACAGAAATATATTGAATTTAGTAATGTAACAGGATACAAAATTAATATTCATAGGTCATTGGCACTTTTATACATCAATAATGAATTACCAGAAAGAGCAATTGAGAAAAAAATCCCATTTACTACTGCAACCACACAAAAAATGGTACCTTGGAATAAATTACACCAAGGTGGTAAGACCTGTACTCAAAAAAGTTATAGGAATTTGTCCATTTCCTCCCACAAAGGAGGAAAGATTATACAATTAAGTAAAGACAGTCTCTTCAATAAATGTTGTTTGTAAAATTAGACAGATATATGCCCCCCCAAATGAAACTTGAACACCAACTTACATCATAACACAAGAATAAACTCAAAAGGGTAAGACTTAAATGTAAGTTGAGAAACCATAAAAAATCTTAGAGGAAAATATAGGCAGTGAAATATCAAACATCCCTCAAAGCAATATTTTTGCCAATATATATCCATGGGCAAGGAAAAGAAAGAACAAAATAAACAAATGGAATATCAAACTAAAAAGCTTTTTTAAAAATATATTTTTATTGATTTCATAGAGGAAGAGAGAGGGAGAGACAGAAACACCAATGATGAGAGAGGCTCATTGATCAGCTGCCTCCTACATGCCCCCCCCCGCCCCCCACTGATCGAGCCTGCAAACTGGGCATGCATCCTGGCCAGGAATCAAACTGTAATCTCTTGTTTCATAGGTCGATGCTCAATCACTGATCCATGCTGGCCAGTCCAAACTAAAACGCTTTTGTACAGAAAAAGAAAACATCAATAAAATGAAAAGGGGGCCCACTGAATGGGAAAATATATTGCCAATGATACATCTGATAAGGGGTTAATTTCCAAAATGTATATAAATAACTTATTCAACTCAATACCAGGAAGATAAACAACCCAATTTTTTAAAAGGGCAAATAACCTGAATAGGCACTTTTCCAAAGAGGATATATGAAAAATTGCTAAATATCATTAACCCCCAGAGAGATGCAAATGAAAAGCACAGTGAGCTATAACCTCACACCTGCCAGAATGGCTATCATCAATACATCAACAAACAACAAGTGCTGGCAAGGATGTGGAGAAATGGGAACCCTCATATACTGTTGGTGGGACTGCAGACTAGTGCTGCTACTGTGAAAAACAGTATGGAGTTTCCGCAAAAACTTAAAACGGAACTTCCTTATGATACAGAGATCCCATTTCTGGGAATATATCCAAAGAAACCTGAAACACAATTTGAAAGAATGTATGCATCCCTATGTTCATTGCAGTGTTGTTTACAATAGCCAAGATCTGGAAACAGCCCAATTTCCCATCAGGAGATTAGTGGATAAAAAAAGCTGAGATACATTTACACAATGGATACTACATGGCCATAATAAAGAAGGGAATATCACTTATTTCACTTAGTATAATACATGGAGAGTATTATGCTAAGTGAAATAATCCAGTCAGAGAAAGACAAGTACCATAGGATTTCATTTATATGTTGAATTAATGAACAAAGTAAATTAACAAACAAAATAGAAACAGATTCATAGTGTTACTATAGGACATGTAACTGTCTCTCTCCATACCCCACTGCTTTTTGATTAATCTCCTAGATGTAGAAATATTGGATGGTGGGTTCCTGTTATACTCTCATTGCTTTTTACTCAAACTTTCCTATAATTTATTCCCATCTTAAGTTATCAAATCTTATCTCCCATTATATCAGGGAATTTTTTTTACTTCCTTATAGTGTATTCTTTACTGTTCCAAGGACAGTACACACTAATCTAATTTCTTACTCTTAGTGTGTTCGCTAGTGCTGATATCTTATTTTCACTTTTTAGTCCTAAGTTCCACTTGTTCTCTAGAGTACTAGTCAAGTTAAATAATGCTGACCCATTATTTGTACATATAACATGTTCTCTCTCTTTTACCCTTTACTCCATACATATTTGGGACTTAATTATTTAGCATTTATAGTGACTTCTAATTGTTTATATCATAAACACTGTTGCTTCAACTGCATTGGAAGTTTCTTGGTATATAAAGAATTATTTTCAATGTTAGACATTGAATTGTACCTAAATACTTGTTTTTAATTATCCCTTTTGACTAATTAAGATAGATTTTTTTGGTATGTTCCTGTTGCTCTGGAATTTTAAAAATCTTCACATCCTATTAACTTCAAATGGCATAGCAGTCCAAGAGCCAATATCTATCAGATTTTTTAGAATAAATTTTACACAAAGTATTATGAGGTTGAACTTGGTTTTTTAAAAAGTCATCCAAAGGTGAAGAAATATTCCCTCAATCATAACATAATGGAATATCATGCCATGCCTGAAAAGTTTATTAGTTAACTTCAACTACATTTGTGCTTATTGTAGTGTGTACTAATCACCATACTTTCTGATTCAATTAAGTGAGGGAAGTTGTTGAGAATAGGGAAATTACAAAGATTTTAATAAATATGCTTGATAACTTAGGCAGCATTACCATTGCTAAATCAGCACATTTACCTTACTGGAATTTCTGCTTTCCTTACTTATAATGTATCAGGACTTAAAACAGGGTCCCAGGTCTGTATTCTCAGTTCTTCTATCCTTTAGTTTAAAACTAGAAACTTTAGAGGGTTGAAATGCAACTCAGATAAGGTATAAAAAAAGGAAAACTCTTATATGGCCAGGATGAGGTTGATAAAGAGGACTTATTGTTTAAATCATTAAAGAATTCAAGGCTGGGGAGGGTTGGGGGGCAGGAGGGAGGGGAGTAAGAGATCAACCAAAGGACTTGTATGCGTGCATATAAGCATAACCAATGGACATAAGACACTGGGGGATAGGGGAGGCTAGGGGACTGTCAAGGGCGGGGGAGAAAAATGGACAGATATGTAATACCCTTTGTAATACTTTAAGCAATAAAAAAAAGAATTCAAGTAAATTTTTTTTAAATGTTCAGATTTGATTTAGTAATTCATCAATAAATAAAAGCAGATGTATTTTGTGTGTATATACTGGGTTTATGACACATGTATGCATACGAGTGTTAATAGGGATAAAACTCTGCTGATTTGTTTTACATTACCTGTGACATATGAATAATTTCCATCATTTTAAATAAGGAGCTGCTTATATGTGTGTGATTTGGGGTTTTCCTCCATCAAGTTTATGTTGAAGTGGCAAAACTTCGGTGGTTCAATATTAATTCTGACCTTTGTAATATTGAGAGCTATCTAGCAAAAGAAGTAGCCCCTTGTCATTATAATCATTAGAATAGTAATTGTGTGTCAACCTTTGAGATATGAGACTACTGATGGTCTTCCTAGACCCTCCTACTCACTCCATAATCTAAAATTCAATTATAAGTTATTTTTGGAATACCATTCTCAGAGACACTTTTCCGTGAGTAAGAAGGCACAACTTGAAGTTTGTTGGTAGAGTGGGGCTTTTATTGTCAAATCCCTTAAGATATATATTAGTTAGTTGAAAAGAGTGATAATTGAATCCCCAAAATGGTTAGGTGCTTTGATTTAGTATGGGAAGACTTCCTTAAACTACAATTGTAATTACAGATGAAGATAATATGAGTATGTCTGAAGGTGGGAGCAGTTGTGTTCCACCACTACCTCATAAGCAGTGAACATAAGATTAGAGTCCCTGAAGTTTGTGTGAGGCTGATCTAGCCACAGTTTCAGGGTAAATATAAACTATATTCTCCAGAGAGAATGCAAGGGAAATGGTGTAACATTGGTCCTCCCAACCTTAGAAGAAGGTTTATACCTGAGAAAGAATTGATATACAGTGAAACCACTACCCTACAATGAATATATATTTCTATCCTACCCAGACTATTTTTTAAGGCTAAGATTATTATTATGTTGGAGGAGAGAGGAAGTGCTGAGGAGGAGGATATAGAAGTGTGGTCAAAGTGTTTCATTGAAATGGCAAGCAATCCTCCAGCAGGAAACATGGTAGTGCAGAGTGGGCTTCACTCCCAGTATTTTCCTTGCTGTTTCTCTAAATGGGCCAATGAACTGGACTCCAAACAACTAGGAGATTCCTTTTTTAAATATATTTTATTGATTTTTTCAGAGAGGAAGGGAGAAGGATAGAGTTAGAAACATCAATGAGAGAGAAACATCGATCAGCTGCCTCCTGCACACCTCCAGGATGTGCCCACAACCAAGGTACATGACCTTGGCTGGAATCGAACCTGGGACCCTTCAGTCCACAGGCCGATGCTCTCTCCACTGAGCCAAACCAGTTAGGGCAACTAGGAGATTCTTATGGTTGCTTCCATGTCCCAAGAAGTCCTAGCCATCATTCGACCCAGAATCAAATCACCCCCATAAACGTTAATATAGTGTGGATAACTACTACCAGATGAGGCTAAACCACAGACAGTATTGGGTACCTGAATCCCTGAGAATTGGGGAACTAATGACACAGGCTCCCTCTGGTTATTAGATTAAGCATTCAATAATGTAATATTACATATCATATGCTTGACTATTTGGTACCCTGCTTATTGTGCTGTTTGTGGAGGGCATACTACCAGAGCAGGCTTGCTTAGCCAACAACAATAGCTTGTAGTCTTTTCAGGACTCTTAAAATTTCCATAAATGAGGATGGTGAAGAAAGAAGTGATGGTGTGGGAAACATCTGTGGAATTAAGCAACATGGTTTCAAACTAGAAGACTCAAAGTTTTTGCCTGACTAGCTAGAAGCACTGTGAGATACAATATACTAATATCTTTCACAAGATAAGGTGAGGAGTGGAAATGCTACTGTGTAGAAAAAACTGAGAAGCTCCTTGGTGAACCAGAATTTGGGTGGACTTCAGAATTTTAGTGGAAATGAACCAAAGAAGTGGTGCAGACAGATTAGGTAAATTGTAAGGCAAGGCTATGACATTAGGTACTTAAAAAAAATATCTAGCCTTGATTTTTATTAGGTATAATAGATATTATGGTGTACAGGGAGACCTAGAATTTCTTTGTGTCAGAGTAGATATATGATCCTTTCTGTTTGTTTGTTTGTTTATTTTCTCCACTGAAGTTGGTTTGAGAAGAAACATTTTAGTAAAAAACAGAAGACTTTTCAATCTTGATTCACCACATTTTTCCTGATTCCCCATATAAACCTTCCTCCTAGAAGCAGGTTCACTAAACATACAACCAGAAATAGGAAATCTTGTGTGATTCAATAGAACAATTGAGGACAATACTATTGGCTTATTTAAACAGCTGAACTGAAATAAGATGTAAGTTCATATTTGTTTGAAAGTAACCAAACCAGTGGAAGTTTTCCAAATGCTTTCCTAGTTCTTATATTTTCATTTTGCTTTATGGCTCTTCTTCAATGACTGTAGTTGGCAACTTGAAAATAAAAACTCAATGACAATCGACAAAGTCAAAATGCTTTTATTTATACTGAAGTTTAGCAAGTACATTTTTTAAACAAAGAAGTTGTACTTTAACTTAATATATCATAGAACAGAGAAACATACATATAAATTTCTAGTCTCTAACACAATACCACATTTTTTTCTTTTAAAGACAAAAGGCCAAGCTGAAGTGAACATAGAAAAGCATCAAATATGGTCAGGTTACTTAAACCATGAGAATTTAGCTCATAGTCTTAAACTGGTCAATCTAATGTGAGGACAAGTTCACATCATTACTTTTAAAATGCACACACATTCCTTTTTTATAAATCAATTTAGACTGAAGAGCTGTTTTAGTAAACAAAGTGTTGCTGATAAACATAACTGAAATAACTCCATGCTGTGGAGTTTCAGAGATAAGTTGTAATCACAAGCATCTTCATTTATGTAAAGCCAGCGAGGACCTTTCAGGCTGAATAAAACAGTTGTGACATTGCTAAACAGTAACAGTTACCTCCTTGAAAGAAAAAAAAAGAAGAAAGAAAGAGAGAGAGAGAGAGAGAGAGAGAGAGAGAGAGAGAGAAGAAGAAGAAGAAGAAGAAGAAGAAGAAGAAGAAGAAGAAGAAGAAGAAGAAGAAGAAAGAAAGAAAGAAAGAAAGAAAGAAAGAAAACAAGTTAGTTCTTCTGAGTAATAATTCTGATACGTGCTTAAAAACACTAAATTTCTATCTCCAGAAACCTAAATGATCTGATGTAACTAGCTTGGTTTATTATTGGTAAAATTTTAAATTTCTTAACATTTCTATATGTTAATATGCCAGTTTTCAAAGATGTCTCAAGTTTCATGTTACAGCTTTTCTTTCCACAGCACTGGAGACATAGAAGACTGATGGTTCTTTTCATAAACTGTGTTGTCTCTAGCTATCTACATTACTTTGGCTTTTGTACATAATGGTATATTTGAGATCCCTAGGCTTTACCAAAACAGAGAGAAAGGAGTATCCGTTCATGAAGTAAGATAATGACTTATTTGTACATTTAGAATTTCCTCTCCCCAGGTTAACCTTGAAACTGTGTATATTGCATGAAGGGAGAATAGGTCTGATTATTATTTTAATCAGTGTTTAATCAAACCAGTATCTATTTAAATGTTGGTAATCAAAAGAATGCATACCACTCTAGAGTTAGAAAATATTTGATGGTGTGGGTAAAACTATAATTGAAAAAAATTTCAAAAAATGATTCTACCTTTTTTTGTCTAACCTTGCTCTCTTCCAGAGGCATGGGTTATGGCTTGAGTTTCTAGCCAGCAACCTCATAAAAATTGGTCACAAAAGAAAATCCAGAAAAGAAAGTGTGGATGATCAGTACAAATCCATCACCCATGCTTAAGAAATACTAAAAACCTATGTGTGTTAAATATATCATCTTCACATATAAAGGAGATTTGAATTATCATTGTTGAACTGATATGTCTACTCTAAAATATTAGTTCAATCTCGTCAAAACAGCATTGTCAGGAGGAAAATATATCCCTTTTAAGCCTTGTGTATAATATATTTAAAATAGTTATTCTTTTGTGTAGAAGGTATTACGGGGTGTCAGGGGAATTTTGTGGAGAGTACCACTGAGTCAAAAATAAAGATGTGGTAAGGAGTAGAAGAAAAAAGGAACTTGTGTTTATGTTGGTCAGATGGCCTGGAGGGTCAGGCTTCATTAGAAGGCAACCAGTCAAAGAGCCTATGGAATTCACCTGAACTTTTCCAGTGACCAGAAGAAAACAAAACCTAAATTTTTGGAAACTGTCTAGTCATCAGCCACAGCCAGAGAATTGTTCAGACTCCCGAGTGGCATCTGAGAATACTCATTCTGATAAAATTCACCAGATAGTTGCTCAGTTTTCCAGTCTACCTCATCTTCTGTATACAAAGCCTAAATGTCAAAGGACAGTTCTTCAACATCAAATGGCAGACAGTCATTTTACCATGATTCAAGATGTACAATGTAGCTAAAGCTTAAATCATGCCATACAAATTGTGAACATTACAAATGTGAAAGCAATGAAAAAACAAAAATAAATCCTGTAAAAAATGTACATAAATATAGAACAAAT
This sequence comes from Myotis davidii, assembly GCF_000327345.1. Classification (NCBI taxonomy): domain Eukaryota; kingdom Metazoa; phylum Chordata; class Mammalia; order Chiroptera; family Vespertilionidae; genus Myotis; species Myotis davidii. Next base: position 86,277 of record NW_006289293.1, read on the forward strand.
GACAAAAAGCAATCATCATTTGTCATTTAGAAAAAAATGAAATTTCTGAAAATCTCCCTCCTTTTTATTTTTAATTATACTTCTTCTTTTTAAAAAAGACAAGCATTTCTGTTCACATCCTTCATCAAATGTGTCAGTTTATAAGGCCTATCAGGAACTCTTCCCACAGCAGCTCAAAAAATCCAAAGAAAAACTAGGCCAGCAAAAAGAAGACAGTATCAATATGAATGATTTTTTCTACCCAGAATACAATTAAATTGAGATTTCATAGTAACAAAACTTTTTCTCTTAACTTAGAGAATAGTAGCAAAATAGACTTTTGTGTAGCATGCTTTATAATGTTGACACAGATTCTGTTATTGTTTTACATATACCAAAGCAGAGTGATCATAAGGAGGAGCCAATATTGACCTGCTAACTGACACCGAATCTTGGAGCAATCTCTTAAGTTTACCACATTTCAATTTCAAAATGCATTTCAGCTATAATATGAGTGATTCATCATTTAGTAGTAGCTGTCAGAGTAAACTCCTAGATAAAACAAAAACATCTGGAAACATAAACAGAGGAGAGCTGTAGCTGAATATTAATCCAAACCTGGCATGCTCATTTCATTAGGAATAGAAAACAGCTAATTAGTAGTTAAATGTTTCATGTTTTTATGAGAGTTTGTACTTGAGCTCTAAACAGAGATGATCTAATATGAATTTTCGATGTAAACAAGATTAAATATCAAGAGGAGCAAGGAACAAAATTTCTCTGGAGGAATGTTAGGGAGCTTAGGAACTTACAAGGAGTGACACAGACATTTGTGGAGAACTGACAGAGTTTATTGCTTTAAAATTTATTAGATAAGTAAAAGGGGGAATTTGATACACATAAATGTGACCATTGTAAAAATAAAAATGAAAGCCCAAACAGTCCTTCCCTTAGCACAGTACTGCCTGACATAGGCAAACCCCATGACACAGGAGATGAGCCTCTGCTGATCATTTGAGTTATCTCCAAAGGGCCACACCTGACAGTACCAAATTTAAGTGTGAGACTTGCCTTCTGTGGTATATAGCTGAAGCTAATGCAAAGGAAAACGCTAAAATCAGGTGTCATAAAGGCCAGAAGAAAACACATGAGTATTTGTTATAGTTCAACCAAAGTCAATTAAACATACCTATTTGTAAAAAGACATTAGTTTGTTTTTAAGTGATTTAGTTAACTTGAAAATGCTGTTCAATTTCCCATATAGTTCAATATATGCTGCTTGCTTATCAAGTAATGAGATATTTATGGTTGTTATATTTTAAATCATTAATCTGTGTTATTCAGTTCAGATATTTGGTATTAATACATTTAAAAAAAATAAATTTAAAAAATTATTTGCCTCAGTCCTCCATGGCTTATTTCTAATTTGCATTATTACACTGACTTCAGTTAAAGCAGCCCACTTACTCTATACAAGTAGACCTTCTACAGTCTGTAGAGAGCACCTGAAGCCAAATGCCTATGCCATAGAAGGAATTTCTTCAGATCATGGAACAACTGGAATGTCATATTGATATAAATGTAATATTTAGAAGTGTGTAGGGTAGGTGGCCATCTCAGCAGAAACTGCATGTAGTGCTACAGAGAACTGATTATTGTAGAATGGTTAAAACCTCAGTTGGCCTTTCACGTAAGATGAGTAGTGCTTCTGTTACAACAACTTAATTCTTAGAAAGATGTAAAAATAACAATGGATTACATTTCGCTTGTGTAAGAGGGGAACTCTAGACGGGGCATTAAATCTTTTTTGATCACTAGAGTAACATTTAACACATTGTAATACTGTTCTATTAGATTCTTCGGAAGCATAAAAATAATGAGGACAGGTATTAGCCATCAGCCTTTGGCCAAGTCTCCATTAAGTACTAGTAAACACTTAAAAATATGTGAGGCCATTTCCTGGATAATTCAAGCCAAACAACCCATTTGGTTCTAATCACTGGAACATTTTAGGCATCTTGCCATGTGTAGAGCAGAGAGTGAGCAATGGAAAATATCTATGATGCAACTGACCCATCATATCTGCCTTTCTCCTTTCTTATGCCCATACATTTTTCAATTGTTTGCTTGATGATAGCTTAATACAGAGGAAGCAGAATTGAAGATGGGATGAGATCAGAAAAGAATTAAAGGGGTATTTTTAGTAGCTTGAGTATGTGGTTATATCATTGCCTTCTTTACAGATTAGGGATGTGCTAGTAGAAAGGGATTGGTTGAGTTGCTCCACCATCAACAGATTAAAGGAAGAACTAGGCATGGTAATAACTACAAACTAGAGCTCTCTATATTCTCTTTGAGAGCACTACAAGCAACGTGTATCTTTTAGAAAGGTGAGCGCTAAAGCAGTCGTAACATATATTGATCATTTGCACAAATGAATTACCCCCTCACATAATTCCTGATAAATCCCAGGTCAGCCAGATTTAAAGCTATTTCATGGTAATCAGAGCTTGAAGTGGTTATGTCTACATTTTCATTTCTGTCATGTCATTTAGAAATAGCATTTTCTCTGTCTTAAAAATTATTTCACTTTCTTACCCAGTAAGATGTTGTGTGGATTAACATGATAATCTTTTTGAAGCACTATGAATTCCATGGAAGAAAGGGATTATAGAAGTGTAAAATATCAAAATTAATCATGATTATGATTATCTGCTAAAAATGTGGAAAGCCCATTCTCTAGTACATTTTTCCTGTACGTGCAAAGTTCTATTTACTGGTAGTGAACAAACAGTAATTGGCGGTTTCATGTTTTAAGAATTTGAGTAGGAATTCTTAAGAATTACACTAGATAAGCAGGCAACTGCTACAGCACCCTTTTCGCGCCTATGATCAGTTGGAGTTCTGGCATCAGTGTTCAGGCTGCAAAGAAAAAAATAAAAGACTATATCAAAATTTCATTCCAACAAAACACAGATCTAAAATCTACTCAATGAACTTCACTGTAAACCACAAACTGGCTTTATAGTATGTTGCTGTGCTATGTATGTCCAAGATTTTAATAAATCTGTGTACAATAAAAGTATTATTTTATTAGGCTTATTCCTTAATCATATATTCATTGATGTGAGTCTCATTCAATTAAAAATGAAATTATACAAAAGCGAGCAAACTGTAGATTTACAGTAGTTTAAACTTAACCTTAATCTCTGGGGTGATATTGACAATATAAAAGTGGTGTAAATGATATTCCTTCACTCTAAAATATGCTTATGAGCCCCTTGTGCATGTTCTACTGCTTTACAACCTGCAGTGAAATGCATAACTAGCTTAATAAGCAAGTCATCTGGAAAGGTTTTTTTTTTTTTTTTTTTTTTTATGACCTGCCTTAAAAAAATGCTAACAGAAATTTTTCAACTTAAAGGAAAGGAAGTTCACTAGCAAGATGATAACATAAGAAAAGATAAATTTATTGGTAAAGTTACTGTACTGACAAGTACAGAATATTGTATTATCTTAATGGAGGTCACAGACTGAAACATGAGTATAGATCCACACCATTTTCTCTGAGTCAAAATCTTTGTTAATGATTGCAATTTCCCCTGAGGATGCAATTTCCTTCCCTGACAGAATGGTTATTTAAAAGTAACTTCTTACTATTTATTTTTTAAAACTACCAATAAATGTGTCTATAATGTTTTAGGAAGGTTTAAATTTATGGTTAGAAAAAATTATTTTCCCTATCCAGGACTATGTTTTTTTTTGTGTTTTTTTTTTTTTTGCTCCCCCTCCCAAGTGTTTAATCACTTCTTATTCACTTTTATAAACAACATGATTTTCTTATCACAAGCATACTTTGGGCTATCAAACCTTTTTTTGAGGTAGCTAACTTATTCATGAACTAATGGCAATATTTTATACATGATTTTTTTTTCTGGTAATTTCTCAATCTTTCTCTCCAGGGAACAGCTTACAGATAACCCTGCTTCAACCAAATTTGGCCCCTCTGTTTGTAAAGACTCACAATCCCAGGAAAGATAATTCTATTGACCTAGCTCAGGTCAATCAAGCATGTTCACTATTTTTTAAAATACCACTCATCTTCTCTACCCGAATCCTGAATCAATTCAGAATAACACAAAGAAATAAGGCCAAAGAAGATGAAATATCATATGTATTATGGAGAAGTCTATATATGTGTGTGTGTTTGTGTATATATATATATATATATTTAAATTGAATGTATTGAGGTGACATCCTACCTAATAATAGACAAACATGGTAATGGGGTGGGACAGCGTGGCTCCTCTGTCACCCCAGCTTCCTCATCACAGCTCCCTTGGGGGCCTAAGCCTTTAATGGATATCCCCCAAGGTCTCCCTGGCTGCCAGAAGGATGTCTGACTGCACACTTAGGCCCGATCCCCCAGGAGTGAGCCTAAGTTGACAGGAGGACATCTCCCAAGGGGTCCTGGACTGCAAATGGGCTCAGGCCTGTCTGAGGGACCCTCCCCCGACTGAGTGCACAAATTTTTGTGCACCGGGCCTCTAGTTTGTTAATAAAATTATATATATTTCAGGTGCACAATCCTATAATACAATGTCTGTATATTGTATTGTGTGTTTACCATCCCAAGTCAAGTATCCTTCCATCACCATTTATCCCCCTTTACCCTCTCCTATTTCCACTCATGCCCCCTTCCCTCTGGTAATCACCATACTATTGTCTGTGTCTATGAGTTTTGTTTTTTAAATATGTTTATTAATTTTTAGAGTGAGAGGAAGGGAGAGAGATTGAAACATCAATGAGAGAGGAAAAGCATTGATTGGTTGCCTCCTGCATGCGCCCTACTGGGGATTGAGTCTGCAACCTGAGCACTGCCTTGACCAGGAATCCTACATAGTACTGGAGACCTCCTGGCTTCTGGCTGATGCTCTACAGGTAAACCACACTGGTGGGCTTTTTTTTTTTTTTTTTTTTTTTTTTAAGCAAAGAATTTTTAGATCCCAAACTGTTCCTAAAAGGGAAAAGACTGCCTTCTTAAGAACTTTTCTACTTCTGAATTCTTTACCTACCCAGTTCCCCAGCCCTCTTCCTCTCTGACAACTGTCACTCTATTCCGAATCTATGAGTTTGTTTCTGTTTTGTTTGTTATTTTGATTCATTAGATTCCAGGTATCAGTGAAAATATGTCAGTGTTTTCCCTATAAAAGGTTAAGATATATGGTTTCTCTATTAGGTGTAGTGCCAGTGGAGGAAATGGTGAGTAACATGAATCAAATTCTCCCAGGATTCAAATTATGCAACAGTTGTAAAATGTGCATATTTGGCAGATGCATTCATCTTTTTCACCCAGCATACAACCCAACTAAGTATTGCATTTTGTGTGTTTTTTAAAGTTCCTTAATTAGTGGTGTGTTTTAATTTTTAAGTGGATACTATATTATTTGGCATTAAGCAAGAACACACTAGAAAAATCATGTTTTCTAACCTGAAAAAAAAAAGAGATAAAACAATGTGCTGATTAATGCTCTACTTCAATCTTAGGTTCAATCCAAATTAAAATGCAATTAATTGCATAAACTCTACTTCCATTATGGAAACATTTTCAGAATGTGACATTCTCAGAACAAATGAACAACAGTAGTGAGATTAGTTTGAGGTAGTATTAATATGAAGCTACCAATTTGAGAATAGGAAAAGTAGGACATTGTACGATAAGGGCAGATAAAATAAAATAGTATTTGATTTCTCTTTGTCTAGAGCAGTGGTCGACAAACTCATTAGTCAACAGAGCCAAATATCAACAGTACAATGATTGAAATTTCTTTTGAGAGCCAAATTTTTTAAACTTAAACTATATAGGTAAGTACATTGTTATTAACTTAATTCAGGTACTCCTAAGGCTTAGGAAGAACCACACTCAAGGGGCCAAAGAGCTGCCTGTGGCTCATGAGCCACAGTTTGAGAAAAGCATGGATTTAAAGTCATTTTTCAGAAGGGTTGATTTCTTGCCCTAGCTGGTTTGCTCAGTGGATAGAGCATCAGTCGGCAGACTGAAGGATCCCAGGTTCGATTCCAATCAAG
>NW_006289293.1:92488-93055 GCF_000327345.1 Myotis davidii
ACATATATATATATATATATTCTTAAAAAAACAAGGTTTCTTGAAAATAACCACTTGCCTTTTTATCCTTAAATTTTTCATACATATTTCAATCAAAACAAATAGTACACTTCATCTGTTCTTTATTAATTCTATCATAATGAACTACCAACCTCTCTTACTTGCTTTTGAACACTTTGTTTTTGTTAATTATTTAATATACCCTTTCCCATTATTTATTCTCTAGCTCTTGTAAGACCCACCCTGAAAACAGAGCAATGATACTCATATTCTCTAATATGTGGATAAAATATAATCTAAAGAGGCCCATACCAAGATACAGCATAATTAAAATGCCAAGGGTTAAAGACAAAAAGATCTTAAAATCAGCAGGAGAAAAGCAGTTAGTTACCTACAAGGGAGTGCCCATATGACTATCAGCTGAATTCTCAAGAGAAACTGCGCAGTCCAGAAGAAAGTGGCACGAAATATTCAAAGTGATGAAAAGCAAGAACCTACAACCAAGATTGCTTTATCCAGCAAAGCTATCATTCAGAATTGAAGGTCAGATAAAGAGCTTCACAGGTA
>NW_006289293.1:93476-102330 GCF_000327345.1 Myotis davidii
TGTTTTAGACAAAGTTTTATACATCAATTATATGCCAAATATATCACCCCTACTAAAATCTACACATATAAGCACATGTTATGTCATATGTATTTTACAGGGCATAGTAATAATAATATATTTCATTTTTCACACTTATCAGAGTATCAATCTAACTTATTGATGAGGAAGCTTAAGCAAATATTATTATTACTATTTTACTAAAATTAAGTCAGAGAGAGGTTTAATTTCTCAAGGTTAGTGATTGAGTTAGCCTGTTAGTAACTGAGAAACTGTGGCTAAAAGACCAGTGCTTTTCCAACCACTTCATTGTGGTTCCCATAGACTAGTTATAAAATGACAATAAAAGTGCAAACCTTTTCCCCCCATTTACCTCTGTCTGCCACTCCCACCCCCCAGCACATGCCTCCATCCCCCTATTTTCTGTGTTCATTGGTCATGCTCATATACATGGATACAAGTCCTTTGGTTGATCATTTACCCCACCCCACACCCTCCTCTGCCTTCCCTCTGAGGTTTGACGGTCTGTTTGATGCTTTTATGTCTCTGGATCTGCTTTTGTTTATCAGTTTATGTTGTTCATTATATTCCACAAATGAGTGAGATCATGTGATATTTATCTTTCTCCAACTGGCTTATTTTGCTTAGCATAATGCCATCCAGGTCCATCCTTGCTGTTGCAAATGGTAAGAGTTATTTCTTTTCTACAGCAATGTAGTATTCCATTGTGTAGATGTATCACAATTTTTTAATCTGCTCATTTGCTGATGGGCACTTAGGCTGTTTCCAAATCTTAGCTATTGTAAATTGTGCTGCTGTGAGCACCTTTTGAACCTAGAAGTACCTGAATTCTACTTTCCAGTAGGGAAGATAAAAGCTGGAAAGGAGAATGAATAAAAACGAAAATTTATAGAACACTGACTATGTTAGTAGGTACATGTAACTTAGCCATTCTAAGCACTCATGCCACTTGTGAAATGAATTCTTTCACTGCTTCTTGTTGATAATGTCACGGTGAAAAGTAGAAAGCTACTTGTATCTCTATGCCAAAACTCTAAAATAATCTAAGGTCATTTCACACACCTTTCAGAAGTAAGTTGCAAATGTTTTGTAAAGGTCAAATTTATTTGGGTTTTATTTAACATGCATATTGAAAATATTTTTATGTAAGATTTAAAAGCACAATAAATTCTCTTTATACATGTTTACTCCTTTTGAATACCAAACTGATAGAAAAACACTAGAAATTCTTATTTCAAAGGATTCAAAACATGAAGGAAAATGGAAAACATTAAACGTTTACTTAAACAATATTAAAAATGACCATATCCAACACAGTCATTGAAGTTTGAATGCAGTTACTAATACTGTTATAATTAACCCAGTTAATTAACTAGAGGCTGGTGCACAAATTCATGCACAGTGGGGTCCCTTGGCCTGGCCTGTGAGATTGGGCTAAGACTGGCTCTCTGACATCCCCTGAGGGGTCCTGGATGGTGAGAGTATGCAGGCCAGGCCGAGGGACCCCACTGGTGTATGATCAGAGCTGGGGAGGGATGCAGGAGGTTGGCCAGCTGGGGAGAGACTGTAGGAGGACTGCAGGGCACGTCCAGCCCGTCTTGCTCAGTCTCAATCGGCCAGGCCCCAGCAGTAAGCTAACCTACCAGTTGGAACATCTGCCCCCTGGTGGTCAGTGAACATCATAGTGAGCCGTTGAGCAGCCTTAGCATATTATTAGCATAGTACGCTTTGCTTGGTTGAACATGACTGGATGACCGGACACTTAGCATATTAGGCTTTTATTATAGAGGATAACAGGAAAGGTGCAAAGGGAAGCTGCAATTTAGACACATGTTCTGTAAAGTCTAAATAACTTACAGAGGGTGCTTGTCAGTTATACCTGGGAGCAGGTCATTTGGCCAGAATAGGCTTGGCTATTGCAAGAGAATGAAATCTCAGATACATAAGCTCCAGAACAAAGGAGTACCTTCAGTACTCTCTTGCTGCTCCTGCCTGACTTGGGTGGCTGTCATACTCTGTACTCGCCAACATGGCCCACAGCTATGTGGACCCCACATACAATGGACTAATGGACTAAAATTATCCTGATGGGCTGGCTCATGTTGCTTAGTGGTTGAGTGTCTACCTGTGAACCAGGAGGTCATGTTTTGATTCTCGAACAGGGCACATGCTGAGATGTGGGCTCAATCCCCAGCAGGGTGGTGCAGGAGGAAGCTGATCAATGATTCTCTCCATTGATGCTTCTATCTTTCTCTCCCCCCTTCCTCTCTCTAAAATCAATAAAAAGATATTTTTAAAAAAAATAAAATAAAATTAGGTTGATGCTATGTCAGATTTAATTCCACCATAGAACAGAAACTTTGGACACAAACTTTGCTTCTAAATCTACTGAAGATCCAGCTATATATTTTCCAGGACTGCTTTAAGGAAAATGAGGGATATAACTCCATAGGAATAAAGCTTTCTACCATATCTCATCCTCCTATGGGGGCCTCCACAAATTCTCATTGAGGGAGTGCACCAAAAACCCCACTCTCACTAGTAACGGAGAAATTCCACCTGCAATTCTCCAATAAACATTACCAAGACACTGTAAATTATGAATTGCAGATTTTTCCTCATTCATCTTAAATGGTTATTCACCAAGGCTGAGATCAATAACATTCATTTGTATTGTTTTCAAGAAAATAAAAGCCCTTAAAAATTTACATAAGAATGGGGAAATAGAAAAGGAACACATAAAATATGCGTATATAGAAGATTTGGTAAAAATGTTAACCAAATAATGATTTACATTACTAAGATAAAATAGATGCCATCTTAGGTATGTAGTTATTGCCAATGTTAATGTTCAACCATTAAACAAATAAATCATAAGACAGTTAATAGATTGGGGGATTTGAAAGAAGAAGGAAGTCTGTATAAAATTCTAAAGAATTTTTTCTTAAATCACTTTAATTTTTAAAATGGAATGTTATGTAGCTATTATGAGAAAGGGTTCCCTAGGATGAACAAATAAAAATTTATGTTAATGACTCACTGTATGAAATCCTGGCCTAAAATTATATAGCTGAGGATCTGTTGAGGTCTAGTTCTGATACGGTGATATGAGTTTACACACAAATATAAAATGTCCTATTACTATTTCAACTTTTCTATGCAGTTTTAAATAGGAAAAAGAGGTGCATGGTAGTAGTGTAATTTTTCTAAGTATCACTCCAATCTCTGCAAAGTCTTAAGGCATTGGTGATTATTAAATTACTAGAGGCCCAGTGCATAAGAATTGTGCACTGGTGGGAGGTATGGCCTGCAGGGATCAGCCCACTGTGGGACTTCCACATCCCAGTCAGCTGAGCGACTGTGGACCCTCCCTCTGAGTGGCTGCTACCTGGTCTAGCATCTGTGGAGCTGGAGCACTAGCCTCTCCAGGGGACCTGGTCTGGGCCTGGCCCAGGGACAATAGCACTGAGAGGTGGTGGAGTAGGCCTCAGTCCTGCGGCAGCCACAAACCCTCCTCCCAGCCTCCAGGGTCAGCTCTGCGAGCCCAGTAGTGGTGCTGCACAGCTTGTGGTCATCTGGAGGAAGCAGCAGAGAGTGAGGAGGAGGAGCCTGGGATAAGGAGGCAATGATGGCAGCCCAGTTTCCTGCTGGTCGGCCTGGTGTTTGAAGCAGGAGCAGCTACTCATCCATCAGCCGAGTGGCACTTCCACTGTGGTAGTACACTGACCACCAGGGGGAAGCTCCTGCATTGAGTATTTGCCCCTGATGGTCACTGTGTCTCACAGCGACTGGTCTACAGGTCATTCTGATCATTCTGCTATTCAATCACTGGGCTTTTATTATATACTAGAGGCCCGGTGCACAAAAATTTGTGCACTCAAGGGGAAGGGGGGGATCCCTCAGCCTGGCCTGTGCCATCTTGCAGTCTGGGACCCCTCGGGAGACAACGACCTGCGGGCTTAGGCCTGCTCCCGGGTGGCAGAGGGCAGGCCCAATCCCTAGGTGCAGCCCCTGGTCGGGCTCAGAACAGGGCCGATTGGGGAGTTGGGGCGCTGCCCCCTGTCATGCACAGAGCAGGGCGGATTGGGAGGTTGCGATGCCACCCCCAGTCACGCTCAGGGTAGGGCCGATTGGGGGGTTGGGGCTCCACCCCCTGTCACACTCAAGGCAGGGTTGATGGGGAGGTTGCGGCGCCACGCCCTGTCACACACAGAGCAGGGCCGATTCGGGGGTTGGGGCGCCACACCCTGTCACACACAGAGCCACAGGGCCATCAGAGGTTGGGGAGCTCCCCCGTATCAGGCACAGAGCAGGGCTGATCAGTATGTTGGGGCACCTTCCCCTGTCACGAACAGAGCAGGGCGGATAGGGAGGTTGTGGCCCCATCCCCTGTCACACACAGAGCCGCAGGGCGATCAGGGGGTTTGGGCGCTGCCCCCTGTCACGCTGATCCCGGTGCCAGGAGGCCTTTCGGCTCCGCTGATCCTGGTGCTGGGAGGCATATTACCCTTTTACTATATAGGGTAGAGGCCTGGTGCATGGGTGGGGGCTGGCTGGTTTGCCCTGAAGGGTGTCCTGGATCAGGGATGGGGTCCTCACTGGGGTGCCTGGCCAGCCTGGGTGAGGAGCTGAGGGCTGTTTGCAGCTGGTCACACACCCTTCAGGCCAATTTGGTTCTGATTGGTCAATTTCTATGCCAGTCAGCATCAAAAGCTCCGCCTCCTAGGCAGCCATTGGCTTTTCACAGTAGACTCAGATTTGGTTCTGATTGGTCAGTTTATAGTCCAGTCAGTGTCAAAAGCTTCACCTCCTAGGCAGCCATTGGATCCTTACATTCACCCAGATTTGATTCTGATTGGTCAGTTTCTATGCCAGTCAGAGACTCTGGCCCTATAAAGAGTGTCTGATCAGAAAGACGGGGCTGATCAGCAGCCCCAATGGAGGCCTGTAGAGAAATGGTGGTGAGGCTTTTGGACAGGCCAGGAGAGAAAGAGAGGCAAGTTCTGATCAATGGCTGCTATAGAGGCTATGGATCAGACCCTGCCTCTTTCTCTGCAGGCCTGTCTCCGGGCCTGATCTGCAGCCTCCTAGGCAGTCAGTGAGAGGTCAGGGCACCACAGCAACCCAGCACTGACTTCCAGTCTGGTCGAGTCTTCAGTAGTTACAACCCTGGCTCTTTATTATATAGACTAGAGGCCCGGTGCACAAAATTCGTGCACTCAGGTGATCCCTCAGCCCGGCTGGCTCCCTCTCGCAGTCCAAGAGCCCTCGGGGGATGTCCAACTGATGGCTTAGGATCACTCCCCCCCTCCCCCCCAGCCTAAGCCATCAGTTGGGCATCCTTAGCGCTGTTGGGGAGGTAGGAGATGCTCTTGCCACCACTACTGCACTTGCCAGCCTTGAGCCTGGCTTCTGTCTGATCAGTGCTCCCCCTGTGGGAGTGCACTGACCACCAAGGGGAAGCTCCTTCATTAAGCGTCTGCCCCCTGGTGGTCAGTGTGCATCATAGCAACTGGTCATTCCACCATTGGGTCAATTTGCATATTAGCCTTTTATTATATATATAGTGTGTGTGTGTATATATATTTCTGTTGGTAACACAGGTAGAGCAGAACCAGAAGTTGAACAACAACCTCTCTCTCACACACACACAACCAACAATAGCACCGGCTCCCCACTCCCTGGACCCCATCTTAAGCTAACCAGCTCTGGGTCAGATGTAGAAGCTAATGATTGTCTTATATCTCATGGTCACTTTTTTCTTGTAAATATCTTGTAGGCCCATCTAAGTCAGATTGCTGGCCCATTCTGATCCTAGTGGAGGTGGAGGATGTGATAGTTTATTGCTGAGGTAAGATGTCCTTAGGACTTAATTCATATGCTAAGACTACTGGCGCTTCTTATACTAAACTAGAGGTCCAGTGCACAAAATTTGTGCACTTGCGGGGGGGGGGTCCCTCAGCCTGGCCTGTGCCATCTCGCAGTCCAGGAGCCCTGGGAGGATGTCTGACTGATGATCATAGTGACCGGTCATTCCACCATTTGGTCATTTGCATATTAGCCTTTTATTATGTAGGATATGCTGTAGATGAGGTCCCCTAGAACCATAAGAAATGCAAAAAATTCACTGTTAACTCATTCTTGAATTGTCCCCACTTAAAATCAAATTGCCCCCCCACCCCCGTGGGGTGTGTGCTTCATCTTGGGAACCAGTGAGATTGACACTTTTCCTCTCTGAGCTCATTTCTGAGTACATACGCATATACCATGGGGATTGTAATCTCTTCTCCTCTCCGTCTACCTCACTGGGTTGTCATGAGGAGGTTCTGAGCTAATAAACCTAGAAATGTTTTATCCAGTAAGTGATGTTTAAAGGGGAAGGGCTTGTTATTTTTAAGTCCACGGGTACCCTCACAGATAGCAGGTGCTGATTAGGGGAAGAGGGCATGATTGTTTCCTGGGACTGTAGCTATGGAAGCTTTGCAGAGGGTTCCACAGGCCTCAGAGGGGCAGGCCCTGGCCAGCAGCCCTATAGCCATGGTCTTCATTGGAGGTGCTGGCAGGAGGCAGGGCGTTAGGGGGTCGCAAAGGGGACAGCAAGGCCAAAGGGGGAGTAACTGTCAAATCTTCCTGCTTGACACCATCCTTTAAATTGTATGTGGCTGTTTCACAGCTCTACCTGCTCAGGGTGGGGCTCCAATCTCCTGGAGCGAGGTGGGGGCCAGGCCAGGGTGGAGCCAGGTGGGCTAGAAAGGAGGGTTTAGCTGTGCCCCCAGGGAGGTTCAATGTGCTTCTTCTGCAGAGATGGTGCTGCTGCTGTGGGAGGGGGAAAGGGTTTGTCTCTGGGAGGCCACTCAGGCCTACCTCCACCCGGGTCTGGAGTTGTAGAGAGGGGCCCCAGCAGTGGTGGGCCACAGGTCCTGGGGGTGCTGACGTGTGGTCGCCAGCATGCTATTGGTGTGGGCACCCCTGGTGGGGGTGACGGGAGAAGGGACCGAGAGTCGGAGGTGCGGGCTGAAGCTACCCCTGAGGCTGGGCCTTCTCCCCATCTGATCAGCCTCCCTGTCCCTTCGGGGGTGCGGGGGCTTGGGTAGGGTATCTGTGCAGGGGGATTGGAAGAGCTCCCGGTGACCATTTCCTTTTCCTTCTTTGCAGTCTGAGCTCCTGTCAGGCAGTCTCCTCAGACCCCCAGGAACTTGGCTCTGTCCCCCCGCCCCCTGCTGTGTGTGCATCAATATGCAAATTGGTTGTTATGGGGACACCGTTATGGAAAAATTAGCATATTACCTCTTTATATGTATAGATGTCAGAGGAAATATATATTCCAGTGTTAAATATATATTCCATGTTAAATGTATATTCCATGTCAAACATGTAAGCAAAAAAGCAATTATAAAAAGTAATCATAGCCGAAACTGGTTTGGCTCAGTGGATAGAGCGTTGGCCTGCGGACTGAAAGGTCCCAGGTTTGATTCTGGTCAAGGCCATGTACCATGGTTGTAGGCTTCTCTTAATCATAGAGATTGACATTACTCTTGACAAAGCAGTTCTTAGCTTTTTGTCTAGTTTTGTTTCCCCAACAAATGCAGTAGCAGAAACAAGAGCAATGTGTCACTGTGTCCTTGTGCTTTATGATGTTATCTCCCCTGAACTTTTATTTTATGTTATTACTAGGAAGTTTGTGAAGGCTGCTGTCTGTTTTTTAAAATTTACAAGCTCCATATACTTTGTTTGTTTTATCTATTATTATTAAAACAAAGATGTCAATTTTCAAAAATTTAATAAATATTTACTATCAACTGTACAAATAGCCCCTACTAATGAAATAGAATCATACAAAAGTTAACTAAGGTATAAACATGCAAAAGGGAAGTCTCCCTGTGATCATAAAATGATGTTATTTTCTGTTCAGCAATTCATGTTACTGCTGTTCAAACTAATTAATTAAAGGAGCTGTTGGTATAATGTGCAAACAGGGAATCTGAGAAACTGAGAGGGCTTTTAGGTCTCCAAGTGAAGGTAAGTCAATCTGGGCACGGGCAATCAAATGTAATGAAATCACTTGTCAGTGCTAAGCTTGCAAAAACTGTAAAGTTGGACTAGGGAGTAAAAGGATTATAATTAGATTTCCAATAGGATAATAACTAAATGGCAGAACACAGTAAAGAGAAAATATTACTTTGTTAGCTAATGGCACTGCTATTTAGTTTGAGATTTTTATCAGCGCATTTGTAGTTGTGTTAACTTAATTTGCTTTTATCAGCAAAAATGCACTACTCAAATGGTACTTGAGTGTCATTTACAAAAATCATTGATCTGAAGGTGCACCTACTGACACCTGGTATGTTTATTTTATGTGAAATGGAGATTGGTTGATAAGATGGTTGATGTGCTGTTTTGCAGGTCCCCAACCGAGTTATGGAAATCTAGGTGGGAAGATATTAGTATATATATTTCACAAAATTCTTCACCTCCAGCAATAGTGGACACAGCCATCAGAGTATGTATGTATTCAGTGCTGATCACCTTAAAATATTTAGGAAGCCCTAACTGGTTTGGCTCAGTGGATGGAGCATCGGTCTGCAGACTCAAGGGTCCCAGGTTCGATTCCGGTCAAGGGCATGTACCTTGGTTGCGGGCACGTTCCCAGTGGGAGGTGTGCAGGAGGCAGCTGATCAATGTTTCTAACTCTCTATCCTCTCTCTTCCTCTCTGTAAAAAATCAATAAAATAACAAAATTAAGTTTTTTTTTTTTTAAAAAAAGAAATATCAATGATGAGATAATCCTCAATTGGCTGCTTCCTGCATACCCCCTACTGGGGAAAGAGCCCGC
>NW_006289293.1:102518-104970 GCF_000327345.1 Myotis davidii
TGTTTAAAAATATTTAGGAAGAGTTGCTATCTTAGACTGCTAAAATACAAAAGATATGGAAACCCTTTTATCAGATGGTGGTCTATGTACGATATCTTGTCTGTCAAACAACATCCAAAGAATAAAAGATATTAGATAACTAAGCTAATTCGATTTCAAATGGATGTATTAATACTAGTACATGGGCAGTTTACCTGTACTGAAATCCAAGTGGAAATTATAATAAACTGTATATAACTTTATTCCTTCTCAGGATGGTCAAGCAACATTCTTCCAAGTCCTTTTTAAACTCTGAAGGAGATGTCACAGTGATACTAATTGAATTTCAAAGGGAAAGCACTAGGTAAATGACAGATTTTTATCCAACAGAGCTATTGACAATAGGAAGAGAAAAGACATCACTGATACTGGAATTGTTTGCTTGTGATGGAGAGGGATTTTGGAAATGGCATTAGACTAGCATACATAAGTCGTACTCATAAATGATACTAGGAAATTATCCTCCTGTTTAAAAAGCGGGTAAGTGAAAAAGATGAAAACAGTATTAAAATAGGTTACAGAAGAAAAGCACTATAATGCACAAGAGCAAAAACATTAGGAAAAATGGAAAAACAATGATTGACCTTACATTTTATGTTTTCCAAGCATTATAAATTTTCTGAAGTTCATACATACATATAAACATAGTCTTGAAATTCTGAGAATCTTAAATAATAAGTAATGCTATTGAGATTTTTCAGGTAAATTTTAAATTGATTAATTTTATGGATTATACTTAAAATAAGTTCTAATACTATTTTCAGAAACCAATATTCCTAGCTAATAGAATAAATATTTTGTTAAAATATTTTATATATTAAATTGTGACTCTACTGTCATATTAACACACTGCATTCATTCTATAAGTTGATTATAGGAACTTTATTATACTACTTAAATTCTGTCATAAGAGAGGTGAGAATATGTGCCTTTTCATTTTTATCATGTTTACAATAACATTATTTAATATAACATAAAAGATAGATGTTTAGGAAGGTAATTTTACCCACCATATATTTACAATATTAAGCACAAACAGTTGACACTTTGATTTGTCATTTGAAATAAAAAATAATAAAAGTTAATTCCTTAAGTCTAGACTAGCGATGTTAAACTTATGACACACGTGTCAGAGGTGACACGCGAACTCATTTTTTGGTTGATTTTTCTTTGTTAAATGGCATTTAAATATATAAAATAAATATCAAAAATATAAATCTTTGTTTTACTATGGTTGAAAATATCAAAAAAAATTCTATATGTGACACGGCACCAGAGTTAAGTTAGGGTTTTTCAAAATGCTGACATGCTGAGCTCAAAAGTTTCGCCATCACTGGTCTAGACGAGACATGAAGGGGGTGAAGGCCTGGGGTAGGGTCTGGGGAGGGCTAGAAGGGGTCAATGGGGGGAAAGGGAGGACATATGAAATATTTTCAACAATAAATATGTTTTAAAAATAAAATAAGTTCCATCTCAAGCCTTTTAAAGATATATCTAATTATTTTATGCATCGCCAGCAAGTCTAACAGGGGTCCTCAAACTTTTTAAACAGGGGGTCAGTTCACTGTCCCGCATGTTGTTGGAGGGCCAGACTATAGTTTAAAAAAAAAAACTATGAACAAATTCCTATGCACACTGCACATATCTTATTTTGAAATAAAAACCAAATGGGAACAAATACAATATTTGTATTTGCATGTGGCCCGCGGGCCATAGTTTGAGGACCCATGGTAGTAGAACGTATTTAAATTATACTTAGTGAAAACACTTATTAAATGTGGCCTCCCTTAATCACAAGTTAATATGCAGAAACAATTTTTATAGGCTCCATTAAAATTTAAAAGTATGCCAAATAGATAGTGAATGTACCTTTTGCTTATATCACATAACTGACCTCCCATGAATAAGATATCTGGTGTTTGGTGCATGGAAACGAAAACCTTTAGGACAATTCAAAAGCTTGTATTTATCTCATAGTGGGGAAAGATATTGACACTGTATACTAAAACCATCATATAAATTAAACACATAGTGATGAATTGGGAATCTAATCTAATAAAACAGAAACATGGTAATTGGCGTAGGATTGCTACCCTTCCCATTGGCTAATCAGGGCGATATGCATATTAACTGTCAGCCAAGATGGCGGCCGGCAGCCAGGCAGCTGAGAACAGGAGGTTTGGTTACCCCAGCGATGAGGAAGCCAAGGTTCCCCGTCTGCAGCTGCGGGGCCTCGGTAACAGTGGAGCAGACAGGCCTCCCGGCCGGGGATCAGCGGAGCCGAGAGGCGTCCCGGCCCAGGAATCAGCGGAGCCGAGAGGCCTCAGGACCCCGGGATCAGCGGAGCTGCGAGGCCTCAGGGCCCCGGGATCAGCGGAGCCGAGAGGCCTCAGGACCCCGGGATCAGCGGAGC
>NW_006289293.1:105897-106325 GCF_000327345.1 Myotis davidii
CAGGCCGGGCGGGGCGCCCCCCCCCCCGTGCACAAATTTTTGTGCCCCGGGCCTCTAGTCTATAATAATAAAGGTGTAATATGCTAATTATACCAGACAGCTTAACGACCTACCAGACGTCATTCCGGATGTCCTTCTGAATGAAGCTGCCGCAGCGGAGGCCAAGGCAGAGGCAGTTAAGGGCAATCAGGCAGGCAGGCACAGGCAGTTAGGGGTGATCAGACAGGCAGGCAGAGTGGTTTAGGGGAGATCAGACAGGCAGGTAAGTGGTTAGGGGTGATCAGACAGGCAGGTGAACAGTTAGGGGTGATCAGACAGTCAGGCGAGTGGTTAGGGACAATCAGGCAGACAGACAAGCAGTTAGGAGTGATCAGGCAGGCAGGTGAGCAGTTAGGGGTGATCAGGCAGGAAGGTAGAGTGGTTAGGGG
>NW_006289293.1:106550-114956 GCF_000327345.1 Myotis davidii
AGGCAGGCAGGCAGAGTGGTTAGGGGTGATCAGGCAGGCAGGCTTAGTGGTTAGGGGTTATCAGGCAGGCAAGCGGTTAGGAGCTAGTGGTCCTGAATTGCAAGAGGGTGCAGGTCAGGCTGAGGGATGCCCCTCACCCCCATGCATGAATTTCATGCATCAGCCTCTATTATAGAATAAAGCATAATAAAGATACAACCCATTGATGGTAAGTTTGGTTTACACCCCCCAGTTCCAAAGCTGACCTTACATTTCACTCAAATGAGAGGCACAATCAAACTCAGTGCTCCTTTAAGACTGGGTCTATATTTGTATGTCACAGATTCAGAAGGGATCAAAATGATTCATGTTTATTCCATCCTGCCTTGGCCCTTATATGTGGTGGTAACCTCAACTAGTAGTAGCCAACAACTAGTGGATTTCCTTCATAAATTACACTGTGGTGAATCAATTGGACAAACACCAAGTCCCATCCAAATTGACTTTAGTCACATAGACAAAGCCTATAAGTTGAGGGAAGAAAGCAGGAAAGCAAAAGTGGGATAAGAGACAGAAGGGCTTTACTGAATGAGCTAAGCATACATGTTTTCATACCTCCTAATGTGCCTAGTTAATGCATTAGTTATGTTTAGCCAGCTACATTATTAGAAGATCCATGAGCTCTGACACTCCTGATTTTGTAAAGATGACATGCAAAACTACATTAATGAGGGTTTCTAAATTTTGTAAATCTGCCCCATAAAACGGTGACTCTCAGATTAACCCAAATAGAACTTTTGGTCACATCCAGGATGTTGCTTTCACCAGACAGTGTAAAGCACTGATTACTCAAACCTACAACAAGCAATATATTCATAGTCATCTACCTTTTTGAACATTAGGAAGCCATTTTCTTATGAAGATGCCTTTTTATTAGAGTGAGACTTTTTTTCACAATAAATATGAAAATAAATATAATCAGCATACAAGGGGCTAGAAAACTGCATTAAAATCACACTGGAAAAACTCCAGTGGTCAAAATGTTTTAGGTGCTTTTACACTTTAGTGAGACTCTATATTGATTTGTTTCATGTATTTTCTTACCACTAAATATTCATATTTAAATGATTTAAGCATTTACTGGAATCCTGCAAATCATAAATAACAACTTGTGCTCTTTTTTTCCACATTTAGGCAGTTTCTAAAATTATTGAAATTTAGCATCAGAATTTAAAGGTTGATAAAAATGTTGTCCAGAACACTTAAAGTATCAATTGGTTATGATTATTGTACCCGTTGCTTTTAAAAATGTTAGTGAGATTTTTAAAAGCATATTATGATACTACTAAAAGGTAAATTGTATTCACATTTATGCATTTTTAGAATATGCCTAGCATATAAATGTACATCATTTTAATAATTAAACATAAAATAAATTTGCTCAGATTATATATGTAAAATATTAGTTTATATACACACATGCATAATTATTTGTAAATAATCCTCCTCTCTCATAAAATAAGAAGAATTAAGCTTATTCATTTCACTTAAATGAAGAGCATGAATATAGGAGCTTATCCCTGCCCCACCTCTAGTAGTCATGAATTAAGCAGTTATAGAAAGAAATGTGTCATTTACTGTACCTTGCATAGCAGTACTGTCATGAGGAGTCCCGTTGTTTTCTATTTCAATATCTTCAATCCCAGTATCTGAAAAAAGTGACATTCAGGATTAAGGTACAATTCTTTTTCTTCTGATTCCTTTTAAAGTGAAATCTATCAGTAAGCCAGTACTTTGGTCCTATACATAACACAAAAAACTTGGATGGCATGTTTGTTTTTGTTTTCTAGATGTATATTTGGTTTTTTGTTAGGAAGGGGAGTTATAAACTGTAGCTGAATTCTACAATTGGGCATATATTGTCAGCTCTATAGTAAATACTTCTTTATGCATTTCATTCTCTAGAGATAAATCTCAGAAAATTAATTTATCCAAAAAATCTCCTTACACTATCAGGTAACATGCCTTGACTGTGGAATATCTAAAAGATGGATACAATTGCATAAGTGGAAGTGCTTCATCCTGATAGTATATTTTTCTTTTGTAAAATGTGATAGGTGATGAGTTTATCTCTATGCTAAGCACTCATGAACACCACAACACAGTTTACAGCTTGTGGTCTTGATTTAGTATAGGCTCTAATGGCAAAGGAATACATGAATTGCTTAAAAATAACCTGAAGAAAAGAAACAAGGAGTTGGGTTTTTATTTTCAATTTTAAATATAAAAAGTAATTATCTAAAATTATTCATACACATCAAGTAGAGTTAATATGGGCATTTCTGCACATAGACATTTGCTCAGACACATTTTTGTAATGTTATAACAGATGCCAGTGTATCACCCATTGCCATAAGGGATGCACTTGACAAGGAAATTATCTGAATACAAGATACCCATCATACTTATAAACAGCTGCTTTTCCTTTACAGTTAGGAAAACTGGAGCTAGAGTGGAGATCACTTATGTTTGATTTCTAAAACTTTTTTTTTTAAAAAGCCAAACTTCCTCAGAATTACAAGTTTAGGACCTCAAATAATAAGACTGCATAGAACATTTCTTCTATTGCTGGTCACAAATTATTTTTAAGACTGAGTAAACAAGGATGCTGGTTCCCGCTGTCTGAGATATCCCATTGTGTGAAATATTAATGTAGTATTACTATTTACTTTCTCTCTTCTTTGTCTCAATGAGGCATGGTTGATATGAGCTAATAATCTAGCACTGTATATCTATTGATTGTGAGCAGAATGGTCCAAGAGAGTCATAGTAAAAAAAGGAATTGAACTTTTGGAAAGGAAAGAATACAATTAAACAGTTGTAAAACTCCATTATTCATTCTTAGTATAGGACACTAAAGCACTCCCCTGTTAGTTACTGTGTATGTAATATGTCTGTAAGGAGTATGTGTAAATATGTACATAAAATCCTTAAGCTCATCCTTGTTATACACACACTAGAGGCCCAGTGCACGAATTCACACATGGGTGGGGTCCCTCTGGGTGGCCTGCAGGGATCGGGCCGAAACCCACAGTCCAATGCCACCTGTAGCTCCTACCTGCTGCTTCAGCTCATCCCGGCCCCACTGTGCCTGCCACAGGTTCACACCCAATCAGTCCCAATTGGGAGAGGCTCATGCTGGCACAGTCGCACTTACAAGCCATGAGCCCTGCATCTGGTGTCCTCCCCATGGGAGTGGCATGCGGGATCGAGCTCAAACCTGCTCTCTGACATTCCCCGAGGGGTCCCGGATTGTGAGAGGGTGCAGGGCAGGCTAAGGTACCTCACTGGTGCACAATCAGTCCAGGGAGGGACCACAGGAGGGCTCCAGGGCATGTCTGGCCCATCTCACTCAGTCCCGATTGACCAGACTCCAGCAGCAAGTTAATTTACTGGTTGGAGCATCTGCCTCCTGGTGATCAGTCCCTTTTATTATATAGGATATTAGTTAAATATAGGAGTGGTCAATGTGCTATGAGAGGAGAACCTGACTATTCTATGAGGTGAAATAATGTTCTTGAGTTTCATAATTAAAAATTGAAATAAACCTGGCTGCCATGGCTCAGTGGTTGAGCATTGGCCTATGAACCAGGAGGTCATGGTTTGATTCCCAGTCAGGGAACATGCCTGGGTTGCAGGCTTGATCTCCAGTGTAGAGCATGCAGGAGGCAGCCAATTAATTATTTTGTCTCATCATTGATGTTTCTATGTCTCCCTCTCTCTTCCTCTCTGAAATCAACAAAAACATTTTAAAAACTAGAAACAAAGCACTGGCCAATGTTGCTAGGTAGTTGCCAGGGTTGCAGGTTTGATTCCCACTCAAGGGCCTGTACCTGGGTTGCAGGTTTGATCCTTGGCCCTGGTCGGGGCGCTTGCTTGAGGCAACTAATAGATGTGTCTCTCATATCAATGTCTCTCTCTCTCTCTCTCTCTCTCTCTCTCTCTCTCTCTCTCTCTCTCTTTCTCCTTCTCTCTCTCCTCCCCTATGTCTATCTCTTCCACTCTATCTAAAAGATCAATGGAAAAAATATTGTTGGGTGAGGACTAAAAAAATGGAAACAGAAAAGTTTAGAATTAAGAAATTTCATAACAAAAGCACCTCTTCTCAAAGGATCTCCTGGGATTTACTTGGAACATCCTTTTTCAACCAGATGCTCCTTAAACCCTCAACACTGATGCCATCTGTTTTAAAAGTACCAGCATTGGTAGTTCATTAAAATAGAGTATACTAAACATCATCGTATTTTAACATTAATGGACCTGTAACACATTTTAGGTGCAGGGAAGTTATTAGTACTACTTTTTTTTCTACTGCAAAACCCAATAGGATTTCTTGTTATTCCTAAACTATTTATCTCCCAGAATACAGATTATTTTGACAGATTTAATTAATGACCTAAATCACTTGGCCTCACATTGATTTTTAATAATTCATGTACAAAGTCTTTTCCTTCTCTCCTCCCTTCTTTCTTTCTTTCTTTCTTTCTTTCTTTCTTTCTTTCTTTCTTTCTTTCTTTCTTTCTTTCTTTCTTTCTTTCTTTCTTTCCAATCAAAGAATAACATCAGTAGCAAAGATAGCAATGCTTCTCTTGGCAGCAGGATCTTCTTTCATCTTCCCTGTTTTTTAAATGGGGTTTTGCTTTGAGTAACTTGAATGTGTTTAAGTCCAAATCACACATTACCTTTCAACATCCTCAGGCCACTGTCATTACTAGTGGTTTGTTTAAGGGCTTGTTCCACTTGCTCCCGACGCTTTGATTCAAATTCCAAAGCTTCCTGCAGTTTTCTCTTGGATTTTTTCTCCTTCTTCAGGCGCTTTTGCATGGTAGCTAAAATGTGAAAAGCTAAACAGCTTACAAAGCCTTGGTCAGTGAAAGAGAGTTGTCAATTTTGATGGATAATAAACTACTGATAGAGAGAGATATATAAATGTATCAGTCGAAATATGATTAGTTTCCTTTGATTCCAGTTCTCATTAGCTCAGCCAAGTAGTGCTCAATCATAGCACTGACTTGTTTTTGCTTTTGTCTTTCCAATGTGTATGCTCTTTAATACACACACTTTTGTATGGTGGTGGTAGTAGTGCTGGAAACTTGTTTTCTATTTTGACTAACAACATGCTTTTAATAATAGCATTAAATATCTTAGAAAGCTCTTAAGAAAGACATTCTTATTATTTATCAGAATATTGCTATTCATATTTTAAAATGTAAAACTGATATGTTTTTTAAATTTTAAAGTTTCAAGTATATTTTTCTATCTATATATCTATCTATCTATCTATCTATCTATCTATCATCTTTCTTTCTATCTAGCCATCCATCCATTTTAAAGATAATGTTTGGCAACCTTTAAAAGCACAACATTTTTTTGTAAGCAGAAAGAGTAATGAAAGCTAAAAAATAACTCTACCTTAACTTGCAATGCTTTACAGTTTGGAACCCAAGAAGAAAATACCATTTTATGTGATCCCAAGAAGGAATTTATATGCTGAGATGGACTACCCATGATCAACCAATGACCCAAATTTTATGGATAATAAGAGCCTAACAGCATTTGCTGAGCTTGCTTCTGTAAAGGGGACAACTGGCTGTACCCAACCTGAACCTGCAGCTCGCTCCTCCTGTTTGAACTATACTTGAAAACACTGGCAAAGATTGAGAAATATGGCTCTGGAGTAAGGACCACTTTCTCCTCATTGAGTGTCTGATCATGTGGCCCCCATGTATGGGATACAATAGCCACATCCTTCTGACCTCAGTCACACTACACTAACAAGCCCGCAACCTATTGAAGGGTCGGTGAGTTGTGGTCAGACTGAATCCAGTCTACATTCTTTCTTTGGAAGGCTCTGTGGGAGGACCATGTAACCTCAGCATAAGCTGGAGTAGCTGACAAATGGAGGTGAACCTCAGGGAGCCTCAGACAATTTATATACTTGCTCCCAGCACTAAGCTGATGGAAGCCAACACTTTTACACAAGTTGGCCCCTCCCACACAAACCCAGTGCCAGTAGATGCAGCCATAGTGAATAACATGATAGCTCCAGACAGGTAGCTCAAGGCTGATTACATACAATATTTGACACTAACCTGTACCTGAACCCCACCCAAGTAAACCCAGAACCAATACAACCTGTGTGGACTTCAGAACACACCAGAGCTGCACCCAACTAGCCACACAAGCAGCACACCAAAGAGGGATTTCAGCAGGCACCAGACCCTGTTGGAAACAACTCTGTCTTGGGGTGCAATCACTTTATAGTGTCTCCTATATGATGATCTAAATTTATCCTCATAGTCAACCAGCCTGAAGGGTTAACTCCACCCACAAAAGGCCAACAACACTCAAGTCGTGATTACTACAGGAGGGTACCCATAACCCAGAAAAAAACATTCCTGGAGCATTAGGCTCAGGTGATCTGGAAGATTGTGCCACTGAGCCCAACAAGATACCTTCATCATAAACCCATTATAAGAAGTTTAGGAGTCATAGTAGATATACCTAATATACAGACAGAATGGAGAGACAAAAAAATATGTATAAATGAAATAACAAGAAAATTCTCCTGAAAAAAAAAATAAATGAAATGAAAGCAACAAAAATACCAGACACAGAGTTTAAAATAATGCTTATAAGAATGCTCAAGGACCATAGGAGTAGAATAGATAATCTCAGTGAGGAATTAAACATAGAGATATTAAGCATTAAAAAGGACATAAGAACTATAAAAAAGAACCAGTCAGAAATGAAGAATACAATATCTGAAATGAATATATTAGAAGGAATCAACATCGGGTTAGATGAAACAGAGGATAAAATCAGCAATTTAGAGGACAAGATAACAATAAGCAGATACACAGAGCATCAAAAAAAAGATAATTTAAAAAAATGAGGGAAGTCTAAGAAAATTTTGGGACAACATCAAGCATAACAACAACTGCATCATAGGAGTACCAGGAGGATAAAAGAGTGAGCAAAGGATAGGGAACCTGTTTGAAAATAATGGCTGAAAACTTCCTTCACCTGGTGAAGGAAAAAGTCACACCAGTTCAGGAAGCACAGAGAGTCCCAATGAAGAGGTCAAGCAAAGGACTTGTATGCATGCATATAAGCATAAACAATGGATACAGACACTTAGGGGGGTGAGGGCATGTGCCAGGGGATGGGAGAGCCCTGGGGGAGGTCAATGGGGGAAAAAGAGGACATATGTACTACTATTTGTAATACTTTAAACAATAAAAATGATGAACCTAAAGAGGCCCACACTAAGGCACAT
The DNA here is from genome assembly GCF_000327345.1 of Myotis davidii. Taxonomy (NCBI): domain Eukaryota; kingdom Metazoa; phylum Chordata; class Mammalia; order Chiroptera; family Vespertilionidae; genus Myotis; species Myotis davidii. The sequence goes on from NW_006289293.1 coordinate 113,869, forward strand.
CATAAATCAAATGGCAAAGATTAAAGACAAAGAGAGAATATTAAAAGCAACAATAGAAAAGCAGTTAGTTATATACAAGGGAGCTCCCAAAAGACTGCCAGTTGATTTCTCAATAGAAGCTTTACAGGCCAGAAGGGATTGACATGAAATATCCAAAGTGATGAAAAGCTAGGAGTTACAACCAAGACTACTCTACCTAGCAAGGTTCTCATTTAAAATTGAAGGAAAAATAAAGAGCTTCCCAGACAAAAACAAAAACAAACAAACAAACAAACAAAAAAACCTAAAGGAGTTCATTATCACCAAACCAGTATTGCAAGAAATATTAATGATCCTGCTTTAAGAAGAAGAAAAAGAATATATACAGAGAAGAATATAGGTATAAAAAATAAATAAGTACCTATAACTAAGAAAATTGAATGTAAATGGTTTAAATGTTCTGATCATAAGACACAGGTTAGTGAAATGGATAAGAAAATATGACCCAGCTTATAAAAGCGGTCGCCAGGAAGGTGGGAATGGCGCATGACAAGGACAGGTTGCATTGTCATCACGTCATCATCAGGGTGCAGTCAAGAAGAACAGACACTTCCACACGATGCGAATGAAGTACTGTCAGTTAGACTTTGAAATTTCCTCCACAAGTGAATTAGGGGCAATTTAGGAATTTCCTTTAATTGAACACGCCCCGCACTGCGCCACCACCACCTGGAAACATCCCTAAAGGGTTGAAGGGTTGATAGTAATAGAAACAGGAAGGTGCCTGGTACGCGGTGCCTTGTTGTGTTGTATTTTGTGCCTTTAAATCAAAGCAGCAGATCCAAGCAACAGCAGCCTCCTGAGCACCACACCCTCTGTATGAGGAACAGCAGCTGTACGTGAAGCCTCCCCGCACCAGCCAGAAGAGCCACCACAGCTGTGAACAGCACCCACTAGAGGAGCTGCTCCCAACTGAGGAACAGCTGCTACCACAACCACCCGAAGAGCAACCGCAGCCCAAGGAGCCACTGCCACCCAGGGAGCAGCCACTGAACAACTCAACATCTACATATGGCAGTACAATCAAATATGGGTAGACAAAGAAACAC
>NW_006289293.1:118329-119629 GCF_000327345.1 Myotis davidii
AAGGCGGGGGAGGGTTGGGGGGCAGGAGGGAGGCGGGGTAAGAGATCAACCGAAGGACTTGTATGCATGCATATAAGCATAACCAATGGACATAAGACACTGGGGGGTAGGGGCAGCCAGAGGATTGTTAAGGGCGGGGGAAAAAAAAGGACACATATGTAATACCCTTTGTAATACTTTTAGCAATAAAAAACAAAAAACAAAAAACAAAACAAAAAACAAAAAAAGAATGTACCATTTGCCGAACCGGTTTGGCTCAATGGATAGAGCATCGGCCTGTGGACTCAAGGGTCCCAGGCATGTACCCTGGTTGCAGGCACGTGCAGGAGGCAGCTGATTGATCTCTCTCATCGATGTTTCTAAGTCTCTATCCCACTCCCTTCTTCTCTGTAAAGAAATCAAAAAATATTAAAAAAATGTACTATTGTATGCGGGCTGTACATGAAAGAAAGAAAAATAAAGTATTCTGTTAACATTAAAAAAAAAAAAAAGAAAGAAAACATGACCCATTTATATGCTTTCTACAAGAGACCCATATAGGAGCAAATGATACACAAAGACTGAATGTGCAGTGATGGGAAAAAAACTTTCATGCACATGGAAACAAACAAACAAAAAACCACGTGCAATAATAATACTCATATCTGACAATATAGACTTCAAAACAAAGGCCATAATAAGAGACAAGGAAAGTCACTACATAATACTAAAGGAATGTATCCTACAAGAGGATGTAACCCTTGTAAATATATGTGCACCTTAAGTATATAAAGGAAATTTTCTTGGACATTAAGGAAGTGATTGACAGAAATGCAGTCATAATACAAGATTCAACACCCCAATGACATCATTGAATAAGCCTTCCAGACAAAAAAGTCAACAAGGCAACAGCTACCTTAAACAAAACACTGGATCCGATGGATTTATTTGATATTTACAGGACAATTCATCCCAAAGCAATAGGATATGCAAACTTCTCAAGTGCACATGTGATATTCTCAAAGATAGAGCACATGTTAGGACATAAATAAGTCAATAAATTCAAGATGATTGAAATTATATGATATGAAAATAGAAGTTAATTACAATAAATGTGGGAAACTGTTTATTGCCTTCACTATCTGATAAACATAGACAGAGAACCCCCCCAAAGGCTGGGTGCCTTTGAAGCCCTAGCAAAGGTCGGAGCTAGGTGCCACCTCTGTTTGTCCAGACAGTGGTAGCTGAAACTACTCCCCCATTTATTATTATGTAAATCCTTGCTGATGGGCTAGTCTGCCTGTTAATGGGGGGTCACCAG
>NW_006289293.1:119680-126727 GCF_000327345.1 Myotis davidii
AAGAACTAAAAATCATTCAAACACATGGAGACTAAATAACATGTTTTTAAACAGCGGGTGTGTTAAGAAAGAGATCAAAGAAATAAAAAGTTACCCAGAAATATCCCAATTGGCATGGCTCAGTGGTTGAGCATTGACCTATGAACCAGAAGGCTGAGGTTCAATTCCTAGTCAGTGCACATGCCCAGATTGTGGGCTTGATCCACATTGGGGGGCGTGCAGAAGGCAGCCAATCAATGATTCTCTCTCATCATTGATGTTTCTCTCTCTTTCTACCTCTCTCTTCCTCTCTGAAATCAATGAAAATATATTTTAAAAAAATATCCAAATGGCCCTTGGCAGAAAAAGGGTTCTTCACCCCTGGTCTAGAATGTTAAAATAACTCAGGAACTCTCATGCCCTTTTGTAGCTTACTGAATCTTCAAGATACAGGTTCACATGTGAGCATCAGGAAGTTTTCCTCAACTATCTACCCACTCACCACCACCAAGCTATACTTACTAGCCTCTCTCTACATAACCATATATACTGTACTTCATTGCTCTTGACACTTTTTCTTGAAATTAACTGGTTGGTTGTGCTAGCCCTCTAAAATGTAAATCTCTCAAGGACAGGAACTGAGTTTTATTTAACTTATAACCCCAGAATCTAGATTTGTTAGATTATCTACATACAGGTAGGTGTATTTTATAAAATTGTAGAGAAAACTAGGAATATTCATGGTTCCAAATCTGCAACTGGAATGAAATGCATATCTAATTCATTGTTTTTATTATGAAAATATAGACTAAATATCTTACCTTGTAGATTACAAACAGTATTTGATTCCTAGCTTGCATTTGTTTTCAGCATTTCTAAGCTATCCCTAAAAATATTTATATTACTATTGAAAATATCACCAACACAGTATTCTCTCCATAATTGATCTTGTTAAACTTACTTCTGCTTTGAAGCTCTACTGCGAGTTGTCTTTCAATGTTTTCTCTAATTTCTCTTTCTCTATAGAGCTCCATTCGCAGTTCCTTTTTTTCTTGTTGAATCTGCTTCTCCTGGATGCGAGCATTATCCAAAGCCACTTTCAGTAGACCCTGTCAAAGTACAGCAAATGGAATGCGGTTCATCTTATATGTTTTAGTTCTCAAATATGACATAATATATGTAGGTGCTAATGTCTTGTATTACATTTATTTTGTTTATAGAAATATTGTTGACCTGAATGTTGGTCAACAGAGTTTCCACAGAAGACAAACTATCAGCAAAAATGAATGGTCCAGGGAATCCAGGAGGCAATGCCTGCCCAGGAGTGAGTTGGATCTTGTCCAATGTTGACTTCATCATTGGGATTTGAACTGGTACCTCTTCTGCAAAATACAAAATTAACATCAGAAGATTCACAAATTAACAACTCAAAATGTTCAGTTTTATTCACTTTTAATAGCATCTATAAAGATTTTGATTCTAAAACTAAATAAAAACTCCTAATTAGAAATTGTGCATATATAATCCCCAGCTCCCTCTGATTTCTCAAAATAAGTGTTTCAGAAAAGAATCATTGCAAATAAAACATTTACTGCTAAAGAGTAATGATATTTGGAGAAACACATTTAAGATATGTTTATTAATACCTATAAATTAAATAATCAGATAATTTCCTGGTAGACTTTAAACTGCTTTTTAATTGTTTCTCTTCAAATCTATCTTTCATCTATCTATCTATCTATCTATCTATCTATCTATCTATCTATCTATCATCTATCTATCTTTCATCTATCTATCTATCTATCTATCTATCATCTGTCAACCTATATCATCATCTATCTCTATTCATTTTAACAACTTTATTGAGAAAAATTTTATATACAATAAAATTCACCTATTTTAAATGTATGCTTCAATGACTTTTTAGTAAATTTAAAGACTTGTGAAACCATCACCACAAATCTATTTTAGAACATCTCAAGCAACCCCAAATACCCTTCATGCTCATTTATAGTTCATCTCTCTTCCCACACCTGGCTCCTAGCAACCACTAATCTACTTTAAGGGTTGCCTTATCTGGATATTTTCCATAAATAGAATCATATAATGCATGGTCTTTTGTGAATGGCTTCTTCCACTTAGCATGTTGTGTGTGTGTGTGTGTGTGTGTGTGTGTGTGTGTGTGTGTGTGTGTTGTGTGTGTGTGTTTAACAGTGAAAAAAGTGAAGGGGTTGTGAAGTGCAGATTGGTAGTTACAAAAGAGTCAAAGGGATGTAAAGTACAGCATAATGTTTTGAGGTTCATCCATGTTGCAGCATGAGTCATTGGTTTCTTCTTTATTGTTGACAATGATTCAATTGCATGGATATATTGCTTTTAGTTTTTTTTTTATATATATATTTTATTGATTTTTTACAGAGAGGAAGAGAGAGAGATAGAGAGTTAGAAACAATGAGGAGAGAGAAACATCGATCAGCTGCCTCCTGCACATCTCCTACTGGGGATGTGCCCGCAACCCAGGTACATGCCCTTAACCGGAATCGAACCTGGGACCCTTCAGTCCGCAAGCCGACGCTCTATCCACTGAGCCAAACCGGTTTTGGCATATTGCTTTTAGTTTAATCATTCACTAGTTGATGGACATTTGGCTAGATTCTAGTGTTACCTTTTGTTTCCAATAATATTTCTCATGAAAAAAAATAGTCTTGTAAAAAGAGATGTTGTATCATTTTCCCCTTTTAATTTTATTTTCTTCTCCCATATTTTCTTTATTTTAATAAGATTTTTCTCTAAATCTCAGATAAAGAGATAAAAATAAGATGTTTAAAAATGATTTTGGATAGATATATCAAATTATGAAAGGAATCTCCTCTTACTTTGAGAAGCCAACTGTTTGTCTATCCACTTGAATTCTGGTTGAAAATATTTTATGTGAGATGTATGAGCCAAATAGCAAAGTTTCCTCTGCAATTAGAAATTGGAATTTTTTGACATATGTAAAAGGAAACTGATTCAAAGAGGCATTCTTGCAATGTAACCAAACAAACCCTGGTATTCTTAAATAGCCTCAACAACATTATATGATGGTGTGAATCATAGCAGCTCAAACAAAATTACTCTACTCACTACAGTCTCTTTATTTCAGTAAATGGACATAAGCAAAGTTTGGAAAATATGCTTGTCTCTAGTCAAATGAATTTTCAGTAACTCCATATGTTATGAGACTAATACAAGAAAAAACACACACCAAAAACTAGGCTTGTATCCAGACTAACCAATTTTCACAGGGTTTGAAAACACAAACCTAGCTATTGGTTCTGGTTCCTGTAGGGAATATAGATTTGTCATACAGTTAGAATTCATGTTTCAATTGTAAGCATTCTATATATGTAATGTGCAGAGTCTTGAACCCCATTTATTTCACAGTCAACATGGTTTTTATGGGAATTCTTGTTTGGGAAGCTGTGGCATAGAATTGTGGGAGCCTTCTGTGAGATGGGATAGCATTATCTTTGAATAAAATGCTTTTAATATAGATCACCTTTACAACTTTCAATGTTTTAAAATCTATAAGAATAAAAATGCTCAGCAACTTTTTAGAGAATCAAAATTATTTTCACTAAAGCTTCATGTTATTTATATCCAAAATGTTATAAAGAGTATTTGTTTATCTGTCTTAATTCTATTAAATGCATAAATAAACCTATTAATTTTCTTTTAACACAGGAAGCTACAATGAACATATTTTTGGAATGCTTTTATAGTAAATCTTAAAAATAAAATTCTGATGTATTATATAATTGTATACCTAAAACCAATGTAAGATTGTTAACCAATGTCATACCAATAAATTCATTTTTAAAAGCTGATGTTTAAATATACAAATAATAATAAATTTTAATCATAAACATGTGATGAAAGTGTTTTCTATAACTTTCTTATAATATTAACTCTAACATTTTATAGAACATTTCTCCTTCCTTTCCTCTCTATCTTTTCTTCTTTTTCCCCCTTTCTTTTCTTTCCTCTTTTCTCTATCTTTTTCTCTCTCCCTCCCTCTCTGTCTCGTTTCTATCTTTCTTTTTCTTCCTTCTTTTCTTCATTTCTCCCTTCCTTTCTCCCTTCTTTTTTTTCTGTCCATGGCAGTTTTGTAAGAGGTGAAGAAATTCAGAGGAAATGATAACATTATCACAAAATTTGTGATCTATTTCAACTGCAAGATTTGAACACTTGAAATATCTCAAAAAACAACAACAAAAACACCCTAAATCTTAAAATATGTCTTAGGCAACAGATCTAATGTTTTTAAAGTACATTTCTCAATAACTAACCAGGAGATATTATGCTTTATTTGTACTGTTTGAATTCTGTATTATCTAGTATTTTGTCTTTTGCACATGAGTGCATTAAATGGATAGAGTGACTTCATATGCTCTACCAAAATTAATAACAGAAGAGGTTCTATACATTTTTATTGATGTTTATAAATCTTAAAGTAAAATTTTATGTAGCCTAGAAGGTCTATTTTTAAAAATGAACTGTTACAAACTTAGAACATTCACTTCCTGCTAATTTGGAGATTTTAATATTTCCCCTGAATAAATATTTTGTATTAGTGGCAGAATTCTTAGAATTAATGGATTTCTTGTTATGTATTGCTCTACACACACATTCAACTCAGTGGTAACAATCTGAGGAGTATTTACAAATAAGATGCCTGAAAAAGAAGCAATACATTCAGTATGCATAAAACAAAATTATAACCACATTAAAATTGTCCAAAGTTTTCTATTTGGAGATGAAAGAAATGCCACTAAATTGGTTAAAAGGAAAATTACTATTGTCTATGAAGACAGGTTGTATGGTCTATGGTTTGTGTTGCTGTACAGGAGATTGAAGTTTCAAATAGTATTACTCTTCTTTAAAGAGATAGACATGGTTGAATTAGGTGTTACTGGCTGCAGTGAGGATCAAATGCAAAAAGAATCATATTTCATCAGACCTAGTCAACACCAGGAAAATAAATAGAAATATAAGAGGTATGCAGGCAATGATTCATTTTGATAATCTGGCCCAAGAGAGACACATAGAGACAGGCACACAGATCTAAGCTTCTACCAAAAGACAAATAGGACACGGAGGGTGGGAATTGCGATGACAGTGTAGCAGAGGTCACATTGATTTTCAGCAGCAGTTTTCACACAGATGAGATAACCCTGGACTCTATTTGGCCCATTGTTCATATCCTACCTGTCCCACAAGCAATAAATTTCCTAGTCCTAGAAAAGGGCTGTAAAGAAGAAGGATTCTACTAATGACTTCTTATGATTAAGTTTCTGTGCTAACCAAACATGTTTTCTCAGACCAAGGTCACACTGCATGTTAAGGTCCATAATAGCCCCAAACTAGTACAAGTGTATTATGTTTCAGTGTATATGAATGGGAACTGTCAAGCTATTCATCTTTTTTTTTTTTTAAATCACATGCTACAAAATGAATGATAAATGCATTAGAAATCTGTTTTAATCTTGTAATAGGTCTTCACATCTGAATGACACCTACATTTTGCTCAGAGTTTGTGAGAATTTATTACATAGGCTTAAAAATACTAATTGGCAATGGAATTGAAATGGGGAAGTACTAGAAATGCAGCTTGTCAGTTAAATAAGAGCATTCCTTTATAATCCATGGAGAAAGGGTTTTGAGTGTTTTTATTTTATTTTATCTTAAAGGCTGGTGTTTGAAATGTATATTTTAAAACATTTATCAACACATATGATGTAATAATATAAACTAAACACTAACGATAGGATAACTGCTATCTAACTGAGGAGATGAACAACTTCTTCATTTATTGAAGCAAAGTGGAGACTGCTTTTATTAAATTTGTTAAACCTACCAAGCTTTGTAAAAGCATTTGGGAATCCATTTAGAAAACAAGCTCTTAATTTTAACTTCTTGCTTAGAGCTCAGATGACTATATATAAAGGTTGACAAGAACTTTGTAGAAAAAATGAGATAAACATATGGTAAATGCTCAGAATGGAAAAGTCCTTCTAAAAATTAAAGTCAAGGCTGCTAGAGACTTTCTATATGACTCCAGTGCTTACTTTCACATTTTTTCTTGGGTTAATTCTTTCCTTTGGGCTTTGGTGATGGTGAAATAGAAACTGAACCCAGCTGACTCACTCAGTAGTGGAAGAATACAGCCACCTACCTGGTCATTAGTTTTTATTCTTTAACAAACAAATTATACTTTATTATTTGATTTGAGAGTTTTGCCCTAAATACAGCTGGCTCAAGGGACCCTCCTTTGTTGGTGTCATTGAGATTACATTCATCACAAGCAAGACTCCTGTTTCCCTCTTCCAAACTGAGGAGCAATAACAAAAACAAAATAACCAAGTGCTGTGTAATAGCCTGACCTGCATGAATATACGGAAGTGTCCATGGTCTGAGTGGAACAATGACTCCTGTTGCCATCATCAAGTGTGAAAAAGAAACATTTTATTCAAAAATTCTTACATATCTTTAGGGAGACAGAACAATAAATGATGCTGATAAATGAAAATAGAAAGCTAATAACAAAGGAATGAAGTGTCACCAGCCTGAGAATATGAGATAGAACACTTCAAAAAACAATTATGGCCCTGTTTTACTCTAGATCAGTGGTTCTCAACCTTGACTGCACATTAGAATCACCTGGAAATCTTTTTAAAATCCTGATTTCTGAGCCTTATCCTCTATAAATTCTGTTTCTTTGTTACTAATGTTGTGACCCCACCCCATAACAAAGAAACAGAATTTCCGTAGAATGAGGCCCAGAAATCAGGATTTTAAAAAGATTCCCAGGTGATTCTAATGTGCAGCCAAGGTTGAGAACCACTGCTCTAGATCCTTATATTAGCACTTTGACAAAACAAGTTCTTATAAATTATGAATTAAAATAAATCTTCTTTCAGATAAAGAGGGGGTTGGGGAGCTCCCCCCTGTGATGCACAGAGCAGGGCCAATAGGGGAGTTGGGGGACCGCCACCTATCACACACAGAGCAGGGCGGATTGGGGGG
>NW_006289293.1:129961-140004 GCF_000327345.1 Myotis davidii
TAATATGCTAATTAGACCAGTGAAACAGCCATCTTCTGGATGTCCGACTTACTTCCGGACATAGCCATGGTGGTGGGGGCTGAGGCAAAGGCAGTTAGGGGCAAGATGCAGGGGAGGGCAGTTGTGGGTGATCAGACCGGCAGGGGAGGGCAGTTGGAGGCAATCAGACCATCAGGGGAGCACTTAGGCATCAATCAGGCCAGCAGGGGAGTGGTTAGGGGGCAATCAGGCTGGCAGGCAGAAGCGGTTAGGGGCAATCAGGCAGGTGTGTGGTTGGGAACCAACAGTCCCAGATTCTGAGAGGGATGTCTGACTGTTGGTTTAGGCCCGATCCCATAGGCAGTGGGACATCCCCCAAGGGGTCCTGGATTGGGGAGGAAGCAGGTTGGGCTGAGAGACATGCCCCCAGTGCACAAATTTCATACACCAGTCCTTTTGTATACTATACATGAGAGCAGGAACCTTTGTCTGTTTTTTATTTTACTACTGCTGTCTCCTTGCTATCAAGAATACTAACTATCTTGGCACCAAAACAATTATAATAACTTTAAATAGGTAGATTGTTATTCTTAAGGCTTGAGGTAAGATTTCTGATCATCAGATTGATTCCATTATTTCACTGTATTAAAAAAGAAAAGATTGTATATGAATATAAAATTTTAAAAGTTTTTACAATTATGTGGTGAGATGAAGGAAGAAAGAGGGGATGGAGGTAGAGAGTTTCTGGTTAACTCTTAGCCTTTTCAATAATATCAGTGACTACTATTGTCTACAGATATTATGACATACTGAAATTTTACATAGCACACCTACTGTGTATTTATTGAACTTGTCTACATATCATAGTGCTATCATAGAGAAATGTGTGGATTGTCTTTTTTTGTTTCTATTGGGAATGGGGTCCTTACAGTATCTTGAGAAAAAGAGTTATCTGAGACTTGCATGGGAGGATGCGTGACTTTTACCTGCGTGGAATTACATCCTTCAGTTTCAAGAATTTCTAACATAAACAGCCAAATAATACCAAAGGCATGTAAAAGTCTCTTCTCCAGAACACCAGCCTGCCTACCTCTGAAAAAGGCAGTAGAGAAGAGAGCATTATATGAGTGGAGAGTAATAATGTTACTGTCTTCAGAACTTTGGAAACAAGAGGCACAGAAGTAAAAGTGGGAAAGATGCTGATCATTAAAGAGATGTGTCTAGGAAAGATGGGAGGGGAGGGCACACATTTACATCAATTACCTGACCCTTCCAGGTGATAATGTTTTGTTACCCTGACTTATCTGTAAAATGTCCTCAAGGTGCCAATATAACCCTGCTTTTAAACTTCTTAGGGGTTTAGTCATTTCGCTGACTGGAGAGGCTGTAAAGCAGATTTTTCATTTTGCTTCCCTGCTAGGAAATGTGCAATCCATTTCATCAACCAGGGAAGAAACCTTTCTTCTTAATCTGGCTCAAATCAGGAAGAAAAAATTACTGCTCTAACTGGGAAATTCAGGTGCTAACTTTAAAATAACTGCTTCTTTGCTTAATTAACATATCTTAATAGAGAGGATCAATGTAAGGTACAAAGGAACAAGTTATTAATCCATCACCTTAACAGCAATGGTTCTTAATTTTGTTATGCATCAAATGTGATATAAGTCTTTCATAAAAAACTAGAGGCCTGGTGCACAACATTCATGCACTGGGTGGGGGGGGTCCCCTCAGCCCAGCCTGCACCTCTCACAGTCCAGGACATCCCCTGAGGAGTCCTTAGCGCTGCTTCGGAGGCGGGAGAGGCTCTGCCACCACTGCTGTACTTGCCAGCCTTGAGCCCGGCTTCTGGCTGAGCAGTGCTCCCCTGTGGACAGTTCCCTGGTGGTCAGTGCATGTCATAGTGACTGGTTGTTCCACCATTCGGTCAATTTGCATATTAGAGTTTATTATATAGGATGTTCTCAACTTCCAAAGTTTGTGATTCAATAGGACTAGGGTAGGACTTGGCAACTGGAATTTTTAAGTGCCAAATTGATGATTGATGTTCTGGTATGAGAACCACAGTTTGAGAAACCACTGAGCTATTACATAAAAGTCAAATTTTGCTCCATTTAAAGATGATTAATATTCATTCCTATAACAATATCTTTGTAACTAGTTGTCTTAACAAATTCAAAACAAATTAAAATTATATCTAATTTTAAGTATATATCTTCACCACTTTAACAAATTGCATAACAGTAAAGAGACACATCAACTAACATGTTCTACATACCTAGAGATTCTGAAAATCAACTTACATTGCATAAGGAAAAAATGTGTAATGGAACCTATTTGTAACACAGAATTATAAAACAAAATATTAAAACACATGAATTTATACAGGTAGTGATTTCCTCTAATACAGTGGTTCTCAACCTTCCTAGTGCTGAGGCCCTTTAATACAGTTCCTCATGATGTGGTGACACCCAACCATAAAATTATTTTTGTTGCTACTTCATAACTGTAATTTTGCTACTGTTATGAATCATAATGTAAATATCTGATATGCAGGATGTATTTTCATTGTTACAAATTGAACATCATTAAAGCATAGTGATTAATCACAAAAACAATATGTAATTATACATGTGTTTTCCAATGGTCTTAGGCGACCCCTGTGAAAGGGTCGTTTGACCCCCAAACGGGTCACGACCCACAGGTTGAGAACCGCTGCTCTAATAGATTAGACAAATGCAGTTTTTCTATATGACAAAGGGAAACAATTTCAAAAAGTCTGTCAATTATAAAGTTCTCACAAATGTATCATTCTGTTCAACTTCAATAATCATTCAAGAGTTATTACCAGATACACCCATTTTCTTATTTCAATATTTTCCCCCTGAAGAGATGAGTCTGAACAGGACTGAATATCCCTGTGTCTTGGGATATTACATCTCTAAATTTCAGTGTCCCTATTTGAAGAATAGGAAAAATTACCTCAAAATGTTTGTGGCAGGTTTAAATGACAAAAATAAAGTTGAAGCTCATATCACTGTCCTTAGTAGACCCTCAATAAAAATTGGCTGAATCTGAAGTTATGCTAGCTTTCTAGGAATGCAGTGTTTTAGACAAAGAATTTCATTGAATGTAAACTAATTTGAAGATTTTCCTATGAAATTTCTTTATTTTTAAATTTTAAATCGTCATCCAAGGATATTTTTTCCATTGATTTCTAGAAAGAGTGGAAGGGAGGGAGGAGGGAGAGAGAAAGAGTGAGAGAGAAAACATTGATGTGAGAGAGATACATTAATTCTCTGTCTCTTGCATCCCCCCTACCCCTGTGGCTTGGTTAATGTAGCAAACATTAAGTAAGGTTTTTATAGTATTGTATTTTGTTTTCCTGATAATCAGACAAAATAACAAACCTACAATTTTGTAACAAATATCTCAGTTTATTTTCAAGGTAGTTAGAAGACTTTAGGCTTATGTTATATCAGTAACATTTTTCTCCTTAAATTGAATTTAGGTTACATTTTTATTCCTATTGAGAACTGCACATTCAAGATAAGTGTGTTTTCTACTGAGATTAAAAAAAAAAAAAACCAGGGAAAAATCTATCTCAAATTTTCTTATTTTATTAATGGTGAAATTCATTTACCTACTATTTGTTACAAATATTTATGGATCCAAATGGAATGCCAAATGTTGAAGCAAAGGCACTGTAGATATTTTTCACTTTTACTAATAACTCTAGTTCTTGAGGATTTTTTTTTCATTTTCTATATCCTAAGAGCTTTAGTTAGAATGAAGAATCTAATGCATTCACTAAACATAAAAGTAAGAATTATTATCTATCTATATCTCTCTATCTCTCTATCTATATCTCTATCCCTATCTCTATCTCTATCTCTCTCTATCTCTATCTTTATCTCTATCTCTACCTCTCTCTATCTCTATCATTTCAAAGCTTAAAACAAGAAAGAAAATATTATTTGGGTAGTCTAAATTACTCTAACTGCCCAAACCTATCAGAATGGCACAGATACCTTCACAGTTTTTAACTTTCAGTGATTAGTTATTTCTGATTTTCTCCCCTTTTCTTTCCATCTGATCCTATCTTTTTTTTAAGTATATTTTATTGATTTTTTTACAGAGAGGAAGGGAGAGGGATAGAGAGCCAGAAACATCGATCAGCTGCCTCTTGCACACCTCGTATTGGGGATGTGCCCGCAACCAAGGTACATGTCCTTGACCGGAATCAAACCCGGGACCCTTGAATACACAGGCCAATGCTCTATCCACTGAGTCAAACCGGTCAGGGCTGATCCTATCTTTATACATACTCATAATCAATGATATTTCTTTAGGGCAAAAACTTTTTCATATTTACTTTGAACAAAACCCAACAAAAATCAACAACTAATATCAAATGCAGTTGTCTAATGTTTTCTACTTCTTTGAATGGTTAAATATTATGAGGCAAGTCAGAGAAACATTGTATTGGGAAAAAATGGAAATAATGAAAAAAATTAAGTACTATTATCTAATATCTTGCAATGCTGAAATCTTGTAATTGGATTTGACCAAAGTCCCCCAAACTTGCTGTCCTAGATTCTAATTCAATGAAATTGTTCTATTTTTATGATTCACTTACTTGGATAAAGTGTTTTAAGGATCAACATTATAACATTTGATTCCAATGAAGTTATATTCAGTTCAGTGGCATATATTAGCCATTTCTGCATTTGCCTGTACCTGTCTTCATTTTTGCTTTAGTTGATTGAAATAATATGCCTCCATCCCTTCAGCAGCTGTATATAGCATTTCCCTTAGAGACCGTCATTTTCCTAATCTGAATTGATCATTAGGGAAAATAACTTTGCTCACTGCCTCTCTGTCCATTGTCACCTCCCAGCCATTATTCAGTTGCCATGTGAAATTATCATAATTTTTTTACACAATTGAAATTACTTCCTGTTCCTGGTTACTGACAATATATTCTATCTTACCTTTAATTAAAAGATAGTGGACATTAGACAATACCAGACATGATTGTATGTTGCTTTATTGCCTCAGCTAAAATTTCCCAGAAGATACGTTCTTATCTGTATACTTATAATAAGTGCTATATCTTCTCCCATTCACCTAAATATGGACTCCATGGTTAGCAAAAATTTATTAATGACACATCATAGCTTTGTAAGTTCTTCCAAAACCTAAGGTATATAGAGCCTGCATTTTCAAGTCCCACTAATTTCTTACTTACTTTTCAATAGAATAAAACATGTTATAAAGAACATTTCTGCTATTATGTCTTCCCCTGCTTTGGTTTCATAAATATGCCCCATGTCACCCACTAAAGTGAAAAAGTGTAGACACAATAGTGGTATTTTTACATAGGTATAAAAAAAACCCTAATAAAATAGAAATATAAAACAAAAACAAATTACTGAGGTCCACCTTAATAAAAGAGTGTCTTTAAAACTGTATTACACTTAAGATAATGACATTCCCATTGGCACATTCTGTATACCTCGTCAAAGCTGTATATACTGTTTGAAATGAATGGTATCTTTTTGCAATACTGTGTGTGTACAAGCAGATACAAGGTTTGTAGAAAATGCATCTAGGGAGCCATAAAATTGGTGGAAAAATATTTCTCCATGATATTTTAGTACTTTAAAAAATTCAATCACAGGAAAAAGTGTTTTGCTGTAAACATCTTAAAAGCCTTATAAAGGCAATGGCTTCCCACAGTACTTATTTAAATAATTTTAACAGCTAGAATAGAATAGTTCTTGTATATCAAAGCTCATTTTTTATTTCCTTGATTTTTCATAGGAATTGTTTTTGTAATATAATTATGTAATTTTATTAAGCAATGTCACCCCAATAAAGTCAATAAAAATTAAAAAATAAAATAAAAATATAGCAATTTTATTTTTTCTTATGATTTTATGTGCAATGTAATCTGTATGTTAGTGTGATCATGAATAATCCTGCTACCAATTGGCAATATTATTATGTTTACCAAAGTGAGGCCACTAAATGTATTTTCCTTTCAACATAAGTTTAACTCTTTCGGTATAGGGTATTGTTTGATGATGATAACTTAGCTAAGAAAAATAACATTTTACATGCTGAATGTTCTGTATATGTTCATGCAAGGTTCTAAAGAGCCAAAATAGGGGAAAATGTCCTATACATTCCTCATGGTAGAGTAAATTAGGGTTTAAATTAGAAGCCAAGAAAGTTGAATCCTAAATTCAGTATTTTTGAGTTGAAATTTGGGAACATATGCTTTTGTTTTTAGGCTTCTTCAATATTTTGAAAAATCTTAGGAATAAATACAAATTAAATTCCTCACTGTTATATGTTGCCTTCTATTCAGTCCTGATAAATTTTTATTTCCATATAAGTGTTCAAGAAATGTGTGTATGCATGTTGTGTTTTGTCTCTCACCATCCTATATAATAAAAGGGTAATACTAGTATGCAAATAGACCAAACAGTGGAATGACTGGTTGCTATGATGTGCACTGACCACCAGGGGCAGACGCTCAATGCAGGAGCTGCCCCCTGTTGGTCAGTGCATTCCCACAGTGGGAGCACTGCTCAGCTAAAAGCCAGGTTGACAGCTGGCGAGGCTAGCGAGTGCAGTGGTGGTGGCGGGAGCTTCTCCCACCTCACAGCACAAAGGATGTCCTACTGCCAGCTTAGGCCCACTCCACGAAGGCTCCCAGATTGAAAAAGGGCATAAGCCGGGTTGAGGGACCCCCCAATCCCCAGTGCACGAATGTCATGCACTGGGTCTCTAGTTTAAGATAAAGTTAAAGGGTACCTTCTATATCCTTGCTTAACCCATAGTTTATTCTCTTAAATACATCTCAACAATCAATTTTATTAACTTGCACCTTTCTTCAAAATTTACTAGAAGTTCCCACTTGTTATTTTTTAAGTAATACAGGTATGATTATGAAATATAAAACCTCTAACAACTACTTCTTATCCAGCTACCTTTATTTTTTCAATTTAGTAATCCCTAGATTTTGCAAACCTTGATTTAAAGGACTTCAGATTTAATGGCTTCTGGTCCATATGTCATGTGTTAAAATTAACACACTATTAATTTTAAAATTCTTTTAACCAAGATTTGATTATCATTAAATTAGCAGATTCATTTTTGTCATTAATTCACTGTTATTTTAACAAGTTTAATGAATAGGCCATATGTTGGAAAAAACACTGTAGTGATTTCTTCAACATAAATAAATATTACATATCTAAACTATAGTCTACATATTTAAATCTAAGAGTCACCACTTCTAAACAATGTTCAGTGAGTAATTAGCATGAGATCACACCACATGGCGCTCAGTAATTGGTTCTATTGTCCCACAGCGTGACTTTCTGTAGAGTTTGTTTGTTTTTCCAATCCTTGCCTAGGATATTTTTTCCCATTGATTTTTAGACAGAGCAGAAGAGAGGGAGGAGAGAGAGAGAGAGAGAGAGAGAGAGAGAGATGAGAGACACATGGATTGGCTGCCTCTTACTCTTGCTTCAACCAGGGCCTGGGTTCAAACCTACATCTGAGGTATGCGCTCTCAACCAGGAATCGAACCTGAGGCACTTTGGTCTGTGGTCCAACCCTCTAACCACTGAGAAAAACCTGCCAGGGCTCTGCAGCATGTGCCAGTCAGTGTTCCCACTTGCACAAAGCCATACCCCAGCACTGCATTTGTTTACTTGCAGTGAGTGGTGAATACATGCATTTACTAGATGAATTGAGTATAAATTTAAAATCACAGTAATAAATACAGAAAACATTTCTGTGAAATTAAACTTTTTATACATACTTAATTTTAATTACACAAATGTGTCTACATAAGTAAAATAGGTAAACTAATTTGTCAATTTTTTAGCATATGCATTTGGAAAACCTACTTTATTATATAATGGACAACCCTTCACCTGAATTAGTCCATTATATTGAGGTTTTGCTGCTATGTTAAATGTCTGTCAAAATGTTGGAACCTTGCCCAGCTGGGTGTAGCTAAGCGGTTGAGCATCAACCTAGGAACCAAGAGGTCACTGGTTCAATGCTCCGTCAGGGCATATGTCCAGGTTGCGAGCTCGATCCCCAGTCGGGGGCATGCAGGAGGCAGCTAATCAATGATTCTCTCTCATCATTGATGTTTCTATCTCTCTCTCCTTCTCCCTTCCTCTCTGAAATCAATAAAAATATTAAAAAAAATGTTGGAACCTTTTAAAATTCTCATAAATATTAATCTTTCCTTTCTATTAAAAATGAATACAATACTGAAGAAAGAAAAGGTAGAGTAACATATTGTTTTTCTTTGAAAGAGAAAAAATAAGTAAAGTCTACTGTAATCTATGATTTTAGCAATTATATTTACTCTGAATTCCATTCTTGCATTTTACACATCCTATTGGATACTTTCACTGGGATATTCCATCATGGCATGAAACTATTGAGTAAGTAATATTATGATTTTATTAATGTCACTTGTAATCTAACCACAGGCCTCAACCAAATATTGTTTCATATTGTGATTCTTATGTAATTTTCACCATCACTTATCAAGGCTTGACCCTCCTAATCACTTTTACTTTTCTCTCCCTTTTTCGTCTCTTATATCTAATTTATAGACAGGTCCTCTTAATACTATCTTTAAAATATCTCCTGTTCCAACCACCTTGCCCTTGGATAGTTGGCTGGAGTCCATAACTTTAGTGTTGGATGTTAAAAATGGCAGTGGAGTAAGTGAATGTTTCACGGACATGCTCCCAGAACCAAACTGGAATTACAACTAAAATACAGAAAAACTTCCTGAATAATCAACAAAAGACTCACTGGAGAGAACCCTGATAACCATGGACAGAAAATAGAGACCACATAGAGACTGGTAGGAACAGCAAAGGTGGGAAAGGGCTGGCCAGGCTCCCACAGACAGCAACTGAAATTCCGGAGTGATATTTCAGCTGTGGGGCATTGCCATTGAGAGCTGCTGGACTCCCCAGCAGAGAGCATCAGAACTGAGAAGGGTACCCACATAAAATCTGGCTGTGAAAAGCAGCAGAGTTGCTGTCTGCCAGAAAGAGAAGGCTGAAAATTCAGGCACCCTCTAAAAGGGCCAACACATGAAATTTCCTGTGGAGCCACCAACTTGTGCTCCAGTAGAGGGAGGGCAGAGTAGACTGGAGCTGTGTGAGCAGAAGCCAGGATATGGGGCTCTAAGGTTAGAGCTCAGAAGGCAGACACTCCAGTTTCCTGTGCTGAGTCATTCCCTCACACTGTAGAGGTCATCTTTCTCATGCAGACATTTGCTATACAGGCAACCTTGCTGGAGAGGAAGACAGTTGATCCACCCTAGTGGACAACATCTTGCCCTATAGTGCAGTGTGGAGTTGCTCAGGCCCATTAAGAGACTGAGAATAACAATTAGCCTCCAGGCAGAAGCAATTGCTCCACCTGGTTGAAAAAAAACAAACAAAACAAAACTCTTGCCACACCTGTGGACAATTTCCTGAGGGCAATTCAAGACAAAATTTTATCAGTCTATAGACCAGTGGTTCTCAACCTTCTGGCCCTTTCAATACAGTTCCTCATGCTGTGACCCAACCATACAATTATTTTCATTGCTACTTCATAACTGTAATGCTGCTACTGTTATGAATCCTAATGTAAATATCTGATGTGCAAGATGATCTTAGGCGACCCCTGTGAAAGTGTCGTTCAACCGTCAAAGGGGTTGCTACCCACAGGTTGAGAAGCTCTGCTGTAGACAGAGCTGGTCTCTGGAGGCTTTGAATTTTTGCCTGACCTAATTAGTCAGAAAAAGTGTTAGACACTGTCCTGCACTAGACATTGAGAGGCGTAGCAGCTCTACCTAATACATAGTCACAAACCCAAATAGGCAGCTGAAATGAGGAGGCAAAGAAACAACTACCAAATGAAAGAACAAAAACATTCTCCAGAAGAAGAGATAAATGAAATGGAGATAACAAATTTATCTGATACAGAGTTCAGAATAATGATGCTCAACATCATGAGAAAAGATA
>NW_006289293.1:140071-143142 GCF_000327345.1 Myotis davidii
TAAATTGCCCCAAATTAATTTCATTCCCTATGAACAAACTAATGGGCCCTCAATAACCTCCATAGTTCTACCCCACCTTTCGTGCTTCATTCACAAATACTTTCCTACAAAAATTCAGCTGCAGTCAACCTGTTTGACTATTACCTACTATTCATAATGCTTTCTCATTTTTATAATTTTTCTTCAACACACATGTCTAGAATATTTTCTCATTCTGTGCACATTTCTAAATTTCATCCCCAATTAATGTCCTCCATTAAAGCTTTTCCTGACTATCTCAGACCATAATAACTTTCTACTTCTCTAAATTCTTATTCAGAGTTAATTTTTATACCAAGCATAAAGAAACTTGTACCATGTACTAAAATATGTCTCTCATAATGATATTTACTAAATATGTTATTAGTAATTAAATATTTACATAATAATGCCTTAAATCCCTAAGTATACATTAAATTATTTAAGGAAGGATATTTCCTACTTATTGTCCTTTTTTCCCTCTCAGAGGCTGCCATTTTTCTATATACACTGTTTACATTCAATACATGTGTGTAGTTTGAGTTCTAAGTTGCATAGGATGGGAAATACGAAGAATGTTTGGGGTTAGGGCTATCTAAAGAGCACACAACTTAGCATAAAGATAAATAGATTCCTAGACTCTAAATCCTTGGAAAACCCTCTATGACCCCCAATTTAAAAAAGTGCACTCAACATCTATTTTGTGGCTGAATTGGTATTGTTAAAAACTGCGGACATGTCTAGTGGTTCAAAAATCATAAATGAGAGTAGAATTTTGAGGTATTGATTCACCTGGGAACCAATCCCAATTTCCTGAATCCAAACGAAATAGGTTTGTATACAGGGAAAAGAAAACAAATGATTTTTCTAGCATTACTTGAGAACATGTCTTTAAAGCAGCATTCTATGCTTGGTGGCTACTAGGTTCTATTCTCTGACAGTTGATTCCTTAAGTATTTTCCATTCTTTTTATAACAACATACGAATGACAATTTAAATTATAGTTATTCTTCAATTCAACTTTTAACATTTTGAGAAAGTACAATTTAAATTTGTGGATTTTCAGCTTTTATGTACTTGTTCTTTATTATTTCATGCAAGTTAGAATGATTTAATTTTGAATGCTACTTTCAAAAGAGGCTAACCATAGTTATATACAACTTGAGTTGTGGCTACATATGAAACTATTTTGATCTTTTTTGCTGAACCAGTTTGGTATAAAACATTTAGTAAATTCATATAAAAAGAAACCAAAACAATTATATTACAGAGTTGACATGTTTTCAGATTAAATTGATTGTCTAATTAAATTTTAATGCCCACTTTCTTTGTGAACATGTGCATGAGTGAGAGAGTCAAGTGCATATAAAACGTGAAGCCATCTTCATCATTTCTACCAAGAAGTATAGTACAAATGTGTTATATTTTTCCTATGAAAGAATTCCTGTAGCACTAAACTATTATTCTAAATTGAATTACAGCCCTAACCAGTTGGGCTCAGTGCATGGAGCATCAGCCTGCGTACTCAAGGGTCCCGGGTTCAATTCCAGTCAAGGGCATGTACCTTGGCTATGGGCACATCCCCAGTAGGGGGTGTGCAGGAGGCAGCTGATTGATGTTTCTCTCTCATCAATGTTTCTAACTCTCTATCCCCCTCCCTTCCTTTCTGTAAAAAAATCAATAAAATATATTAAATTGAATTACAACTGGAAAATTCAATTATTGTTTTATTTTTGTTTATTCTACTCTTCCACTTTTGTCAAATTGTACATCAGGTGGAAAATAAGTGACATATATTTCTTGTACCTTATGAAAATTATGAATCCTTTAGACATGGTACTGTATATGCAGAAAAAATTGTAATTCTATGCAGCAGTATCTCTGTATATAAACAAGGCATTTACATATAAATGTATTTACCTGTCTTTTGTCTCTTATCTATTTTCAGTGCTATGTGTATAGCAATATCTTAAAGCTTGCTCAAATTCATTTAGAAGTACCAGAATAGATCAAGTTGTATGCTGTTCTTTAGGGTTTAATAGTTAGCCTATTTTTTTCTTAGACTTTTTGAATAAACACAGTATTATTAACATTGTGTTGAAGATAAAAGGCAGAGATATGTTTTCCAAATTGTACATAACATTTTAAATTAGCTCAATCTATTATTTTTGCAATTAAAAGCATTATTGATACCAGATGTAACTATTCAGGCTTCAACAGTTTTCAGGAGGTTGTTACAATCTAAAAGTTAAGGGAAATTTATCTGTGTTAGCTATGCAAACAGAGTACAATCCAAATAGTCAGTTACTCTTTCAAGACCAAACCTAGTATCAAATACTTGAAGATGAAAAGCCACGCAGAAATATCCATCAGAGTCAAGGGTGATTCTCTCCTTTCATGAGGAAGATTAAATTACCTCACAGGAGCTACTGTCCTTTTACATTATTAAAACCACAAAGATGCCTCTAAAACAGTGGTTCTCAAACTTCCTAATGCTGCGACCCTTTAATACAATTCCTCATGTTGTGGTGACCCCCAACCATAAAATTATTTTTGTTGCTACTTCATAAATGTAATTTTGCTACTGTTATGAATCATAATGTAAATATCTGATATGCAGGATGTATTTTCATTGTTACAAATTGAACATCATTAAAGCATAGTGATTAATCACAAAAACAATATGTAATTATATATGTGAAAGGGTTGTTTGACCCCCAAAGGGGTCGCGACCCATAGGTTGAGAATCGCTGATCTAGAATGTAACCATTTGCAATAACAATAACAACTTGTTTCATGAATTATTAATCACGGTTTCACATATTTTTACTTGCATGGTAAAACATTATCTAGAGTTACAGAAATTTGGAATAAAGATTTGGCCTAAAAACTTAAATATAAATCCCCAAATGTAAATATATGGAATTATTTTTCAAAAAGACATCTTGAAATTCTCATAAGTGGGAAAGCTAACCCCACATGTAAGCACAAATCAGAAAGACAAAAGTGTAATTTGACATACTTTAAGAGTAGAGTCAGACTGTGAAAAAAAA
>NW_006289293.1:143257-144564 GCF_000327345.1 Myotis davidii
TATAAATAGGGACGGACAAATACTTTGCTTTGTGCAATGGGCCCATGATGCATGTGCAGATGTGTTGTTGAGTTGTACAATTAAACCCCATAAATTCAATAAAAACGAATAGCTCCTATATATTCTTAGAGCCTCATTTAACTTTAATTAAATATTATGTTTTATCAGGAGGAAAAAAAAAAGTAAATTTTTGAGTTTCCAGTGACCTAAAGGTACCTTCTGTGTTACATAAACATTAATGTTTCCTTTTACTCTACTTGTTTCTGAATTATCATCTCACCTCATTAACTTAAAGTGTGGGCATTATCAACTAAATAAAGAAATCTGGGGTGGAGGTGGGCTAGTAGAGGTCAATGGGGGAAAAGGGAACATATGTAATACATTCATCAACAAAAATTTTTTTAAAAAGAAATCACCATGGAGAATATAAAGATAAAAAAGTAATATGATTACAAATTTTTGAATCATTGTATTTTAACAATTGTGACAAGGCATGTATGTAAAAGCAAATTCAACTCCATTGAGTAGGGTCTCAAGTAATATGGTCCATGAGAGTTAGATGCTTAGGAGCAAAACATATTATTTGTTATGTGTCACATTCTAGCCAGTGTAGCTCCATTTATTTTCCTTAGTAAAATAAACTTTAACACCTCTTCTAGCCCCAGCAGAGTAAAATGAATCTTTTGCCCTAGCCAATTTGGCTCAGTGGATAGAGCATTGGCTTGTGGACTGAAGGGTCTCAGGTTCGATTCCAGCCAAGGGCATGCACCTTGGTAGCAGGCTCCTCCTCAGACGGAGCCTTAATCAGGGGGCATGTAGGAGGCAACCAATCAGTGTGTTTCTCTCACATGGATGTTTCCCTTTGTCTTTCTCTCTTCCACTTTCTCTAAAAGATCAACAGAAAAATATTATGTGGTGAGCATTATCAATAAACTAGAGGCCCAGTGCACAAAAATTTGTGCACTCGGGGGGAGGGGGGGTCCCACAGCCCGACTTGTGCCCTCTCGCAGTCTGGGACTCCTCAGGAGATAACAACCTGCTGGCTTAGGCCTGCTCCCGGGTGGCAGAGGGCAGGCCCAATCCCTAGGTGCAGCCCCTGGTCTGCAGCCCCAGAGCAGGGCTGATTGGGGAGTTGGCTTGCTGCACCCTGTCATGCACAGAGCAGGGCAGATTGGGAGGTTGTGGAACCACCCCTGTCATGCACAGAGCAGGGCCAATCGGGGGGTTGGGGCGCTGCCCCCTGTCACGCACAGAGCAGGGCCCATCAGGGGGGTTGGGGCTCCGTACCCTGTCATGCACAGAGCAGG
>NW_006289293.1:145008-154523 GCF_000327345.1 Myotis davidii
CCCTTAAGGGTGGGGGTCCCCACTGGGGTGCCTGGCCAGTCTGGGTGAGGGGCTGAGGGCTGTTTTCAAGCTGGTGTGTGACGGAAGCTCCCAACCACTCCTTTTTTTCATTTTTTTTATTCTGGGCCAGGTTTAGCTCTGAGGCTCCAGCTCTTAGGCCTCCACTGGTGATAGCAGGTATCTTGTTTGTTTAGGTTTTATAATTGAAACAATGTATAACTCCAGCTCTGAGATCCCGGCTCTCTGAAAGCAGGTTTCTGAGGTTCTGTTTAGCTTCTATATTTGTTACAATGTTTCAAACTGCAGGCTCAGAGGCCGGCAAGGCAGGCGGGGAACGTTGGTCTCCTCCATCACTGAAGCAAGCAAGCCTCATGTTAGTTTCAAGCTGCCTGGCTGCCGGCCGCCATCTTGGCTGGCAGTTAATTTGCATATCCCCTGATTAGCCAATGGGAAGGGTAGCGGTTGTATGGTAATTACCATGTTTCTCTTTTATTCGTTAGGATAAATAAATAATAGCTAAATAAAATGAACTTATGTTTATATAAGTTTCAGATATACAATTCTACAATACATCATCTGTATAATGTACTGTGTGTTCATCACCATTTATCCTCCCTTTACCCACTTCTACCTCCCCCCACTTCCCTTTCCCTCTGGCAATCACAATACTCTTGCCTGTGTCCATGATCTTCCTTTTTCTCTTTACTTAATCCCTTCACCCTTCTCATCAAGCCTCCAACCCCCTCTCCTCTGACAGCTGTCAGCCTGTTCTTTGTATCCATGAGTGTCTCCATTTTGGTAGTTTATTTGAATCTTTTAATTTTCATTTAAAAGTGTCAAAGCACACAAATATTTTTCCATTTAAACCTCCAGAGAAATGTTTCTATGTTTGCACTAGATTTTGGTGACATTGTCTGAAAAAATTTTTTCAACCCCTCATTTATGGCAGGGATCCCGAAAACAAATTATTTCTGGCCTGGCTGGCATGGCTCAGTGGTTGAGTGTCGACCTATATCGACCAGGAGGTTGGGATTCAATTCCTGTTCAGTGCCTGTAGGAGGCAGCTGATCAATGATGATTGTCTTTCATCACTGATGTCTCTATCTCTCTCTCCCTCTCCCTTTCTCTCTGAAATCAATACAAATATTTAAAACATTATTTCTGGAGGAAAATATTTAATGCATTAATCTTAAATTTGTCCTCAGCCCATGTTCACTAAATAAAAAGGGTTTCCCAATCCAATAGCCACCATGGTGTATCACAATTGGCATATGAGATACTAAAAAAAAAACGTTACTTACAAGTATTTATAAGCGGATTGTAAACACTTAACCAAGACTACTGCGAGCACTTGAGATGCTTTTACTTTTTCTTTTATCATAAAATCATTTAGAATTTTCATCAGACTAATTTGGACATGCTGTTTCCATCTACATCCTCATCCATCACTTAAAGTAATTAGCTTGGCTGCCTTTTTATCATGATGATAACCATGACACCAGCACTGACTGCTCGTGGCCTGGTCCCTGCAGGTTGCAGATGTATCAGCTGTGATATAATCATTACCAAGCACTCACAACCTAATGGGCAGCAGCTTGCTATTTAAGTCTATACGTGCATGTGCATCTCTACTCTCCTACTTATTATTCAAGGAACTCCTGGTATTGCTCTCTGTTCTCCAGTTTCATGGAAGAGGAAAGAGAGACAAGATGCATATTTTATTTATTTCAATTTTATTTTATTTATTTCAGTTCTGTAATTTAACTTACAAGTGGTTAATTTATCTGCCTCTCTTCCCTTCTGCTTTCCGTTCTTCTATCCTTCCCCAAAAGCCCATAGCCCATGACCAAGCTTTATATGTTAGCATAATGTTAAAAAGTAGTTAGTGGTCTGTATTTGGGATTATAGAAAGAAGGAGAGGAATTCCAATTTATTGTCTTCATGGTTTCTCATGTATATTACTATAAAGTCTCCTGTATATGCGTATAAAGTTTTGCTTCTTATGATATGACTATCTAATTCTAAGATATAAATAACTTACTCTTGTACATAGCCATCTATGGACCTAGCTGTCTTAGCTTGTACTTTTCTTGAAAATTTTGAGAAGAAGATTCTCTGAATTGTTATTTGGAGAAATATACATGAAGTATACATGGTACGTATGTGGCATAAATAAAGAAATGCCTTTAGGATTCTCAATTCTTCAAACTATAGCTCTCTATAATTTCAACTCTTGTCTCCTATTATGAAGTGAGCTTCTAAAGTTTTCTCATCTTTGAAAGGACCTTTCATTAAACCATATCCCCCAATTATCCCACTACTTTTCTTAACTTCTGTAGAAAATATCATTGAAAGAGTTGTCTATGTTTGCTATCTTTGATTCTTTTGTGAACATACTTCATTTAAGCTTTTTCTCCTGCCCAGCTTCTATGGCTCAGTTGGTTGAGTGCATGCCCCCTACTGAGAATCAAACTTGCAACCCAAGCATGTGCTCTGACTGGGCATTGAACTGATGACCTCTTGGTTCATGAGTGATGCTCAACCACTTAGCCACACCGTCTGGGCCACAATTATTATTTCTTGACAATTTTTACTCCATTTTATTTTGTACGAGGTAATAATATAAGAATGATATCTCTAAATTTTACATACAAAACAGCCCTGTTTCATGAGCTTATACTCACCACATACACATAAATGTATCATCATTTGTATGTACATATGCACGGACACATACATACACACTTATAAATAACAATATCATGAATATAGTTTCTTTCTCAATGAAAAAAGTAGAACTAAGCTAATAGTTCCATAAAATAGAACTAAGCTAATGCCTCCCACTTACCATTTCCACTGAAATCATAGTTTGTAGCTTGTTAGTGGGGAAGCACTATGTAAAGGATTTGAATCACTGTGTTCAGAAATGCCATTGATTGTCTTTATTACAGAAATAACAACCCCCAAAAAATATAATACCAAGTAATATGATCATTGCCCTTGGCAGCACCATTCAACTGAGCAGTGAACTATTTCAAATAGCTGTGAGTGTTAAACATTAGTTCAGACTTAAGTAGGTTGATTTTAACAGCCAAATGTGCACTGCAATCTATCTGAACATTAAAAGCACCTTTCAAACTTAATTTTACAGAAATGTTAATGACCAGAACAAACTATTGAAGGGAGAAAAGAAAAGTAATTATTTCAACAGATGAAAGGAAACAGTAAATGAAAGCTCATGTTTTAAAAGGGTGGCAGTAACATCTCTTTTTAAGGAAGTGTCCTAAACTCAAAGCACCATGGAGATATTTAAACTGTTATTTACATAGGAATAACTATCATTTGCAAATACAATTTGCAGGGGAAAAATTAACAGCTTCTCTAAATTTGAGTTACTTAGTGAACACCATAGGAATATTTCTTTTCAAAGTGGAACTTAATTAGATTTTAAATACCTAATTTAGGCACTTTCTAGGGTGATGAGAAATAGGAATAAATTACAAAGAAATAAATGGGCAGGATCAGAAAGGGAAAAAATTATAAAATTTTATGCTAAAAAGCTCAGCTATGTGGAGGTAGAGGTGCCGACAGTGAGATATAAAAGTCTAATGAGTTTACTACCTCTTCCCAATACCACCAATAGGTGACTGAGAATGTGTTGAAATATTAAACAAATATCACTTTTTTAGAATTGTTCTCATTATTTCTATATTGATGTTTACAAGTGGATAGTTCAAGATGTAAATTTAAATAACAAACATGTAAAAATAATCAAATCATGATATTAAAAATACTTTGAAAGAAACTGAAGACTTATTTGCCAATAAAATACTCGGGCTAAAATAATATTTGCAGTAAACAAAGTCTAAAGCTTATACATTATATATAAACAAAATAATTTTAGCACTTCATTCTATCAGATTTTTTTCCTTCAGAAACAATGTATGTTTCACTAAAACCAATATCTTGAATTTCTATATAGAATTTGAAAATTTCTATATAGAATTTGAAACAGTGAAAACTAAGTCAATTACCTAGGTGTTCTTGCATCCTATGCATTCATATTTCTAGCCAAGATTCATAATTCTTTCTTAAAAACAATGAGAAACTTTTTCAGGTCTTACTAAGTTTGAGTAAAACCTGGAATATTTTTCAGAGTATTAAATGAGTTCTAGTGGCTTAAAAAATTAAAAATTAACCTGCTGGAATGGCTCAGTTGTTTGAGTGTCATCCCATGCACCAAAAGGTAGCTGGTTCAATTCCTGTTGAGGGCATGTACCCAGGTTGTAGGTTCGATCCCCAGTCGGGGCACCTACAGAAGGCAGGCAACCAATATCTCTCTCTCTCTCTCTCTCTTCATCATCATTTCTCTCCCTTCCTGTTTCTCTAAAATCAATAAAAAAAAAACATATCCTTGGGCAAGAATTAGGAATAATAATAACAACCAACTCTCTCTCTCTCTCTCTCTCTCTCTCTCTCTTCCCTTTCTCTCCCCCTCTCTCTAAGCATGTCCTTAGGTGAGGATTTTTAAAAAAAATTACAAATTATGTGAGCTGTTTACCCACATAGATTTGTCCTTTGCATTAGGAAGAAGCATTGCCATAGCTAGAAATATTTTAAGGTTGGATTTCTAGAGGAAATTTTACTTATCTTAGATTTTTACATTCCTGGGAAGAAGGAGATAGACCTGTGTAGTTCTTGTACTTCACAGAAACATCAGATTAAATTTAAAAAAAATTACAAATTATGTGAGCTGTTTACCCACATAGATTTGTCCTTTGCATTAGGAAGAAGCATTGCCATAGCTAGAAATATTTTAAGGTTGGATTTCTAGAGGAAATTTTACTTATCTTAGATTTTTACATTCCTGGGAAGAAGGAGATAGACCTGTGTAGTTCTTGTACTTCACAGAAACATCAGATTAAAAATGTAATGTATGTGGGCTTATAGGATGATTTCTTTAAACAACAGTAACACAAATATATCTGTCTCATATAGTAAGCAAGAAAATCTATCCTTAGGAATTCTATCAATATATTTTACTGATGATGATGTGACTCCTTTAAGGAAATTCAGACCAGGATTTCTTTTCACATTGTGTATTTAGTGAAGCCATTTCAGAACACTGATGCTGTGCAATGAGAGTAGAAATATACTCTGGTGTATTTCTGGCAATTAAAAAAGGAATAACAACTTTGACAATTTATTTTTTTCCATATGTCTCTCATCTTTCCAAATACAGTTGACGCTTGAACAGCACAAATACAAGGAGCGAGGACACCCCCCCCCCGAGCTGTCAAAAATCCTCATATAACTTTTAAAAATATATTTTTAGTGATTTCAGAGATGAAGGCAGAGGGAGAGAGAGAAACATCAATGATGAGAGAGAATCATTGATTGATCAGATGCCTCCTGAATGTCCCACACTGGGGATTGAGCCTACAACCCGGGCATGTGTCCTGACCAGGAAACTAACTGTGACCTCCTAGTTCATAGACTAATGCTTAACCACTGAGCCACATAGGCTGGGCCTCATATAACTTTTTACTCCCACAAAACTTAATTCCAATTAGTCTACTGTTGACCTGAAGTCTTACTGGTAATATAAAGTCAGTTAACACATATTTTGTAATGACATATGTATTATATGCTGTGTTTTTACAATAAAATAAGCTAGAGAAGAGAAAAAAATTAAGAAAATCATAAGGAAGAAAAAATACAATAAATATTGAAAAATACATATATAAGTGGAACCCACACAGTTCAAACCCATGTTGTTCAAGGGTCAACTGTACAGTATTCTATCACCATTATTTGCATATATAGGGAAAACAAAACACCCATGCCTTATTTTTATAATGATTTAACAATATCCATGTTTTCTCAATGTTGCCAAATATATATCATGAAGTTGAATGAGTACTTTGGGCTCTGTTTGTATAATTCTTTAAGGTTTCTATTTGACAAAACAAAAAATAAACTAGGTTTTTAAACTCAGAAAGACTGACTTCTAGCTTCTCGTTAGCAGGAAAAGTAAATGGCTTAAGACAGATAGTTGTTTCCTCTACTAATTCAATATTTAAGCATTCTTTTTTTCTTTCTTTTTGGTGAGCACAATATCAGATTAAGCACTATAGTAATAGTAATAATTGCATAAGCGCTAAGTACCATGTGAATAATTTTACATTCATTATCTCATTTAATGCTCATAACAATAGCATAGGCTTGGCACTATTTATTTCCCCATTTTTTAGCTGAGGTAACAGGTATTGAGAATTTAAAAGATGCTTACCAAAATCACAGAGCAAATCTCAGAAGTAAACTCAGTTCTGGCTCTAGAGTCTGACCTTTTAACAATTGTCTCTTAATTACAAAACATAATGCTTAGCTCATAGTACACTGCACTATTATATCAACATTTCACAAAACCATATATTTATATTCTGAAAAAAGACAGCTGCTGGGACAATCATGCTTTGGTTTTTGAGTTTTCCTTGTATCAAAGATTCTCAGTCATGCTTGCTAATAGGGACATGCCTAAACTATATATTTAAATAGGTAAATAGAATTCAGGAAGCCAAGATACAAAACCCATCAGGTTTAGCTGTATGTATCAATGCACATATTTATTTAAAAACAATGTAAAATGCAATCTTCCACAAAGAAGCAGTGCCATGAGAAAACTTGGGTTTCAAGTTTTGTAAATGCTGCATTTTCAATATTATAGTGTCAGTCTTCATTCACTCTTTGACAAGGTTGTCAATCAAATAGCAATCTAGTTTTGTGAGACTTTAAACAAAAATCAACGCAATGATACTGCTGAGTTAACATTATCTTCCCCTTTAAACACTTTTATACTATAGCATCAATATTAACTTCAAACTGTTCTTTCAAAGCAAACAAAATAGTACAAACTTTAGTATCTCTCTTGCCCATGGAAACCATAATTTTTAGGTCTACTTAAGATATTTGTGAAACAGTAGCTTGAATTTATATTTTTGAGAAATTATAATGTAGAAAACATGTTTTAAGCATTTACCTTCAAGGATTTTGTATATTTTGTTTGGCAATAAGAGATACTATAGTTAAACATGAATATCATTTTCATTTCCACTTTAGATCAATCACACATGAAAGGCATAAAAATCAATTTAATAAGGAAATAAATGTATCAAACAAAAGCAGTAGTAATACAATATTGGCAGCTTCATCATCAAGTTGACTTGTAAACAAAACTAAGCCTGGATTCTATGTCACTATGAGCCTCAGTTTTCAGCCAGCCATATTACATTTTTATGAGGCCGAGATTAAAAGACCATGACTAATTTTGTTCTGCTTCTCAAAAGTGTCACCTGGTAAATGTGACTATAAACTCAAAACTCTACTACAACAATAAAATAGCTTATATGGGATGTAAGCATTCACCGATGTTATATATTAAGAGATCAATGATTGAGAATATTAGCCTTTTCCAGTGAACTATGCACTGAGCAATTTATAAATTTCTTTATACTTAACTAATATTTGGTAAATATTGCCAAGGATATGGGGATATGTGGTGCTGTTTTGGGCATTGACACATTAACTGAAAATGAGGACCTAGTCCTCAAGGAATGTTTTGTATTTTAGTTGTTATTATTAAGGACCCTAGATCATTCCAGAACTAAAACAATTTTGAATCTATTCTTTGGTTACAGTTAAATTATGCCCCCAAATGGCCACATTTGGGAGTTTGACCTTGCACCTGACTAAGGTGATAAAACCGTTATCTAAGATATAATCGCTAACCTGGCCAGTGTCGCTCAGTGGTTGAACACTGACCTATGAATAAGCAGGTTATGATTCAATTCCCAGTCAGAGCACATGCTGAGGTTGTGGGCTTGATCCCCAGTATGAGGCATGCAGGAGGCAGCCGATCAATGATTCTCTCTCATCATTGATATTTCTCTCTCACTCTCCCTTTCTCTCTGAAATAAATAAGAACATTTTAAAAAAGAAAGATACAGTTTCTAACTATTGCTGAGTAAAGACATTGATAGATTTATATATTGTACATCATTTATCCTTAGGGTTAAGAGTTGAGGAGGAAGAAAAGGCAGAATTTTATTTTATGTTTACAATTGACCTCAGTGGTTGGCAATCTGCGGCTTACAAGCCACATGCAGCCCTTTGGCCCCTTGAGTGTGGCTCTTCCACAAAATACCGGCTCTTCCACAAAATACTGACTTCTGTGCATGGGACATGAAGTTTCAATCGCACTATACGCGCACGCCTGCTTGTGGTACTTTGTGGAAGAGCCACACTCAAGGGGCCAAAGAGCCGCACGTGGCTCGCAAGCTGCAGTTTGCCGACCACTGGACCGAGTGATATAAGTTAATCTGATGCGAGGAAACCAAAGCGAATTTCTTACAACTACCTGAAGTCAAAAGCAGCCAAGTGTTCTTCACAGTTCTTCAAAGGATATTCTGAAGCTATGGAAAAATTATATTTAAGAATTCTTTGATGCTTTGATTTAGGATTCTTCTTTGGGCTCCACAGTTTTCTTAGAGCCATGGATGTTTCACAATAAAAAATTCACTATAAAGATATAGCCACCCACATGAATATATGAGTATATTAGTGCTTGGATGAAAAATAACTAGAAGTTAATATATAGTCACTGATGAATGTGTGTTGTTGTGTGTATGTGTGCTTTAAAAATCCTGGTGACTTCACTGAGCAGTC
The DNA here is from genome assembly GCF_000327345.1 of Myotis davidii. Taxonomy (NCBI): domain Eukaryota; kingdom Metazoa; phylum Chordata; class Mammalia; order Chiroptera; family Vespertilionidae; genus Myotis; species Myotis davidii. The sequence goes on from NW_006289293.1 coordinate 153,733, forward strand.
CCCACATAAAATGAGGTAGACTAAAGGGTCATTGTAATTACAATTTTCTGCTACTGGAATACCAAGGAATCTCACAGACCGTATGGTATCATTTTGGGTGTCAAAATCAATAACAGCATCTTGGCATTAAAATTATAAATGTAATTCTTAAGGTGAAATGACTTTACCCCAACTTACTGTGAATTTAGAATTCAGAGAATGAAATTTGTCAAGCCTAGGAATGTCTGTCTTTGATTCCTATATGATTATATGACTATATGCCAACCTGATTATCAATATATGCTCCTAGAATTTTTTAAAATCACAAAATGATATTATAACAATCATTCTTTTTTCCAATTATATATGTATTTTGTAAAATGTAGAGATTATATATATATATATTTCTGGCATTTTTCTAAAAATTATTTTGAAAATAATTTTATTATATGATATATAGATTTATCACTTAAGTCCACTTTATCATAAGATTACTAAATCCTTTGCAAGATAAATTATTTTCAAATAATTGCAAGCAAACTTTTTCTAGATTCTGCTGTTTTTCCCCAAAATAGGAAATGATAATTAGAAAAACATGGATTATAATTTAAACACAAATGACAGTTTTCAGAGTTTTATCTAGAATGATTTTTAAAACTTGCAGCCTTAAATAGGAAATGCTAACTAATAATAGACAAACATGGTAATTGATTGTACCTTCACTACACCTCCCATGGGCTAATCAGAAAGATATGCAAATTAACCACCAACAAAGATAGTGGCTAATTTGCATACTGCAGGCAGAATGGGAC
>NW_006289293.1:155407-159501 GCF_000327345.1 Myotis davidii
AGGTCCGACGGCAGCTTAGGCCTGCTCCCCGCTGGCAAGTGGACATCCCCCGAGGGCTGCCGGGCTGCCAGAGGGATGTCTGACTGCCAGCTTAGGCCTGATGCCCCAGGGACCGGGCCTAAGCCAGCAGGTGGACATCCCCCGAGGGGTCCGGACTGTGAAATGGGCGCAGGCCAGGCTGAGGAACCCGCCCCCCCCAAGTGCACAAATTTTTGTGCACCGGGCCTCTAGTATGGCTATAATTACTTTTGAAAGATGACATTACTAATAATGAAATTCCACCATACCATCATTTTCTTTATTGTTTATATTGATAATTTATTGGTCTTACAAAAATCCAGTAATTACTTTAGAAATATCAAATGTTATAAGATAATTCATGTTTAAGTTTGGCTTGAAGCAGTGAATGATCTGTTACTTAGAAATGCTATTTTGTATACTACCTTATAGGGAATACATTTATTATGAGATAGTATAGCAATACTTAAGTATCAGTACAAAGGGATGGTGCCAAAGAAAAATCCCATATGGAGAATAATTCAAAGCAGTGCATTCTGATTGTGAAGCTTATGATTTTCAGAGAATTTCCCTACTTGCTTGGCTTAAACTATAACATGCTCCAAAATCTCAATTTTCTGAGCAAACTCAGTCCTAGTTTTTCCTCTTTTCCTCCATCTTTCAAATGACAAACAGATTTACCTTTCAAAAAAAGTTTGATCACACTGGAAGACCTTTAAGATAAAATATTAAACCCCTTAACCTGAAAATCCTGACATTCTATAGCTGGATCCCACGAACTTTTCCTGCCATTTCAACTACAATTCTCTAATGAATAAACCTCCCCCCCCCACATGAGGAAACAACAAGCTAATGTCATATTCTAGTGTAACACTTAATAGCTATGTTAAAGTAGCCAAATTTATGAATTTTTCTGTTCCAAAATTTTCTTAACTAGTTTTTTAATTAAAATATACCTATTGTGTTTTGTGTGTATTTCTTGATTAATTAATTTATGCATTGTAGATAAATATAGCCTAGACCACTTGAGTAGGATATGATTTAAATTTGTGAAAGAAAATTCACAGAATGGCAAAGAAAAGGTCAAATTAAGAGCAGATACTATGCATTATTCTATAATTCACTTAATAGTACTGGGGGCGGGGGAGGAGAAATCGCTAAAGGTCTGAACTCTTGTATATTATCAGAGTACCCATTCACCCACATTTTTGGCAGGTGCCCTCTTTTCTGGATGTGTTCTAGGGAAAAATGCAATATCATTTGAATACTTAAGGGGCATTTTTTTTCTTTAATATATTTGCTTAAACTAAGCAAAGAAGGAAAGACATATGTTTAAATAATGCCACAAGTAAAATACAAATTAGCAGTTTTAGAGGGAACAAATTTTGCTTCAGAGGTTGTAGTCAATGGATTAAACTCCTTTCATATCTGATTAATTCCCAAAGTAGATAAAGCAAAAGGGTTTGTTGGTATAAATTTTCCCACAAGAGCAAAATTTTATGGTCAATTAAATCCATAATGTTAAATTAATTACAAAAGACAATTGTTCACTGCAAACAATTCATTGGATGTAGATCAAGTCTACACAAGATTAAACAATTTTTTTTGAGCATATGGGTGATCTGTTTCAGGAAAGCTTGGTTCTATTACTTTAAAGATGGGGAGCAAGATAATTTAAATGTACCACTAGAATATATCAAACAATATTGAACAGTTGCAAGTGATAGGTCAGGCTGCTTATCAGTTATCAGTTTGTTTCAACTGCAGGCATTAAAGCTATAAGCAAGGCTCTGGGCTTAGTACTGCTCAGAAGAATAACAAATCAGTCGACTCGTTATATTTAGCATCTTTATGATATAGAAAGTTAGGGAGGTTTGGAATTAGTAAAAATTAACTCAGAGCAACATAGCATCCAGTAAGGGAGAGACGATACCAGGAAAATCTTCAAGGAACTGGGCCTTGAAAAGCTCAGAGGGAAGGCAGAGGAGGGTAGGTGGGTTGGAAGAGATAAACCAAAGAACTTGTATGCATCTATGCATAACCCATGGACACAGACAATAGGGTGGTGAAGGCCTGTGTTTAGGAGAAGGGGATGGGATGGAAGAGGTCAATGGTGGAAAAAGGGGGACATATGTAATACTTTCAAAAATAAATATTTTTTTAAAAACAAAAGCTGATTAGAATTTTAGTAGGAAAATGTGGAGTGTGAGACTTTTCCAAATTTACTCACTAGCATGAACAAAACAGTAATGCATAAAGAAAATAGGTAGAAATGTGTGGTTTATATTCAGCAAATAATTTTAGTCTGATTGGGTGAAGAAAGATAAGGTTAGAGATAAAATATAAAGACATGTGGTAAAGGTGTATTGGAACCAGCTCATACCAATGCAAGACAGGTGACTATTAGTATCTCTTCTCCTGTCTGCATTAAGTGACAGCTGGTCACAGTAGGAGAATTTCTACCACAGAATTTTGTAAATGTTATAAATCAGGTTTATTCATTTATTAACTTTATTTGGAGCCAATTAATGAACACCTTATATGATACTGCTGTGTTTAGAATTTGAAATGCCAGAGGCAGGTAAATATTTATCTTAGGGCATAAGATTGTGTCATTGAATATTTCAGAAGATAAATGATATGATTTGGGATTCATTTCCCTAGAGCAGGATTATCAAGAAGAAATTATTTAGAGAAAGAAAGTTTTGAGGAAAGAATGTTTTAGAACATCTAACCTTGGAGGAGACAAAGATGCTTACCAATGAAATATTGAAAAAGAGAAGCCAGGAAGGAAAGAAGTAGAACAGTATAGAGCCAAGTTATAGAAGAAAGAAATGTTTCAAGAATGAACTGCTAGAGAGAGACAAAATGGTAGCCAGCAGGACAGCAGTGAGGGAGAGAGTGTGAGTGAATAATGGAGCAAAAGGGGAGTGTGTGGATGTGTGTGTATGACTGAGGGACAATCAGATCCTTCAGGAGTCTCCAGGCTGGCAGACTGGGCTCTACTAGACAGAGAGTCCCTGTGACTGCTGCAAGCACTCCCAAGGTGGCTAGCTGTGGCAGAAAAACCACACCATCTTGGAGAGGAGAGCTGCTGTAATCAGTAACACAATCTCACCACCACCCAGATTGTTCTCAAACACCATACTGACTGTACAGGCACTTGGGCCAAAGACCTGCTACCTCATCTGCAGACCCACAGATTCCAGGACTCCAGCCTCCCCAGCCACAGGTTCCTGTGAGTCCCAGAGTTCAGACTCTCCTGTCTAGCCTGCAACTTTAACCACAGGTCCCATGTGATTTGGCCCCTGGACCCTACTGTGAGAGCAAAAATGAAGAGACAAAGAAACATCACCCAAAGGGAAAAAAAGAGGCATTGCCAGAGAAAGAACTAAATGAAACGAAGGCATGCAATATTTCAGAAAAAGAATTCAGAGTAAGGGTCGTACAATTCCTAAGCCAGCTGGATGATAAAATCAACAACATATGTAAGAATCAAGAGGATATCAAGAATTATATAACTGTAACAAAAAACACAATGGAAGATTTCAACAGTAGACTACAAGAGGCTGAGGACCGAATTAGTGAGTTAAAAGACAGAGCAGAAAAACACACCCAATATGAATAGCAATTGGAAAAAAAAATTACAAAGAAGGAGGAGAGCATAAGGGAGCTTTGGAACAACAAGAAGTGAAGTAATATCCATATAATAGGGGTGCCAAAAGGCCAAGAAGAAGAGCAAGAATTAGAAAACCTATTTGACAAAATAATGACAGAAATTTCCCTGATTTGGGGAAGAAAAAAAGCACTTAGAGTCCCAAACAAGATGAACCAAAAAAGACCCACACCAGGACACATAGTAATTATAATGGCAAATGATAAAAACAAAGAGAGAATCTTTTTTAAAAAATATATTTTATTGATTTTTTACAGAGCAGAAGGGAAAGGAATAGAGAGTTAGAAACATCGATGAGAGAGAAATATCAATGAGAGAGAAACATCAATCAGCTGCCTCCTGCACACCCTCCTACTGGGGATGTGCCCGCAACCAAGGTACATGCCCTTGACTGGAATCA
>NW_006289293.1:159634-171220 GCF_000327345.1 Myotis davidii
AGCTCCAATCAAAAGACATTGAGTGGCTGAATGGATAAGAAAACATGACCCATATATATGCTGTCTGCAAGAGACCCACCTCAGAATAAGGGACTCACAAAGACTTAAGGTGAAGGGATGGAAAAAAAAATTTATGGCAAATGACAATGAAAAAAAAAAAAGCTGGGGTAGCAATATTTCTATATGACAAAATAGACCTCAAGTGAATGCCATAACAGGAGTTAAGGAAGGCCACTTCATAATACTAAAGGAATTAATACAACAGGATATAACTCTGGTAAACATATGGGCACCCAATGCTGGAGCACACAAATATGTAAAAAAAAACTTCTGGAAGATATCACGGGAGAGAGTGATAGCAATATTATTATAGTAAGGGACTTTAATACCCATTGACATCACAGGATAAATTCTCTAGAAAAAAATCAACAAAGAAACAGCAATCCTAAATGACTCACTAGATCAGATGAACTTAATTAACATCTTCAGAACATTTCCTCCAAAGCTATGGGATGTACATTCTTCTCAAGTGCACATATTGGGACCCAGGCAAAGTCTCTCCAAATTCAAGAACATTAAAATCATATCAAGCATCTTCTAAGATAACAATGACATAATATTAGAAATCAACTACAATAAAAACAATGAAAAAATTCAAACTTTTGGAGACTAAATAGCATGTTATTCAACAACAGTTGGGTTACCAAACAGATCAAATAAGAAAGAAAAAAAAAACATCTTGGTAACAAATGACAAAGAAAATACAACAATCCAAAATCTATGGGATGCAGTGAAAACAGTCCTGACGGAGAAGTTCATAGCATTACAGGCCTGCCTCAAAAACAAAACAAAAAAAAAAAAAACAACAACAACAAAAAACACAAAACAAAACAAAACAAAAAAAAAAACAAGAAAAACTGGTAATAAATTATCTAACTCTACAATTTAAAGAATTAGAAAGAAAGCAACAAGAAAAGCCCAGAGGGAACAGAAGGAAAGAAATAATGAAGGTCAGAGAGGAAATTAATGCCATAGAGACAAAAAAAATCAATACAAAAGATCAATGAAACCAAGAGCTGGTTCATTGAAAGGATAAACAAGATTGATGAACCTATAGCCAGGCTCACCAAGAAGCAAAGACAGAGGACCAAAATAAACAAAGTCAGAAATGAAAGAAGCAAAATAACAACAGACCACACAGAAATACAAAGATTGTAATAAAATAAAATAAAATACTATGAACAACTTTATTCCAACAAACTGGTCAACCTAGAATTAATAGACACATTCTTGGAAGAATATGACCTTCCAAAAATCAATCAGGAAGACTCAAATAATCTGAATAGGCCAATAACTATGGATGAAATTGAAGCAGTAATAAAAAAAACCTCCAGGAAACAAAAGCCCCAGCCAGCCAACTTCACAGCGAAGTTTTATCAAACATTCAAAGAAGAACTAAAACATACCCTCCTCACACTATTCTAAAACAATTCAAGAGGAAGAAACACTTCCAAGCTCTTTCTATGAAGGCAGCATTAGCCAAATACAAAATCCTGATAAATACACGACAAAGAAAGAGAATTACAGGCCAGTATCCCTGATGAATACAGATGCTAATATCCTCAGCAAAATTCTGGAAAATTGGGTGCAGCATTACATTAGAAAGGTCATACACCATGACCAAGTGGTATTTATTCTGAGGATGTGAGGATGGTCCAATATCTGTAAATCAATAAATGTGATACACCACATAAACTCATTCAGAGACAAAAATCACAAAATTATATCAATTGAGGCAGAAAAAACATGTAACAAAATTCAACACACTTTATTGATAAAAACTTTCAGCAAAGTAAGAATAGAGGGATCATACCTCAACATAATAAAAGCCTTACATAACAAACCTACAGCCAACATCACAGTCAATTGGCAAAAACTAAAATCATTTCCCCTAAGAAATGAAAACAAAACAAAATAAAACAAAACCAACCAACAAAAAACAACAACAAAAAAACAGGGATGCCCATTGTTACCACTCCTGTTTGGTACTGGAAGTACTAGCCGTAGTGATCAGACAAAAAGAAGAAAAAAAAGGCATCCAAATTGGAAAAGTAGTAAAACTGTCTTTATTCACAGATGACATGATATTGTACATAGAAAACCCTAAAGTCTCCATCAAAAAACGACTAGACAATAAATGTATTTGGCAATGTAGCAGGATACAAAATTAACACCCAGAAATCTATGGTTTTATAATACACCAATAATGAACTCACAGAAAGAGAAACTTAAAAAATAATCCCACTTAACATTGCAACAGAAAAATTAAGATATCTAGGAATAAACTTAGCTTAGGAGGTAAAAGACTTGTATTTGGAAAACCAGAGAATGTTGAAAAAAAGAGCTAGAGGAAGACATTAACAAATGGAAGAATATACCGTGTTCATGGATTGGTAGAATCAACATTATTAAAATTTTCATACTATCTAAAGAAATCTATGAAATCCCCATTAACATACCAATGACATATCTCACAGACCTAGAACAAACTCTCCAAAAATTCATTTAGCCTAAAAAAAGACCCCGAAGAGCTGCAGCAATCCTGAAAAAGAAGAACAAAGTTGAAGGGATCACAATATCAGATATCAAACTATATTACAAATCCACTGTTCTCAAAACTGCGTGGTACTGGTACAATAACAGACCTCCAGACCAATGAAACAGAACAGAGAACCCAGAAATCGACCCATGCTATTATGTTCAATTAATATTTGACAAAGGAGGCAAGGGCTTGCAAAGGAGTCAAGATAGTCTCTTCAATAAATGGTGTTGGGAACATTGGGTAGTTACATTCAAATAAGTGAAATTAGACCACCAACTTACACCATACACAAAAATATACTCAAAATGGATAAAGGACTTAAATGTAAGTGGGGAACCGTAAAAATCTGAGAAGAATCCACAGGCAGCAAAATATCAGACATATGTCATAGCAATATCTTTACTGATACAGATCCTAGGACAATGGAAACTAAGAAAAAAATAAATGGGACCGCATCAAAATAAAAAGCTTCTGTACAGCAAAAGAAACCATCAACAAAACAAGAAAGGCCACTGCATGGGAGAACATATTTGCCAATGTTATATCTGAAGACAGCCTAATCTCCAAAATTTAATGGGAACTCATACATCTTATCAAAAGGAAGATAATCCAATAAAAAAAAATGAGCAAAGGACCTAAATAGAAACATTTGAAAAAGGAAATACAGAAGGCCAACAGACATATGAAAACATGCTCAAAGTCACTAATCATCAGAGAGATGTATATCAAAGCCAACAATGAGGAACCATCTCACACCTGTCAGAATGGCTATCATCAACAAATCAACAAACAAGTGCTGGCAAGCATGTGGAGAAAAAGGAACACTCGTCCACTGCTGGTGGGAATGCAGATTGGTGCAGCCACTGTGGAAAACAGTATGGCGTTTCCTCAAAAAATTAAAAATGGAACTTCCATTTGACCCAGTGATCCCACTTCTAAGAATATATCCCAAGAAAATAGAAACACCAATCAAAAAGGATATATGAACTCCTATGTTCATAGCAGCACAATTTTCCATAGCTAATATTTGGAAACAGCTTAAGTGCCCATCAGCAGATGAGTGGATTAAAAAACTGTGATACATCTATGCAATGGAAAACTAAGCTGCTGTAAAAATAGAAGGAATTTTTACCATTTGCAACATAGTTGATGAAATTGGAGAGCATTATGCTAAGGGAAATAAGCCAATCAGTGAAAGATATATATCACATGATCTCACTCATTTGTGGACTATGAAGAACATCATAAACTGATGAAGAAAAATAGATACAGACACAAAGAAGCATCAAACAGATTGTCAAACTTCAGGGGGAAGGCAGGGGTGGGTTGAGGGGAGGGGCGGATGCGAATTCAACCAAAGGACTGGCATGCATGCATATAAGCATAACCAATGTACACAGACACTAGAGGGGTGAAGGCATGTGCTGGGTGGTGAAAATGGCCATGGAGAGGTCAATGGGGGATAAAGGACACATATGTAATACTTTCAACAACAAAGTATTAAAATAATCACTGAAGATATGAAGGGAAATGCTATGAATAGTGAGAGTCAATAGAAAAAATAAGCTACAAAAAAGACCACCAAATAATTCAGATATTATATGACATAGAATATTTATGTTTAAAGATATAAAAGTAGTTATCAAAAGTATGTCTAAAGAACAAGATACTATCAAAATCCATCATGCACATTTCTAAGATAATTTGTTAAGAGAGGGGCAGAAACACTGATAAAGTCCCTTTTCTCATGCACACAGAGCCTGTCTAATACTGAGGCTGGGGGAGGAGCAGAAAATAGCAACCCAGCTTCTACTAACCATGAACCTTACAGCAAATAACAACCAGCAGTAGTCTGTCTCCCCCTGGGTAAGATAGTGCCTGGGGCCCCGGTACGCAGCACTGCCTACCTATACACTGAGAGTGGACCAGGAACATGAGAAAGCCCTCCTGCTGTCTTCTATCATTACAGCAGCAGTCCGCCATTGGAGGAATTGGAAGTCTCTGGTGTACACATAGTAACTACACCAACAACAAAATTCAAATTCAGCTCAACTACTAACAATACTGACACAATTACCTGTATTTAGGGCCTGAAAGAAAAACAAAAGTGACTCTTTGTAGATTTTAATATTATTTACCTCAGTCCCTATTGTTATTTAGCTCTTGAGACCTGACATTCCATTTAAAAATTACTAGACACAAAAAGGAAAAAAGTCATTTCTAATAAATGATACAGTAAACAGAACCAGACTCCAAGGTAGCCCATTGGTAAAGAGCAGAGAGGACATTTAAAATAATTAAAAATATGATAAGGATCTGACTGAAAAAAATGATCAGCACATGCATTGGAAGGGAGGGGGATTTACCAGTGGGATGAGAAATATAAAAAGAGTCAACTGAAAATACATGAAACATAGAATAAAGCTACAGACTTGGAAAAAATATTTACACAACATACATCCAATAAAGGAACCTATATCCAGAACTCTATTTAACAGACAAATAAAAAATTAGCAAAATCTTAAACAGACTTAACAAAGGAAGCCTCATGAATGGCCACAGACACATGAACTGTTCAACAACACTGGTTATCAGAAAAATGTAAATAAGTCCACAAAGTGAAGCTACTATGAATCCTTTAGAAAGGTGACCGTCAAAAAGATGGACAATTATAAAATGCTGGAAATAATGTGAAATAAGTGCAACTCTCACACATTGCTGGTGGGAATCCAAAATTGTATATATACTTTAAAAAACAATTTGGCAATTTCTTATAAAATGAAATGAATACTTTAACTATGAGCCAGTAATTCCACTCCAAGGCACTTATCCAAGAGAAATAAAAATATATGCCTGCACAAAGACCATGGATTATACAGCACCTCCATATACTAGTATAAGAGCCATAAATATAAACAACACAAATTAGCATCAATGGGTGAATGTACTACAGAAAGAGTAGTATATCCATTTATTCAACAGATTACTACTCAGAACCAAAGCAATAAACCACTGACAAACCAATAATCTAGAATTTCAAAAGATTTATTTAAGTAGAAGACATAAAAGACTAAATACTATATGATTCTACCTAAATGACATTCTGCAAAAGGCAAAACTGTAGGACAAGAAACATATTGATGGTTGTCAGGTACTACAGTGGAAAGAAAACTGTTTTTGTTTTGCTTTTTAAATAAAACATAAACTAACATTTCAAAACCAACTACAAATAAAAATATATTTAATTTACTTATTCAACCAATACTTACTTATGCCTATAATATGGCAGATAGTACTCTAAATACTATAAAAAAATGTTTCTTTTAGTTGAGCAGTTTGAATTTTCAGAAAAGTAACTGAGAACAAATGCATAAAAACTCATGTAATACAAGTTTTCCACATGTGGACTGAAATGTTATCAATCAGATATCAAGACTTTTTCCATCTACTCACCAGATTGTTACAAAATATCTTTTATTTTTTCATGAGAGTTTATTATATACTAGAGGCCTGATGCACGAAATTTGTGCAAGGAGCTCAGCCTTCGCAGCCCTGGCTGCTTTGGCCCTCGCGGCCTTGGCTGCCTCACAACCCTGCTCACTTGGTGTTCTGCTGTCTGGTCTAATTAGCATATTAGCTCTTTATTATATAGGATGTGAAGAGAAAAAATGCAGTGAAAAATTAATCAAGTTTGAACTGATGTTAGATAATGCCCCCCCCCAACTAATTTTCTATATGGGTATTTATTTAGACAGATGCTTGGAAAACAGCCTGGAACTGTAGCATCTAGATACCCAATAGATTAATATATGATTGCACTAATACACTTAAATGAATAAATGATTGGACTAATACACATGGCTAATGTCTTTTTCCATTTGGCATCTGCCTTTCAAGTTTTGTTCATGGAGTTTTAACAGCACTGCTTATTTTCTAAAATCAAGTGATTTCCTAAGACCCTGGTCGCCCCCAACTGCTCCTCCTGCTGGCCTGGTCACCCCTCACTGCCTCCGCTGCTGGCCTGGTCACCCCCAACTGGCTTCCTCTGCCTGCCTGGTTGCCCCTAACTGCCCCCTTCTGCTGGCCTGGTCTCCCCTCACTGCCCCCTCCCCTGCCGGCCTGGTCACCCCATGCAGCCTCCTATTGAGTCATTTGGTTGTCCTTCACTAACCTCCCTGTGGGCCTGGTCACCCCAAGCAGCCTGCTATTCAGTTGTTTGGTTGTCCCTCACTAACCCCCCTGCCAGCCTGGTTGCCCCACACAGCCTGCTGTTTGGTCATCTGTCCAGCTGTTTCTGTTGTGACGGAGCCTGGCTTTTAATATATTAGGATTAGGGTGCACCATATGAAAATTCTGTGCAACCAATAAAATAGTTCTATGTTTCCACAGACAATAACTCAAGTTAGAAACTGTAAAAGTTATCAGAGTTTATGTCACACCTTCTCATTGTAATGCAAAATAATCAATGATTGAATTTCTAGTCAAAACACCTGATACTTTTTGTGAACTCTTTTTTTTTTAAATATATATTTCAAGTACTTTCCTAACATCTGGAGTGAAATGTGTTATTCATCATATAAATAGAAATGATTACGATGGAGACCTAGCTGACCTCTGGTTTCATATTTCTAATGTGATAACTAAAGGATAACACAATGCTTCCCCCTAAAGTAAAAAACAAAACAAAAAGAATGGACTGCTACCAGTGAAAGAAATTAGCAATCATGTGTCAATTAATTTAGTTTAGAAAAGGCCTTGGGGGAAAATAATAAGCAAAGGGACATGCTAGATGTCCCATAGACTATTAGGTTTATGTATATTTACTACACAAGTATTATACCTTATACAAGTACTTTACATATTGAGAAACAAAAGATCACTATGCATCAAGTATAGAATGTGTTTCCCCAGATTGTGATTAAGGTCTAGAATAATTTCATCTTATTTTATTTTTTAAAATATACTTTTACTTATGTTAGAGAAGAAGGGAGAGGGAGAGAGATAGAAACATCAATGATGAGAGATAATCATTGATAGGCTGCTTCCTGCATGCCCCACACTGGGGATCATGTGCCCTGACCAAGAATCAAACCATTATCTCCTAGTTCATAGGTCAATGTTCAACTATTGAGCCATGCCAACCGGGCTAGAATAACCTTATTTTAAATAATAATCCTATATAAAAAAGGCTAACATGCAAATAGACTGAACTGTGGAACAACCAAACAACCAGTCTCTATGACATACACTGACCACCAGGGGGTATGCATGGAACATGGTGGGTGTCAGCTATAGCAGAATGGTGGAGCAGGTGAGTGGGGGCACTAGACCAAGGTGGGGCACTGGTCACTGTCATCAGGGTGATCCTCTGGTGGTTACTGAAAATTATTTGCTGCTGTGCACCTTAGTCTCACCCAGTGCGCACACCTGCTACTGGCACCCTCCCTGCCCCAATTGCTTGGTGCCATCAGCTGATATAAGCAGCAGCTACTGTCCCCAATCACCCCTCAGGGCTTCTCCACCTCTCCCTGCTCCTGAAGGGCAATCGGGGCTGGCAACCGCCTCTTGCTTCCACTGCTGGCACCAGAGCCACTGCTTGCACCCACTGCTGGCGCTGGTCCTGCTTGCTCCCACAGCCAGCTCAGGAGCTGCTGCTCACACCCACTGCTGGCACCTGGCACCAGTTCTGAATGCTGGGCACTATCAGCCAGTGTGAGTGGTGACCACCAGCCCCGATTGCCCCTGAGGGCTTCTCCACCTCCTCCTGTTCCTGAGGGGCGATCATGGCAGCAGCCACTGCTCATACCCAGGGACAGCACTACCCCTGCTTGCACCCACTGCTGGTGCCGGCCCAGTCACTTCGCACCATCAGTGGGTGTGAGTAGGGCTGGCACTGTCAGTGCATGGGAGCAGGGCCACCAGCAGACAGGGGACTGGGGGCTGTGGCAGGAGGGGCCAGGTGGGGATGCAGAGGATGGGCCAAGACCCACCCCTGTGCCTACTGCAGCATCACAGCCCACAGTTCCTTTCAATGTGCACAAATTCATGCACTGGGCTCCTAGTCTATATAATAACAGCCTACGTGACCTTTATGGCAGAATGACCAGAATGATTGGTCGCTATGATGTGCACTGACCACCAGGAGCAGACATTCAGATGCTCAACACAGAAGCTGCCCCCTGGTGGTCAGTGCACTCCCACAGGGGAAGTGCTACTCAGCCAGAAGCCAGGCTCATGGCTGACGAGTGCAGCAGTGATGACAGGAGCCTCTCCCACCTACACAGCAGCGATAAAGAGCAGCAAGCTGAGCAGTAAGGAGCAATGAGCAGGCAGGTGATAAGGAGTGAGGGGTCCTGGACTGTGAGAGGGATGTCCACCTGCCGGCTTAGGCCCACTCCCTGCAGAGGGTGGGCCTAAGCTGGCAGGAGGACATCCCTCAAGGGGTCTCAGACTGCAAAAGGGTGCATGCCAGGCTGAGAGGAAACCCCCCCCCAGTGCACGATTTTGTACACTGGGCCTCTAGTTCACATATAAAAGAAAGGGAACCGGAAGATGAGAGTAAAAACTTAATGATTCAGTGCCATCATGTGAAATAGCATGCATTAATTTTGATGTCACTGTAGGTTTATCCTGGAATAATTCTTACTATCACATGCTCTGCTACTGTCAATGATAATTGATATCTAATGTGTACAGTGAAAAGTATTTTCATGTATATAAAATTTCATTTAAACTTCTTGATAATAATACAATGAAGTATTATTCCCATTTTACCAGTAAGGTAACCAAGGCTGAGAAATATTAATTAATTTATCCAATATCATGTATCTCTGAAGTGAAAAGTATGGAACTAGAACACAGGCCTTCTGATTTTAAGTCTAGAATTATTTTTTCTACAATATGCTGTTTCACATCTTCCTCTTGTCATAGAGCTTATTAAACTGATGGGTCATGCTACTTAATCTAATTAACACCTAAACTTAATGATTTGGTATAGTTTCCTAATATATTGGGAGTGACTGAGACATAGTGGGTAAGAATGTGTCCAATGACCTGCATATAAAACCTTTTTATTCTTTGTTTTATTAAATTTATTGGGGTGACATTGGTTAATAAAATTATGTTTTCAAGTGTACCATTCTGCTGCATTATCTGTAAATTGCATTGTGTGCTTGATACCCAAATTCAAATCTCCTTACATTGCCATATGTTTGACCTCCTTTACCTTTTACTACCCTCACCTACCCTTTCCCTCTTGTAACCACCATACTGTTGTCTGTCTCTATGAGTTTTTGTTTGTCTTATTTGTTCATTAGTTTCTTTCAGTTTTACATCTTACATATAAGTGAAATCATATGGTTCTTGACTTTTCCTATCTGACTTATTTTTCTTAGCATGATTTTTTCATGATCCCCAGTGTCACAAATAGTAGTATTTTATATTTTCTTATGGCTGAGTAGTATTCCACTGAGTAGTATGTACCACATCTTCTTTATCCAATCATTTATCAAGGTATAGTGGTTGTTTCCATGTCTTGGACAATTTGAGTAATGCTGCAATGAAACCTAGTTCTTCTTGTGTGCAAGTTTGGGTAAGAAGATTTACCTCTCTGAATCAAAAGAAGAAAACAAAACAATTTTATCTCTCTGGGCTTCTGTTATCTTATGTATAGATGAGAAATGTAATATGAGGATTAAGTGAGATAGTCTACCAGTATTAAAAGCACTTAAAACAATGCATGGCACATAGTAAATTCTTAATAAATACTATCTACTTTTATGACTGCATTGTGGAAGGCAAAGGCCACTTGCTGACACTTGACAGTGTTTTTATAGTATAGACCTTAGATATTTCTAGATTGATGGCAAGTACTGGAAAGTACTACCTGCAGTCTCATGAATCCACGGAGGGTTTTGAAATACTAGTATGTTCTGCATGGATAAAGGTGAGACTACTGTACACTGACAAGACATTGGGGGTATTTAACGGTACAGATATAAGTCACATGAGAGATAGAAAGAAGACCTTAATAAGTATGAACCTCTTTGTATTGTGTTTTATATAAAAAATCTTATTTTAATGGTTTATTTTACTAATAATTATGAAAACAGCTACTACGGAAAACAGTATGGAGGCTTCTCAAGAATAGAGTTACCATATGACCTAGCAACCCTTCTTCTGTGTATCTATCCCAAAATTTTAAAACCTGTATTCATGTCCAGTCAATGTGGCTCAGTGGTTGAGCATCAACCAAAGAACCAGGAGATCAGTTTGATTACCAGTCAGGGCATATACCCGGGTTCCAGGCTCGATCCCCAGGGGAAGTGTGCAGGAGATAGCTGATCAATGATTCTCTCTCATTATCTATCTATCTATCTATCTATCTATCTATCATCATCATCTATATATCTATCACCTATCTATCATCTATCTCCCTTCCGCTCTAAAATCAATAAAAAATATATTTAAAAAACACATGTATTCCCAAAGGTATATATATATTCTCCCCATGTTCATTGCAGCATTATTCATGGTGGCCAAGATATGGAAACAATTGAATTTTCCTTTGATAGAGGATTGGATAAAGAAGATGTGGTAATATACACAGTGGAATACTCCTCAGCCATAAGAAAAGATGAAATACTGCCGTTTGCGACAACATGGATAGATCTTGAGAATATGGTAAATGAAATAAATCAGTCAGAAGAAGCTAAGAAACATGATTTCACTCAAATGTGGGATATAAAAATGAAAACAACAAATGAGCAAACAAACACAACTCATAGAGACAGACAATAGTAAGGTGGTTACCAGAGGGATGGGGGGTGAAATGTAGAAAAGGGTAAAAGGGGTAAAATATATGATGGTGAGATTTGGGTGTTGGGCACACAATGCAATATACAGATGATGTATCATAGAATTGTGCACTTGAAACCTATATATTCTTAATAAACAATGTCACCTAATAAATTTAATTAAAATAT